>NC_069104.1:10672820-11272820 GCF_947172395.1 Bicyclus anynana | reverse complement strand
GGCGATGTCTGGGAGACCTTTAATAAAATCGGGTAAGTTTCAAAATGTTTTTATATGAGACACCTCTAAGGGTACAGGGTTGATAGCTTTGTGGGGCGGACAAAGGGTAGCAATGCTTTCTGTGGGGGTATCAAGCCGAAGTTACGGATATTTTTTTAACATGCGTATAGAACGAGCCTGCAATAGTTAGACTTACTTCGTTTTATGAAACGAATAAGTTTTTCAGCCTAAACTTCAGGCTGAAACACTTAAGTAAATCATCATCCTTAGGTAAACGGTAGCAAATTATGTAGTTCGGACCGTGGAGGCTTTGGAAGGTAAAGACAAGGATCCAGACCCTCAATAGTGGTTCAAGGTTTCGATGGATTATTATGAGATATTCGAGTAAGAATAAGGTCAATATTAACTAATTTGTGAATTTCAAAATCAATTAAAAATCTTTTAACGTAATTAGATGAAATAGTTCGTAGAAATGTTTTGGCACTACGACAGATTGTTATATACTATAGATCGGTTACGTGCCTACAAAATCACCGCAAAAAGCGATACGAATAATAGGCTACAATACTGAGCGCACACACAATTTTGTCTTTAATTCCATTATATATTTATGTATATATAATTTTTAGATATTTAGGTATCATTTGTTTAAATAACTTTCGTTGTTAACCACAACTAACATTGAGTTTTGAGCGCCTCATTTTTCATGTGTTCGTAACACATCTAACAGTATTTAATATCATTGTTGCGACTCCATGGACCAAGGGTCTCCACGGCAAAAGGAACAATCAATATGTAAGTCTTATCCAAACTCCATAGTTGGTTACCTTACTTATTTGTCAAAGGAACATTGGCTGTCAAACATCCTTCTTAAGGTAGACTTCCGTTCTTGGCGACCGCGACGCACGACTGCGACCTGCGACCACGCGACCGACTGCTTTATATGGAGCAGTAAGAAAAAGTGGTCGCGCGTCGCGGTCTCGCGCTTTGTTTAGTGTTCCATATAAATTCATACTAAGCAGTGGGTCGCGCGGTCGCAGGTCGCGGTGATAGAATGAGGCATGTCTGACTACGACCGGCTCTTAAGCCGTAGGCCGGTAATACCGCGGGTCCTGTCAACTTTTGGGATATAAATTAAAAATATATTAGCCAGAGCAGATGGCGTGCGCGTCTCATGCAAATTCCGTTTAATCAAACTTCCACGGGAAGTCCTCGTTCGGAGCTTACTACTTATTGGATTTTTTCGTACACAACGAATATTTATGAAAAATTATCTTAGAGGCTAAGGTTAATTCAATTTTTTTTATTAAAATATGTATTAGAAACAATGAATAATTGAATATTTGGTTCCGGCTTTGTGACTCTCAAACGATCACTATCACATGATAATGACTATGAAAAAGCGATGTAGAGGCTGCTCGGAAGTACTTCCTATAACTGTCGGTTTTTATTCTCTATAAAATGAAAATTTTCGGAATGAAAAAAAATTTGTATAGCATCTTGGGTCTGCTGCTATTATACCTTATAATACCTACGAGCCTACAATATAAAATTATTTTGAAAAATAAATAATATTTAATATACTATTATTAAAAGAAGATGACAAGTCTTAATGTCATTTTATTTGACCGAGTTAACAAAATACTATTAACATTATTCCATTTACTCGTTACCTCAAATCCATCTCTATAATGTTTTTCCAATCTCTATTTCTCTTTATATTTTCGTAACACAATTTCTACATGAATTACAAAGATACCATTATAAATAATTGTATTCGGTTGTGACTTTTTTTTTTTTATTGAGAAAGAATACAATAAGGAACTTAAGCTAACTTATCCTAATAACTGTACAAATCATGCCCACGTGGAATGGTGGCAAGAATACTGGCTGCATTTCCGCGCTGGACAGCCAGGCTGATCCTTTGCCCAAAAAATGAGCCAGCCCTTGTGACTTAAATACAATTAAATAACTTGAACAAATGAAATCTATACAAGATTAATAAATGCCTCATTAGCTCCACGGTAACCGGTTGATTCCCGATGAGAACTAAAGAGGGGAATGGGGAATATTGATCACACATTGTTCAAATAGATCAATGACAATCTATACTAATACAAAGAGGTAAATTTGTGGTATTGTACGAGTAACTCTGGATCTACTAAACCGATTTTGAAAATTCTTGTACCACTAGAAAGCTACGTTATTTGTGAGTGTTACATGCTTTTTTTGTCCCCGTATATTCACAGGAACGGGAACTACGTGGGTGAAACCGTGGGGCATCTGCTAGTAACTAATTAGTAATACAAGCAAATGTGTTGTATATTTGTTATGCTTTTGCGTTTTACTTTAGTTTTTTAACCTGAAACATGTTACAACATTCATAATACATACATTTGGTCCACAATGTTTTATAGGAAAAGGGTTATGCAAGTACAACGGTGACAAATACCACCACAACTGCCAAGCGTGCTCCTGTTTCGCAGAGGACGACGGAAAGCTATACTCCCTCTGTCTGGGCAACCCTTGCGCGTAGGAATACAAGGTCTAGGACACTTTCTTTGCAATACAATACACATCATTCATCATCATCATTATCATAGTCTAGTGGCTTCCTGAAATCACAGATTTGGTCGACCCCCGTCTAGGTGGGTCGAAGACATTAAGCACGTTGCAGGGAGCCGCTGGATGCTGGCAACTCGAGATCGTTGTGTTTAGAAGTCTATCCAAGAGGCCTATGTCCAGCAGTGGACGTCCATCGGCTGTCAATGATGATGATGAATATACCTAGTCATCACTACATGTGAAGTTATCTCACTTGCTTCTATTTTAAGTAGAATTATGCACGACACAAAAGCACTAAAATACAGTCTATCACGTATTTTTATCTTTTCTATGCTTTACTAGATTACTAAGGTAACCAAGGTTTAGCTTCAGTCACATGGACACACATTTTTTTGTATATATCTTAACAAAACATAGCCTTTATTGTACACTCTATAAACTAATTTATTTGTATCAAAATCAGTTTATTCTTTTTCGAGATTAACGTGAATGTACATTGAAGATTTTAAATAAAGTTATGAGTTTTTACGTTTATTTCATGTAACCTCAATTTTTAATGATAATACCTACTCGTTTATGTTTTATTTTATGTACAGAATAAATTATTGCCACATTTCACTCGTTACGATTATTAATACACATCGTCCATTATAATAACTGGAGAATAACCATATTCTTTAATTCAGTCACGTTATAAAGAACATAACGAAAACATATTACTATACATATTACATTACTATACATACAACGAAAACATATTACTAACATTATATAACATATTATAATAAACAAATTTTATTTTCAGGTCGCGAAGATGAAGATTCCTCCAACTCCTCAGAAGAATAAATAGACGGAGAATTAACATCAACGACTAAAGAAGCTTAAGTTTTAGTGATTTTTTTACGCAATAGCAAAATAACAGCACGCTTACACTAAATAAAGTAACTTTTGCAAATGAGGTTATAATTTGTTTTGTTTTTTTTATCTATCGTAATTATTTTATCGAAACTTTCGTGCATTAAATACTCTCTGCTGAAACGATTGCCATTGTTCCCGAGGGAGAAAAAACGCGTTTTAATTCACTAATAATAATAGGTAGTTATTATGTTTAATGAACTATTATTAATAATCGCACCAATAAAATAGTAATCCAAGAAGGCTTCACAATAAAGTAAGGTCACGATCCAATAAGTCGCGATTTGCATGACATCATGCATATCGTGACCAACACACGATCAGTTATATCGGATGTCCTGCCGTTAGCGCTGCAGGCACGTGAACTTATCTGATGATGAGTGGCTAGCAATACATGATAGGGTAATAATTAATTGTTATATTAATATATTAAATTCTTAATAAATAAAGGACTATTAAAAATATTTTGCAGGCACGAATTCAAAATGTATTGTATAAATCATCATCATCATCATCATTGTCAGCCGATGGACGTCCACTGCTGGACATAGGCCTCTTGCATGGACTTCCAAACAAAACGGTCTCGAGCCGCCAGCATCCAGCGGCTCCCTGCAACCCGCTTGATGTCTTCGGTCCACCTAGTGGGGGGTCGACCAACACTGCGCTTTCCGGTGCGGGGTCGCCATTCCAGCACCTTGGGACCCCAACGTCCATCGGCTCTTCGAACTATGTGGCCTGCCCACTGCCACTTCAGCTTCGCGACTCGCTGAGCTATGTCAGTGACTTTAGTTTGTCTGCGGATCTCCTCATTTCTGATTCGATCACGCAGAGAAACCCCAAGCATAACACGCTCCATCGCCCGCTGAGTGACTTTGAGCCTTCTTATAAGGCCCATAGTTAGCGACCAAGTCTCGGATCCGTAAGTCATCACTGGCAACACGCACTGTTCGAAGACTTTCGTCTTCAGGCACTGAGGAATTTCGGACGAAAAGATGTCGCGGAGTTTCCCAAACGCTGCCCAGCCGAGCTGGATTCGGCGATTCACCTCTTTCTCGAAATTGGACCTACCTAACTGGACTGTGTGTCCTAGGTATATATATTCGTCTACAATTTCGAGCGCAGAGTCCTCAACAATAACTGGGTGAAGCGGTACATGAGCATTAGACATGATCTTCGTCTTACTCATGTTCATTTTAAGACCCACTCGTTGAGAAACTCTGCTGAGGTCGTTGAGCATGGTACTAAGGTCATCCAGAGTCTCTGCCATAATGACCACATCGTCGGCAAACCGTAGTTGAGTGATGTACTCACCATTGATGTTGATGCCAAATCCGTTCCAGTCCAGAAGCTTAAAGACGTCTTCCAATGCGGCGGTAAATAGCTTCGGGGAGATACATCTCCCTGCCGCACTCCTCGCTGCAATTGGATTGGTCTCGTAGTCTGATCCTGTATACGGACTGACATAGTGGCGCTTTCATACAAACACTTCAACACTTGGATGTACCTGTAGTCGATCCGGCATCTCTGCAAAGACCTCAGCACAGCCCAAGTTTCCACCGAATCGAAGGCTTTCTCATAGTCCACAAACGCTAAGCAAAGTGGCTTGTTATACTCTTCGGTCTTCTGTATAACCTGCCGCAGCGTATGTATGTGGTCTATGGTGCTAAAGCCTGCTCGGAAACCGGCTTGTTCGGGGGGCTGGAAGTCGTCAAACCTACGGGCGAGACGATTCGTGATGACTCTCGAGAACAACTTGTAGACATGACTCAACAACGAGATGGGTCTGTAATTCTTCAGTAAGGTATTATCACCTTTTTTGAAGAACAGAACCACCACGCTCCTGTGCCATGCCTTAGGTGTTGTGCCCTCGTGAATGACGGAATTGAACAATCGCTGAAGGACCTTAAGTATCGGTTTTCCACCCGCTTTCAGGAGTTCTGCTGTGATTCCGTCATCGCCTGGTGCTTTGTTGTTCTTAAGTTGTTTGAGAGCCATACTAATCTCGTATAAGCTGACGTCCGGGATATCTTCGGTATAGTGTCGAGTCAATTTGGCTCTAGGATCTTTGGCCAAATTGTCAACAGGCTTTTGGGTAGAGGTGTATAACTGTCCGTAGAACTCCTCGACCTCACTCAAGATCTCGGGCTTAGAAGAAATGATATTGCCCTGATCGGTCTTCAAACGCGTCAACTGTCTTCGACCAATAGACAGATCTCTCGCGAACACTTTCGAGCCTCGATTATTTTCGATTATATCCTTGATACGCTCGGTATTGAAGCGTCGCAAGTCGCATGTCTGCGATTTAGAGATCTGTCTATTAATCCGACGGAACTTTGACGCGTCTGTTGAAGACTGCAATCTCATTTCTTGCCTCTCCTCCATGAGCTTGAGTGTGTGGTCCGAGAACTTGTTGGTTCTTTTTGTACGGTGGGGTTTGAAAAACTTAGACCCAACCGTATGGACAGTTTCTACAAGCCTGTTGTTTAGATCGTCCACTTCAAGGCAATCTGCTAGGCAATCGAAGCGATTCTGTAACTCCAGTTGAAAGCTCTCGGGGTTTTGGATTTGGGCACGAGTAGGTCGGAGCGTAGATTTCACCAGTTTGTACCGTTCCAGCTGTAAGTTGATATTCAACGTGCCTCTTACCATTCGGTGATCACTACCGGTTTTGACCCTGTTGATCACAGAGACATCGTTGAATATATGCCGTCTGGTAGACAAGATGAAATCTATCTCGTTTTTCGTGGAACCATCAGGGCTCATCCAAGTCCATTTCCTATGTGGTGGCTTCTTGAAGAAGGAGTTCATCATAAAAAGACCCTCCTTCTCCATGAAGTCAGCCAACATTTGACCCCTCTGGTTCCGTTGCCCATAACCAAATTGCCCCACTCTCAACTCTGAACCGCTCCTCAAACCTAGCTTTGCATTGAAATCCCCCATCACAATATTGTAGTAGGAGTGGGAGGTATGTATGGCTTTTGATATATCCTCATACAATTCCTCTATCTCCTCGTCGGTTTGTGTCGAGGTCGGCGCGTAAACCTGTATAATCTTCAACGAATACCGTTTGGTAATTCGGAGAATGAGGTACGCTACCCTACTCGACACACTCTCGACTCGAACAACATTGTTCACGAGGGACTTGCGGACGATAAACCCAACACCACCCTGGGACAGTTGGTCGCCCTCCCGGTAGTAGAACAAGTTGCCGGATTCCAAGGTTATCGAGTCCTCCCCCTTTCTTCGGACTTCAGACAAACCTATTACATCCCAGCGCAACTTGCTTACTACTTCTTCCAGCTCGATCATCTTTTCGTCGGTCCTTAAGGTGCGTGCGTTAAATGTTGCCAGGTCCAGTCGTCGGGGTTGGCAGCGGAATCTCCCCCGGAGATTCTTGACACCCCTTGCCCCGCCGTTACCACAACCGCTGCCAGAGCCGGGAATAGCGGGGCCACCGGGGACTAGGGGCTGTTTATTTTTGGCTGTATCCATACAAGGTTGATGCCCACAGAATGACCACGCTGGGCATGCGGGTTGGTCATTCGCAGTCCTAGACTTCTCGCACCGGTGTCGCTGCTGCCCGACACCGGTCTGTGATACTTGTGTAGTCTAGCTGAATTGAAATGGTTATACCGCCATTTATCGGTCGCCAGAGCCTCGTCGGTCCATCTGCAGGGTGCACCACGAGCAGGTGAGGTTGGCAGTTGGGGAGGCTGACTGGTACTAGCCTCCCCCTTACACCCCTATATATTATATTGTATAAATAAATAACTATAATGATACAAAGAGATACATGATGTAGAAATAATTAAATCTGGGGCCACGCATGTTAAATTTAATTTAATAAAAAACAAGGGAAATGTTTATACAATAGACGGTAAATTTTATTTAAACTCCGAGAGTCATGAATAGTTGTTAGTTTAAATCGAATAAACAGATGAAAAATAATTATAATTACTACTTTAATGTCAGAAATTATTTCCTACAATATCTTGCCGAATCTTGCTAATAATGCCGGTATCTTTAGATTGGCTTAAAGGATCTTTATCGTATCTATCTTTGCAACACAAAAGTAAAATGCCGCCGATATCTTCAGATTGGCTTGTAACCTTTATCGTATGTAACTAAGAATCAGACCAACGTTAGCTTTTAAATAAAAGAAACCACATCATGAATACTTTTTGCAGGTTAGGTTTAAAGCTATAAATGAAAAATAATATTTCTGGAAACAGTATAAAACATTACTCACAATATGATATAAAATATATCGCTAGCAAGTTGTATACTTTTTGTGATAAAGTTATAGTATGAAGTATAAGGCACATCCACATCTGTAGGGTTATTTACGGTTTTTTATAACTAAGCAATGTGCGTTATCAATAATTCATCTTTAGAATACTCTAAAACCATACTATAGATAGAGATAGACATAAATGAATATGACACTTCGTCTAGTTACAAAAATATCGTTACTAAATAGGTTATCAAAGTAAACTCAGTCACCGAGTCCTTATTACGCTGTTAAATTTTTTGTACATATAGAAATTTTTAATGAAACTTAATACTTTCTATCGCGATGATTGAAGGAACAACTAGTTGGCTCGTATGATGTTATGTATATTCATTATCCATAGATTAAAAAAAATATAAAATATTCTGTTACGGAGTTACTTATTTATTACATTACTTCGCTATGCCTATATTTTAATTAAAAGTGTTAGAATGAAAACAAATTTCTAAGTCTATCTTAAGTGATGGTTTTCACTTAATATTAAGTAAACTATCTGATGGATTCGTTAAGTTCACAATATAAAAACATACATGAGATAATGTAATCCTAGATTTTATTTATAAAAATATTACATTACCAGTTAACGTCAGATGTGAACGTACCCTTATGCTGAAAATATTATTAAATGAAAAGAATGAGGCCGTGCATTGTTTTGCTCGTAATTAGTGGTAAGTGTTTTTAATAATACGTTTAATGAAACTCCGCTTTGTTCAAACTTTTTTTTGTTCTTTTAAGCGGCTTTTAGATGTAATCTCTTGGAAAATTAATTATATTAAAAAACTTAAATGTAAAAATATTTAAATACATTTTTGCTTAATGTTGATCATCATCAAAATCGTCATTAAGTCATCAGCAAATAATTAACTCAAAGGGACTCATAATATAAAAAAATTTAAATATGGTTTTCCATGACATATACCTACATGTGATAGAGATGAGATCTTGTAAATTAATCTCAGAGTTAAATATGTTAGAGCACTTACCTATATTTTCAAAATAATGATTAGATACAAGTCAAATAATTGCTGCAACAACCATAACAAAGACAGTTACGTACGTAGTTAAAAGTTTTACATAAGTAGTTACGACATTACTCTACCTGTTGAGAACTTTATAATGGACAAGTATACCTTTTTTCGCCGAACTCTGACAAGCTTTATCCCAAAGAAACTTACTCGTCATCAACCCATATTCGGCTCACTGCTGAGCTCGAGTCTCTCCTCTTCTCAGAATGGAGGAGTTAGGCCAATAGTCCACCACGCTGGCCCAATGCGGATTGGCAGACTTCACACACGTAGAGAATTAAGATAATTCTCTAGTATGCAGGTTTCCTCACGATGTTTTCCTTCACCGATTGAGACACGTGATATTTAATTTCTTAAAATGCACACTGAAAAGTTGGAGGTGCATGCCCCGAACCGGATTCGAACCCACACCCTCCGGAATCGGAGGCAGAGGTCATATCCACTGGGCTATCACAGCTCAAAGAAACTTAGTATTAGGCATTCTTATGATTCTATTAATCTACTATATCCTTCCTTCCTTCCTTATCAGTCCAGGTCCACTATAGGCCTCTTGCATAGACCAAGCACAACGGTCTCGAGCCGAAGGAACGGGGTCGCCTTACCAGGACTTTGGGACCCCAACGTCCATCGGCTCTGCGAACTATGTTGCCTGCCCATTGCCACTTCAGCTTCGCGAATCTACTGTATAATATTAAGCTGTTAATAATTTTAAAAGCATCTAATTTTATTAAAGTTTCATTAAATATAATTCCACAGTGATTCAGAAACAATTTTTCAGAACAAACACTAAAGTCCCAAGTAACATTTTCTTATTGAATCATCCATTATTTCTTAAGTACGACGAAAAGAATGAAAGATGAAAACGGGCGAAACGTATTTGCTTTAGTCTTTTAGTTAAGCTCATACAATTTGTCACGCCGTAGTTGGGGATAAAAAGTGACAGCCTTATGTCACGTCACTCGACAGAATAGTTTCCCTCCCTTTTATTAATAGGGGTTAGAGATTAACTTGTGTTATATTATGATGAATCCGATTCTGGAAATGGTTGATTTATTCTGTAGTTATTTCGCATGGGTGTAATTGGTTCTTTTTTTTGGGTAACTTATTTTCTCTATGTTATTTTGATCATCATTAGAAAACAGTCGGGACCTTAGATATTGGATAGAATGATTTTCTTCTACATTATTTTATAGGTCCCGACTGTTTCCTAATTGCTTTCTACACTTAGATAGATAGATAGATATACTTTATTTGCACACCACAAAGACAAAACCAAGTGAAATAAAAACAAGTTAGGAAGAGATCAGCATACAAAAGGCGGCCTTATCGCTAAGTAGCGACTTCTTCCAGGCAACCTTCGGTTTAGGAAAACTTAAGGACATCAGCAGGTGGCGTAAAACAAAAATAACCATAGTATTAGTAATACACATACATACAAATAATTTACATCCTAATACATAAACAATATTACACAAATACCTACAATCATGAATAAAATACATATCAAAATATACTAATAAATACATTATATTGAAGAGAAATAATATATACAGATCGTCTTTACCGCACCAGATAATGAGTCTTTACGGCATTTTTAAAAATGTCCAGTGGTTTTGATTGCCGTAATGTATGTTAAAAGGGAGAGTTTAAAGGGAGAGCATTCCATAACTTAACGGCTTGCACAACGAAAGAATGTTTATAAAATTTCGTCTTATGCACGGGTAAACATAGACACACTTCTGGACTGATCTTGTTTTTTTTCTTTTCAGTTTTTTTGTACTTTATGCAGTCGGGTTTTTTTATTTGTATAATTAATTTATTTTTTATAAAATACAGTATCAGAATGCTACGAAAAAGGGCTTACACCACACGAGCTAACATTTATTGATGATATAAAGAACATTGCCGGCTTCGGCGACGCCCAGCACAGGGGCCCGCAGTGGTATGACTACGACACAGTCTCTTCTGGAGAGAGTGGCAGCGATTTGAAAAGCGAACACTCGGAACTTACCAGGTATAATAATATATTCTTCACTTAAATTCAATAAAAAAAATAATAAACATAATAACTTTAAATAGTTTGTCGTTATCAACCCATATACGGCTCACTGCTGAGCTCGAGTCTCCTCTCATAATTAGAGGGGTTAGGCCAATAGTCCACCACGCTGCCCCAATGCGGATTGGCAGACTTCACACACGCTGAGAATTGAGAAATTTTCTGGTGTTCAGGTTTCCTCACGATGTTTTCCTTCACCGTTTGAGACACGTGATATTAATTTCTTAAAAAGCACACAACTGAAAAGTTGGAGGTGCATGCCCCAGACCGGATCCGAACCCACACCCTCCGGAATCGGAGGCAGAGGTCATATCCACTGGGCTATCACGGCTCTTAAATAGTTTAAAAAACTAAAACACACGCTTTTGGCACGCACTAAAAATTACAAATATTGGATTTAGGTCACGTGACTGGTTTTTTCGACAACAAACCCTTTCATTTCATATTGATCATGGGGGTGGATTTCAAACAGTCAGTCCGCCATCTTAGGGAGACCGCCATATTGGATTTGTATTGACGTTTCTTAGCTAGTCATGTATTGTCATCAGAACTCAGAGCGTGGACAAAATTTTGTTTCAAATCGAAGACCGGGAAGTGGGTTAAATTAAGATTCCAAGATTTTCTTACGTTGATACATAGTTACAAGGAGCTGGAGTGTCGACCCCGCACTAGAAAGCTCAGTATTGGTCGACCCCCCCACTAGGTGAACCGACGACATCAAGCGAGTCGCAGGGGTTCTCTGGATGCAGGCGGCTCAGGATAGTGATGTTTGGAAGTCCCTACAAAAGGCCTATGTCCTGCAAGTGTCCTAATAATGATGATGATGATTATGATAAAAATATAGCTTTTATATATCAAGAACTGCCATTGAAAAAACGCACAGAAGAAATACGCTTAAATGCTTTATAACCGACAAAATTGAGGAACCAAGGAATGTCCTCAATTCAACGTCTATATTTTTTATGTATGAACACGCGTAACTTTTTACTGAGTGTCCAACTTTGGGCGATTTTGATAATTCTTTTATTAATACTCATTACTATAACGTATAACTTTTATAAGAGTTACTTCTGAGGTTACTTGGATAACTACAAAAAGTCAAATTTTTACCTACTTAACTTATTATTGGCGTCTCTCTTTCTTCGCAAGTCCTCTCGTCAGGGGTTGTATAATAATTATAAGTTTTAATTATTAATTTTTAATGTTTTTATTTATTTTTGTGTGTGTACAATTAAGTATTCCCTTCTTCTTCTACTTAATTAACATAGATTTTAGAACAAAAGACTGACGTGTTATATACATTTTTCAGCTCTATAAATGCTGAGAGTAGCATATCTTCAAGTCAATCCTCAGAAGCTTCTTCAATGGAAACAGATGGAAAAAGACTCGCGTAAGTTTTTCATACAAGATGTCGTCTTTTTTCTTCGTATAATTACTTTCCCTTCGACTTTAGAGATTCATATCCCTAACTTGAAAATTGATGAGTTCACTAAAGAAATTTTCATTCCCTCCTTTACTCATAATATTTCCGTGTGAATATCCAAGAATCAATCTATCTCTGTACCAGAGTTCATCAAAACTAAGTAAGCGATTTGAATATGAAAACCTTAAGTGAAGATAAGAAAATTAAAATTATAAAAAGTATCACAAAGCTTGAAAAAATATAAAAGTCAAAGTCAAAATAGTTTTATTCAGTAAACACTTTGTTCAATTAAAATCGCCTAAGCCCGACGAAGTCGCGGGCGTCCGTTAGTTTTTATATATATTTTTAACCACTTGACAGCAACCAGGTAAATAAACATATCCGAACATACGCCCCGATAAGCCCCCCAAAAAAACCCTAAAAATCTACCAAAACCCGACAGACAGACAGACCTACTAAAAACATTACGACGACTTATTTATCGCACGTATTCGAAAATAACTTATGATCGCTAAGTAAAATGGACTTAAATTGCAAACACGTCTCGGTCCGAGATCGACCTATAACAAAATTAGCCAAAGTTTCTCATTCTTGTTATCACCATTCCACATTCTCAAACTAAGTGCCAAGTCATATAGTGTAATTCATTCCAGAATTTACAGTACAATCTTTTAATTTTTAATTCTTTCGACTTAATCATCCTAATTCCTACTAATATTATAAACGCGAAAGTTTGTATGGATGTTTGGATGTTTGTTACTCTTTAACGCCGCTACTACTGAAGCGATTTGGCTAAAATTTGGAATGGAAATGGATTTTACTCTGGATTAACACATAGGCTACTTTTTATCCATGGTTTCCCGAGATTTGTGAAAACTGATGATTTTAATGATATGAATGTTTGTTACTCTTTCACGCCTCGACTACTTAACCGAATTAGCTGAAATTTGGTACTGAGATATAATATAGCATGGATTAACACATAGGCTACTTTTTATCCCGGAATGATAAATCCATGGTTCCCGAGGGATTTGTGAAAAACTAAATTCCATGCGAACGAAGTCGAGGGCGTCACTAGTTTACAGTATCGCAATGACCTATGTATAGGACAAAGACGTATCGTTCCTGTAAGCCATGCCCTCACGACATGATGAAGAAGTACAAGAACCACGGCATCAAGTGGATATGTGGCGGCTACCAGCGTGCGCGCAGGTCCTTCAAGAGTGACTGTATGATGAAGTATAGGAACTGTCAGGATGGGACCAGTGAGTATTACGACACACTAGAGTGACGATTTTCATAGCGCTGTTCGTAAAGCTTAGAATTTAATAGAGAGATTTGAATTGTATATTTTATATTTTCTACTGAGCATGGGAAAACCAACAGAGTTTCTGCAGCTAGTTCAAAGGAGGAAAATAATAAATGAAGGTTTTTGACGACCTCCGGCACAGTGGTATTCGCGGTAGATTTATAAGAGTTTTTTTTAATTGGCCCAGGTCTGGATAGTGGTAGGCTTCGGCCGTGACTAGTTACCACACTAATGGCAAAATAGCGTTCCGGTATGATGTTGTTTAGAAACCGAAAGGGGTGTGGATTTTCATCCTCTTCCTAACAAGTTAGCCCGGATCTTAGATTGCATCATCACTTACCATCAGGTGAGATTATAGTCAAGGGTTAACTTGTGAAGAATAAAAAAGCGGGTAACTAAAACCGTACAGATTATTGAAAATGTCTGTAAAGATTTTCTAAGAAAAACAAACTCAAAGGAACACCAATGAAATACCATAAAAAATATCCGTTGATATTATTATTTTCTCAATTCTTTATCTTCTATTCAACATAAATAAAAGCACTGGAAAGCTGCTATCTTTTTAATCGCAACCGTTGAGGTACTACATGCTAGAGAAGATATTTAAAAAAAAAAGATCATGTCGCATCATAAAAACAAAATTGATTAGTTGATATACTACAAAATATAATAGAAAAAGTCATTTTCGCAAAAAAAAACATTTTAGGTCCATAGGATTTAGAAAATATCGGAAAGAGATCGCTCTTTGAAGGGTTTTGGTAATTACTTACCATTTTTACTGTTATACTGCAACCGTTGAGGTACTACGTGCTAGAGAAGATATTTGAAAAAAAAATGCACCATAAAAACAACGGGAATAACAAATTGAAGAAATTGCTGCAGCGCTTAAACATTAGTTAAGTCGTTCCATGCTATAAAAATAGTCAACGCTAGATCGCTTATAGAATACTGCTGATTAGCCACGAATTAAGCCGCGGATGCAGTTTCGGCGGCGTCGTATGTTATTTCAACGAAGCTCCTCTAAAGATCTGATGTAGTGCGTTGACGCACTGCAGGTTGGGCATACCATGCGTTGGTGCGGTACGACGACTCAGCGCAACGCATGACTTGGGCGCCACACGCAATGTGGCGCTTACATCTATACAAATATTATTAAGCTGAACAGTTTGTTTGTTTGATTGAACGCGCTAATCTCAGGAACTACTGGTCCGATTTGAAAAATTCTTTCAGTGTTAGATAGCCCATTTATCGAAAAAGGCTACAGGCTATATTTTATCCCCGTATACCTACGGGAACGGGAACCACGCGGGTGAAACCGCGCAGCGTCAGCTAGTTTTAGTATATAGCAAGCTATCAAGAAACTGATGTGATATGCAGCGATATCGCCGTAGTTGAACGAAACGCAATAAGAAATCAGTGGTATCTTATCTAGTACGTAGTAACTCAATGACCGAAACGTGTAATTATTGCGAGAATATGCAAGTTGTGTTTCTTTTATTTTGCTTTTTACTGATTTTTTTTTTTCAGTAGGTACTTTTTTTTTTTAATTTTCAGTGTTCGTGAAAGTTTACGATCGCCGCTGCAAAGACGACCCTCACCACGGAAGGCACTGGTTTTATATTTATAAAACTTGAAAATTATAGCTGTTTTATTTAAATGCACCATATTTCGTTTGCATAATGAAATCGTTATTTATTTTAGTTATTTGAGTTTCATACTCAAATAACTGAAATAAATAACAGTATTTTTATGACCTTTTCAGTTATGTAGTCCTTTTCATATTTACAACTATTTACTTTTTTTCCTATTTATATTTACAACTAGTAGTAAGGAGAGTCATGACGATAAAGTGTACTACTTACTTGACCATCGACTTTTAAATGATAGATTTGATGATAGGTATTAAACAGTTACATTATACAATATTCGCATTTAGCGGTGGGGAAAAAACAACTTACATATTAACAAAATTGAGTTAGTGATTTCTTTAAAAAACGATAAAGAAATAAATTCTATTCTTTGTTTCCTTATGACTTTAATGTCGTAGAAAGTCATCCAGCAGATAAAAACATAAATTCAATAAACAAAAGCCTTTGAAAACTGGGAAGAACAACGTGAAATTCAATTTGTAAAGAATACAATATTCAGTCAAACAAAATGAAATAGCTAAAGATGTATCGAGTCAGTGCAGTTTCACAAAACTGTTTTATGGAATAACGATAAATGTGGCCAGTAAAACTATTTCGACAGCGTAAATGGAAAACTGAATAACTGCCATACCAAATGTTTCATGCGTTTTACTGCATTTTAGAGTTCCTAAATGTAAACGAATGTAAAATAAACCATTATTATTGAATGTTTGTCTCTCTGTCTGTCTTTTATTCCGTATCCTTTTTCTCAAGATCGCGAATACCTATTAAATTAAAATGAATACTCAAGTCTGCACTCCTGTAGAGTTAATCCTCATTGTACCTGGCAGCTTTTAGTTTTTAGTTGTTAGTTATAAATATTATTTAACTTCAATTATTTATTAATAGCAATCGATAGCATTGTAAGATTATTTATTTAAATCTGTTGATTACAGTCAATAAAAATTGCATAGTCAGAATATTATATTGAGCTTTTATAACAGTTTTTAATGCGAGTATCTTTGGAAATTAAAAAAAACTTATTCTTTCTTTACTACTAAAAAATGAATACACCTAAACTTGTATATACTTTCAAAACGAAAATGTCAAATCATAAATAAAAACTAGCTCCCGTTTATTTACGGTAATAGATACGGGCAATTTTACGTTTCAAAAATGTTTTTTTTTAATGTCGCTTATTTGGTTTTTCTACTGCGCCAACGATTTATGATTTTCCGCGAGCGTTTCTAGAAAAATTTAATATGAAAATAGTTTACTTATTCGATCGCGATGCAGTTAAAAAACCGTGTTGTTGTATTATTAGTGTTAGGTATGTTTCAATGAATTTTTTCTTTTACAATTTTAGATTACTTCAAGTTTAAATTTGCTAAGCTATAGGCTAGAAAACTTAATAGACAATGTTATTTTCGCATAAAAGTCATTTAAGGTCCATACTAGCATTTAGTAAATATTCTTCTCTTTCAAGGGTTTTAGTAATTCTTTACCGTTTTTGCTATTTTATTTTAACTAAAATTCTTTAATTTTTATATTTTCGCACTAAACTTACTTCCGTGAGTGTTATTCATATTATTTTATTATAAAAGCCGGCTAAAACTCACGTGATACAACATCGGAGTATGTCCGACTAGTTTCGAACTAATACGTCAGAGAGTGTAACGAAACCTTTATTTACTCCGCACCCCTCAGCCCCTCTCCGAACGCGTCGCAAGAAACAGCTCATGACTAAGGGCCCCATATTAGTTCGAAACTAGTCGGATATACTCCGACGTTGTATCTATCAAGCGAGTTTTAGCCGTGTTTCACAATAATTTAAAACTTAGGCATTATTTTATTAATTTAATCGACAAAATATTTCTAGTGGACATCGCAGTATCTCTAGCATCAAACGGCACCAAAATAGATGAAATCAATAACTTAGAAGGATTAGAAACTAGGAGAAGGAGAGAACGAATGAAAAAAAAAGGAAGATCAACGTCATCGGATGAAGCAGGATATTGTAACAAGTTTTCAATAGCTCATTTTTACTTTTTTTTTTTCATCTCGGGCGTGCACTTGACTACAATCATGCCTGATGGTAAGCAATGATGAGGTTTAAGATGAAGCACGCTCCTAGAAGATGCCTATTCACTCTTGCCTTGAAGGTGCACAAGGCAAAGTGTCAGGAACACACACGCCTTGAAGGTGCACAGGACACAGACGCCGGAAGACACGGGAACAGACAATACGCGGATGGACCGCGGGGCGTTGGCTAACTCAATTTACTAATCGTTTTGTGAATGACTATCGCGTCTTAGGCATGATGTCCGGAAGTAAGGTTTCTCTCAATCGATTTACAATTTAAGGAGGAAGTCCCAAACTGGCGCAAGTGTCTAAAAAGTAAAATGTTAGCTTGGTTCGAACCTGTAATGCTGATTTCAAGGGGCTAGTTTAATTTAGTATAATGTAATTTAGTATAATTTCAATTTATTCAATATGCAGGGCGGGCACATCTAATATTAATTTAGTATAATGTCAGTTTACTAATTAATTATATTTTTAATTAAACTCAGTAACAACTGACGAAACATCGAACGAAAGCCTAAATATATCACCGGATGATACTTCGACGAGCTCTGGTGAAGATGTCAGAAAACCGAAGTCTTCTGCAGAAAGGAAAGGCTGGTATGGTCAAATTCTATACTACATAATAAAACTGTAACAGTTCAAATTCTGTACATTGAAGATATCTTAAAAAAAATAGCCGGAGGGCATATATATAATCGATACTGAAGCCAAAAATATTTATTTTAGTCTGTCAGTCTATCTGTCAGTATTTAATATTGACCGGCTGACTGCTGAAACTACTGATTGAATTTAAATGAAACTTTGCACGATTTGAGCCCTTAATACGTAGAAGGGTATCTTTTAGTTGCGAAAGTTAAATCAGAAGCGGAAGAAACAGAACATATAAATAGAAGGGGATGAAATAGAAGTTCAAAGTTGACATCGATTTCTACGCGAATAGTCACTCATCACTATCTATATATTCTAATGCTTAAAGGAGAAAATGGCACAGAAAATGCAAGCCCTGTCCCGAAGACATGACTAAGAAATGGCGTGACCCAAGCATCAAGTGGATATGCGGCGCGTACCAGCGAGCGAGGAGGAGTTTCAAGAGCAAATGCATGATGGAGTACAGGAATTGTCAGGATGGAACCAGTGAGGATATTTTTTTTTATTCTTTACAAGTTAGCCCTTGACTACAATCTCACCAGATGGTAAGTGATGATGCAATCTAAGATGGAAGCTGGCTAACTTGTTTAGGAGGAGGAAGAAAATCCACACACCTTTAGGTTTCTACACGACATCGGAACGCTAAATCGCTTGGCGGTACGTCTTTGTCGGTAGGGTGGTAACTAGCCACGGCTGAAGCTTACCAGCCAGACCTGGACCAATTAAGAAAACCTCAATCGGCCCAGCCGGGGATCGAACCCAGAAACTCTGTCTAGTAACTCACAGTGCATAGTGCATACCACTGAGACACGAAGGCCGCTAATTGAGATCAGAATGTACAGTTTGACCAGTTTTCAACAATATTCACAAATTTAATAGAAAGAAGTGAATAAATCTTAGCCAAAACGAGAGACTAACGTATATATTTATATAACTAGCTGATACTGAATAGCGCGGTAATACCCGCGTGATTACCGTTCCCGTAGGAATACGGCGATAATATATAGCCTACAGCCTTCCTCGATAAATGGGCTATCTAAAAATCGGACCAGTAGTTCCTTAGATTAGCACGGTCAAGCAAGCAAACAAACAAACTCTTCAGCTTTATAAAATTAGCATAGATTCTTAATATCACACAGTGACGAAAAACCAGGTGAAAGCTTGTGTGTTTGTTTCTCCTTTGCCCTACTGAAGCGATTTGGCTGAAATTTGGAATTGAAATAGATTTCACTCTGGGTTAACACATAGACTACTTTCATTCCGGAAAAAGCCATGGTTCCCGCGGGATTCGCGAAAAACTAATTTCGCGAAAAGTTGCGGGCGCCCGCTAGTTTAAAATAATTTATTTAGAGAAGTATTTGTTTTCCAGTGTTCGTACACATCCATGATCACCGTTGCGCTGACAGCACCGCGGGATCACCTCAACTGCGTGGGGAGCACTTCTTTTATGACTACAGGGTTGCTCTGAGCGATGACTCTTCCGATAGCAAAAGCAGCAGAAGCAAAAGCTCGCAGACTGATGATACCTCAGATAGTATATAAACCATCGATTCCCAAAGTGGTCCAGGTCCTCAGGGGTCTACGGAAGACTCAGTGGGGGCTACGCTGACGTGACATAAAAATGGGGGGTTGGATAGAAACAGGCATTACTTTGCGAAAGTTCATCATGAATATAATATAAATGGTTTATTTATTTTGCCAACCTCCGCGAAAAGCCGACGAAGCCATGCGAGAACGTCACCCAGGTCCGATAAAATACTCTCTACGTACGTTTCACCCCGAAACCGGAGCATCCTCAGGAGATATCGACTCTACGTGCAACTTTGCAATTTTTTGCATGCGTTCGTCGGCTTTTCGCGGAGGATAGCAATCATTATATATAAAAATGGGGGTCCACGAAAACTTATCTGGTTTCATACCGAATGGGGAGTTTTCTAAATAAAATAATTTTGAATTGATTGCTTCATTATGCTGTGAGTACTGTGTTGTAGGTTATAGGGGGTATTAAGGCTAACATATATATTTTTTCATCTTTATGTGAAACTAGCTGACGCCGCGCGATTTCACCCGCGTGGTTTCTGTTTCCGTAGGAATACGGGGATAAAATAGCTTATAGCCTTCCTCGATAAATGGACTATCTAAACATTGAAAGAATTTTTCAAATCGGACCAGTCAGTTCCTGAGATTAGCGCGTTCAATCAAACAAAGAAACAAACTCTTCAGTTTTATAATATTAGTATAGATTTAGTAGACTTAACTATACGTTTCGATGCTTTACAATATATTTTAAGTGAGCACAAAACAGCGCAAACCTGTAAATCAACCTATATAAAAATCCTTCACCAAAAAAATGTAGCACATTTTCATCTTGAAAAAATATTTTACAGGAACGTCCGCAGTCCACCATCTTTGCTTTTAGTCGAAAAGTGTGTTTTACGTTTTAAAGGGATTCATCACAATAATTTACCGCAAAAATAGTTTAAAATACCGCCCGGCAAAACAAACCACCTCAGAAACCTTCATACTCTTTTACCCGGTCCATTACCAGCGTATTTACAGCTTCAACACTCATTTACTCTCGCCACGGAGAATACGCCTTTATTCCTGTACAAATAGAGTTCAATAGGACCGCAAAAGTAACCCTACCCTCATTTTACACTATACAAATTTAAGTGAAACACCCATACAAAGGAAAAGGTTCTTTGTGCGTGTAATAATAGGGTCGGATGGAGGGGGACTATTATTTTGGGTAGCTGTGCACTTAACGTTTCATTGTAGTCTGTCTGTCTGTCCGTCTCGATGACAAATTGTTCACTTGGGGCGATTAATGTAGTTGTGACGTCACATGGATTCATGGTGTATTATGATAATAGGCTAGTGTATAACATTGAAATTAAGATTTAATTAACAGTGTGCATTTTCGTTTATATCTGGAATATACCCCGGTTATAGATATGCTTTCAATGTTCTTTTTATTTTTAATTATTTATTTTCTAACCCTATTAAAATGACTGCTATAACTTTTCGTTTTTGTTTTTAGATTTTTTTTTTAATTTACTGATCCAAATCGTTTAAAATGTTTTATGTACATAATCTGAATTTGTAAAGTCCTTTTAAATTTGCCTATTACTTTGAAACCGGTTAAGGTTTTCAAAAGAAACTAAAACTAGTTTCAGACAACGACGATGTGATACTTATATAATCCAGTCAAATGTAAGATATGAATAAACTATATTTAATTATTTAAATACCTTTCAAATAAGCGCTATAATCTTAGATACCACTTAGAAATACTTACTCAGAAAATCTTACTTTTTACTGATATTCAGGAATTTCTTAAGCAGTCAAATGTATTCTCGTAAAAAATATTATTTACAAGATCTTTGTTCCCCGTCATAAAATATACGATACAGCCCAAAAATAATAACCAAGGGTTAATCCTGCGGCATATGAAAGTATAGGGGTGAACGTAATATAGCGTTACAATAATATATGAAATAAATTCGCACCGGGTCCATATTACCCCCTGATATTGGAGGGTTGGTACCATTATTAATATTCCTATTATATTCCCTTTTGAAGGCCTTTGGATAAGGAATACCTTTGTGATACTACACAAAGCGAATAACATGCAAAAGAAGCTTTTTTATTGATCTATATTCTTTACTAATAATATAAAAAGAGAATTATGGGCAACATCACTATTTAATTTATTTATAAAATATATAGGTATGCTTTATATACGCCTCTTGTATGATACTTTGCATATTATTTTTATTTTACTTATATGTTCATCAATATGCCTACAAACAAAGGCAACGCTTACTTTGGGGCTAGATAGTTTTTTTTTCTGATTGTGAAAGTGCCGTAGGCTCCTTAAAGAGACCTCAGCGGCGTCACCGGGGGGTTTGGGCGAGCGTAGAAGCATCGCCTGATGGGGCCTGAAGGCAGAAGCAGAGTAAATGGACGGAACGACTCTCTAAGGGCGTCTCCTTTGAGACTCGGACCTCGGCTAAGAGGGCCGTTTGGGAAGGGTGTTTTGGCCTGAGTGTATCAGTCCGGGCGCCCCCGAGAACGTGGGTTAAAAAGCCTACGTCTGGGTGACGTCAGATATCGGGGACGTCGTCTTCGCCGGCGCCGCGAAGCTTGTTTGTGTTGCCTGGGAAGCATTGTCGTTCTTTTTGTCAAAATCGGGATCGTAAGATACATAGTGTGTAGATGTGTTTTGTATGATAAATTGAATAACCAATAACAATATCAATGTATTAATATCAATGGATATGTAATATCAATGGATATGTAGAAAATTTTAGGGTAGTCCACCCTTATCACTTAGGGGTGTGACGAATAGATCCATTCCCAGACATACTTAATTTTGTGTGTGTAATCGTAGCATACAAAATTTCATGAAAATCGATCTAACTGTTTCGAAGATGTAGTGTTCGTGTATATATACACCGCTAGTGGGGTAGTGTTCGTGTATATATACACCGGTAGTGGGCGAGAGCGGCCAGTCTATGGCTGGCATCGAGAGGAGGCGGACGTGTGCAGCTGGCCATTATAGTGTAGTGGTGAGACGGTGACTTACTGCTATTACGGTAAGGACAAGGGACCTTACAAGTGGCGACGAGGTGAAAAAAAAAAAAATAATGTAAGTAGTTATAATTTTTATCCGTAAATTGTTGTGTTCTGTTACTTGGTAATTGGCAAAATCGCTTGCCCAGACTACGGACCCGGTTCTTGCCTGCCGGTCTGGTTTGCAGCGATTGAGCTTAAACTAAGTCGCTGTGTAGACTATGGTCTAGGTTACAGCGACTAAAAATAAAAAAAAAAGAAAATGAATACAGCAATGCGGTTAGTCAGTTTTATTTTTGAAAAGGACAGAAGGTCGAAGTAATAATTATTCTTTTAATACTGTTGAATAAATTTAATGTTGTTTATCAAGACATTGTGTGATGATAGATAATCAAATGACATGGCATTTTATGAGTGTACAAGTGATAGACATGTCGTAGCGTGGCAATTTCGTTAAGTGGGCAAGTGATAAGCCAAATAGCTAAATTAGTTACCTTCGTTGAGTCGAGCGATCCGTAAGCCGGGACAGTATCCCGCAGCGATTAGCTGGAATAGGCATATTCCGTTTTGTGGAGTACGCCTTGCGATTTGCTAGCTAGACTGTCAAGTTCACTATACCTAAGAGTTGTGTTGTTTGCCAGTTGGAGTGACGGTCTTACATACATTACGTATTTACTAAATGACGTATACAGGAATTTAAATTTATTTATCGTCACATCAAGTATTACCCTCAAAATTAAAGTTTAATGGGTATCGATATTCGTTGCAGGTATCACATTGTACAAACTTTATGATAAACGTCGGGTATAGCCATAGTAGTTGTAGTGTGAATAAGCGTTTGAATAAGCGATAGCCTTGTCTCAACGTTTTATGATGAGGAAGGCGGTATTCGTGAGCTTCAACGTTGTTTAATGGTGGTGTTAAGAGTCCCGTGTTACAGCGATAGCAATACGGTGCTACAGTACACAATTAAGTGAAAGTAATTAATTGAGGAACAAATTAGTGATTAGGTAAATTGCTAGTGTGTGCGTGTACATTACATTGCCATAGCCGATTTCTGCTTGCTGGTCTGGCTTTTACTGATTAAGCTAAACTCTAAAAAAAAAAAAAGAGAATACTGAAAAGTAGTAAAATTAATAAAATAAGGGGTCGGTTGTGCCATTTAACGGCGGTCAATCTCGGACTGATTTATTAATGTTTTATGTTTGTCCTCATAATATTTCAGCTAATACATTACAAACGTGATCTAAATCTAAAACCATGGTTGATGGTTTGTATAATTTGAAAAGGGATAGAAGTGATAAACGTTAAATGGTCGAATGTAACTTTTACGATGTTTTACATAATTTCGATGTTTATCAAACGTGAGCATAATAAATAATAAATACTCTTGGGAAGTATTACCCAAGTTACATTGTGTGATGTTAAATACATCAAAAATATCCAATGGATAGCCAAACTTCCCAGTAGCGTGCACTTCAATAGTCATTAAAGTACGGCATACCCAGGCCACTGAGACCTTCACATTTATAATATTGGCAAGACTAAGCTAAACTTATAAGGAGTTTAATTACATTGCGAATCGTGCAGGAGTTGGCGTAATATGAAATAAAACGCGGTGGCAAGTCTAATAACTATTTAATTACAACCAACATGGCAATAACAATGCATTCGTCTTCGTCTGTTGATGCAGCTTGGTGTTCTGTGTCAAGCGCATAAGTCGCCCGCGTCGATAAACATTGGCATACTGCAATTTGCGCACGGGTTTGTGCGTGAATTGAATCTATCGTGTGAAGTGTGATAACAAAATGTTGTGGGTGCGGCGTGTAAATGGATATGTAGTGTTGGTATGTAAGTATGTATGTAAGTGTGACGATGGTGTGGAAAATATTAAATTAAATATTTCAAATAATAATAATATTATAAATAAATAATGTATATAACCTACTCGTACATCGATCTTTGAGATAAGGAGTTTACTAGTGAAAGATGAGAATAATCGAGAGATTTAATTGGGATTTAGGTTGAGCAAAGCTAGTAATTGAATAAAATGTTGGTATGGGGAGTGTTGTGAGGTTGTTGTAGTTGTGTCGTGGTCAAAGGGGTCACTCCACTGCGTCGTGGGTGTTGGTCGTGAGCATGACATGGGCTATGTTGTGATAGAAGGGGACGTTCAACTTGTGGTTAAGGTGATTAAGTGTTGTGAACGCAAAATGGTGTAAAGGATCTCATAGTAAGAGACCATTCTGAACGAATGTGGACATGGAGATGTCACTAAGAGTTGCTGTTCGATGGTGAGGTGGTGCAGAATTGTTCTGTCATCGTGCAGGTGACACTCAAATAATAATTATTTGTCATTGTATTAGGGTATTAATACTAAATCACTGTGTTAGTTTGAAGTTATAAATAGCCAAGGAACATCCGAAGTCAGGCGGCGTGTTATGTGAGCGACATTGAGGGAGTCGCTAAAAGTTGTAGTTGTTTTACATTTGAGTTATTTAGTATCATTCGATTAAAGATTTGTTGTTGAACGTTGAATTGAAATTTGTTGTCGTTTCACCCTTATGTGTGTGTTATGGTGTATTTGATAGACTTCTTAATTGATCAAGCAGATGCCATTGTTTAGCCTGCAAGTTTGTACAACTTGATGAAATTTAGTTTTCTTATTTTCAAAGAGTTTTTATGATGGTGCTCGCAATGCGTTGTGAAGTGAAATTGCACAGGATCATCATTTGGTCGGATTACAACAAGCTATAATTATTGATTAGTCATTTTGCAATGTAGGTTGGTGGAAATACTTTCATCAAGACCTAGCGCAGTTACGTTTAAGTTTTGACGCAATTTAACTATGTATAGGTGCATGATTGAGTTTAGCAGGTGTTAGCAGTGGACTGTGAATGGCAGGGAGAACAGTCCTATATATATATATTAGAATGAGAAACAATAGCCATTGGTTTGAAGTCAAACAACATTGAGACTAACAACGAATGAGCGGGTCAGCGTAAGTTTCAATTTTACAAGACTATTTGTTACAATTAAATATTATAACAAAGTAAGAGCATTGCGGCAAAGTTAGAATTATCTGTCAATTATTGTGACAGCTTTTGACGGGTACTTAATAATACTTGATTAATGAAAACTGACATTTGTGACAGGTTCAACCAAACGAATGTTCGAAATATCATCAGATTTGCTTTATATGTTGTCTTCTGCACAAAAAAAAAAAAAAAATTACAGAAAGATAGTCAAAATGTAAGACCGCTATGTAAAAAAAAAAAAAAAGATAGAGAGAGAGAGGAACTGTTGAGTTCTCTGTCATCATTGCTTCCAAAGTAATAGTATTAGAGTGCCGTCCAGTGTATTGATAAATCTGACTGCATTAGTGTCACTTGTGGAGCAGGGGGTTCAATTAGTGGTCGATCCTACGATGCTTACAGACTTTCTTAAGAGTGTCATCTGTAATACGGAAATTAGTAAAAACAAAAGTATATTGAATTTGAATAAGGAACTCTTAAAGTATAAAACTGTCATCTGGTTTAAAAAAGTTGAGTTCCTACACAGCTTTTGCCTTAACTGGAACTATGTGGTACGGACATCTCTAAAACCAAACAAAAGGATGTTCTTATTTTGTGATGTTAGTAAACATACTGAAATTGTAACGTATGCCTGGTTGACAGTTACGTTCCGTTATGCGAAAATCGCTATCTTAGCGATGTCTCATAATGCTCAACAGACTATTTAAGGCGGTGCTGGCGTAATTAATTTGGCGTGATGAACTCCAGACGTATGCGGTTTATCTATTTTTGCAGTAGGCAGTTCTCTGCCCAATGATCACACAGTTAACTGATTTGCCAGTTCAGTCCAAAAGTCAAGTCGGGCCAAAAGAAGAAGGAATCTGAAGAAGAAAAATGTATTTGGAACTTCGGAATTTCATTAAATTGAAATTGGGTTAAAAGCTTCGGAATTCCATTAAATTGGAATTGGATTAAAACCTTCGGAACTCCATTGAATTGAAATTTGCTTTGGAATTCCATTAGATTGGAATTTGCTTCGGAATTCCTTTAAATGGGGATTGGCTTCGGAATTCCATTAGATTGGGATTAGGTTAAAGACTTCGGAATTTCGTTTAATTGAAATTGGGTAAATAAAACTTCGGAATCCCATTAGATTGGAATTAGCTTTGGAATTCCATTAAATTGGAATTGGCTTCGGAATTCCATTAGATTGGAATTAGGTTAAAGGCTTCGGAATTTAATTTAATTGAAATTGGGTTAATACAACTTTGGAATTATATTAGATTGAAATTAGCTTCGAAATTCCATTAAATTAAAATTGGGTTAATAAAACTTCGGAATCCCATTAGATTGGAATTAGCTTTGGAATTCCATTAAATTGAAATTGGGTTAATAAAACTTCGGAATTCCATTAGATTGGAATTAGCTTTAGAATTCCATTAAATTGGAATTGGCTTCGGAATTCCATTAGATTGGAATTATGTTAAAGGTTTCGGAATTTCATTAAATTGAAATTAAAACTTCGGAATTCCATTAGATTGGAATTGGCTTTGGAATTCCATTAGATTGGGAATAGGTTAAAAGCTTCGGAATTTCATTATATGGAAATCGAGTAAAAAACTTCGGAAAGGAAAAAAAGAGGGAGAGTATTGGAAGAAAGTGGAAGATACTTTCGACTACTTTAATCCTGAACCACATGTGGTTGGAAATCAATAGGTGGAGAGTATGGTAGGAGTAAAGGAAATATAACAATAATTAAATTTGTTAAATAGGAAGGGATGTAGTGTTCGTGTATATATACACCGCTAGTGGGGTAGTGTTCGTGTATATATACACCGGTAGTGGGCGAGAGCGGCCAGTCTATGGCTGGCATCGAGAGGAGGCGGACGTGTGCAGCTGGCCATTATAGTGTAGTGGTGAGACGGTGACTTACTGCTATTACGGTAAGGACAAGGGACCTTACAGAAGAGATACGGAAAATTTTAAATATAAGATTTACTTAATATTCCCACTTGAATTTTGAGAAAGTAGATAATTTTTGATAAATTCAGCGACAAAAATTAAACATCTTATTTAACTCTTCAATTCCCAGTGTCACCTGGAGGTGACAGACGTTTAATATTTTTTTTCTACCAGAAGGAGATATTATTTTTCAAATTTAATATTACTGTTTCGAAGCCAATATGTAACATTATCAATTATTTTTTTTTGATAACACTAGCAATATGTCATGTGTCAAATTCATTCAGTTGTTTAGCGCGAAATTGAAGGAGTTTGAGTTTGTGTGATCTCTTGCGATATAAAGTGAAATATAAATGCCTAGACCGTAAGTATTGTTTTTTTACTTATTACATGTAATAAAGGAATAAATAAGCTGTAGTACAAATGTTTCTTATTCTAAAAATAACTTATAGCGTTATTGTTACAACGTCGGAAGTATGCAGTGTCACCTGTAGGTGACACTGGGCATTGCAATAACAAATTGTCCTGATTTCATTCTAAGCAAAAACTTGTTACATTTTGGCCTTATCGCTATGTGGTGATGTTTTTTTATAACTTTATTACGTATTACAGGTTGACCTTGGATTATAGTTGCAGGCAGAGGAGAACTCAGGCGATATTATTTCATTTCTCCTTATGATCGTGTTGTTACAAGTGAAGATAGAGGGAAGAAACGAAGCTAATATTATACATCTCCCAGTCGCATGCTTTGCTGTCATGTTGTAATACGAAATATACTTTACTATTATTCCGAGTAGTTACGAGAGCAGAATGTTGGGGTACGGGTACTGGTCGGGAAAATCGTCTGGACTACTGCAATTCATAAAACTTGAGAACGAGAGAAAGAGCTAGGCTCTTCCTTACGTCAAGCTTCTGAAGAACATATTGTAGCTAAGTAGCATGACAACAGCATGACTTAGTTTGCTTAGCTTAGATGCAGCTTGTCAAATGAATGTCTAAACTGAGACAAGAGATGGTCAAAAAACAACTAGCCTTACTGCGTTTTCCGGTGAAATGTTGCTACTTGCAAAAATGTGACAAGCCTTCGATCGGCAATTTGTGAATCTACCTCCGCAGATGATGCTGAAAGTCCCTACTGAGGTTAGGAGCGCTGGAAGAGCTGACAACCACTCACAAATCGACACTCAACGAAGATGCGTATGTACAAACCACCACACTATAAAATGTATCCCAATGCAATATCGGTTTGCATATAGTGTTGGTACAGCTTTCACAGTAAATGAGTGTTCTTTTTGTTTACATATTTATTATACACATTATTATAGAATCTGTGGTTTCATTCCTACTGTAAGAATAAGAAAAATGTTGTTTCCTATAAGTATAGTCTCAAGTATACTTATAGGAAACAACAATGCCTCAATGCCCAGTGTCACCTGTGGGTGACACGCCCATAAAAAAAAATGGGGGTGGTTCATTTACATTTTATTTATTTTTTTGTAATAAATAAGTGTTTGTAAGCTATGTTATCCAAAGAAAAATTAAAAATCTATATTAGCCTTGACATGGGAATTGAAGAGTTAAGAAGTCGTCGCAAAAAGAATTTTCTCCGAGTAAATAATGTTCGCTATTTTTCATTCGCATCTGTGAACGAATGAGTGAACGAATACGCTCGCGTCGCGACTGCGATGAGTTGTGCAACTTAATAACGTTTTATATTGCACAAAATAAATATTTCGAACTTGAGTTTAGAACGTTCACATCTCTAATAGACCAGGTGCTGTGAGTATTGAGTGTGCATAATCCGAGGACCGCATTGTGTTTAAAGTTTTGAATTCTAAGTATTTTCAAAAATACTTAGTTACTTTTTGTGGCATAAAGAACGTTGCAGGTAAACTAGCAACAAGATCTATTTACATATTTAAAAAAAGATTTTTTTTTCATAAAATAATTTGCAAGTAGAGTAGTAAGTTCTCTATTTATTGAATATTAGCTGACGCCGCGTGGTTTCACACGCGTGGTTCTCGTTCCCGTAGGAACACAGGGATAAAATATAACGAACCTTCCTTGATCAATGGGCTATCTAACACTGAAAGATTTTTTTTAATCGGACCAGTAGTTCATGAGATTAGCGCGTTCGAACAAACAAACTATTGAGCTTTATAATTATAATATTAGAATAGATAAGTAGGCGTCACATTGCAGAAGTTAATTACAAGCAATTAATGATTTTTTTTAAATCTACGATGCTGTACCCAGTTTAACTGACCAATCTGCCTCCATATACCTACTTTTATACTCATTTAACATCAAGCCATCCTCAGAAGATTTTGACTCTAAATAATCAACCAAAGTTCTTTAATTACATAATAATTAATTAATAATATTATTATTGTAACTTTTTTTCCAAAATGTATTAAATCCACAGTTAATCAAACTTTGTCAATATGTTTAAAAGACATCCAAGAGCACAACAAAACAAAATTCAAAAATGGCCGTAGTATTTTAATAATGCGCCAAAACACGGAGCACCCGATCTTATATATTCTACAGTAATATTAACAGCGTATTTAATTTAGCGGGGTAATCAACGACAACCCCATTCCGACCCTCTGTCGCCACATCATGCCCTCAAGGGCGTCGACACGCGGAGCGTTTTAAACGCATTAAAAACCATTACCGCGATATTGAGTGCAGGCGGTCGCAAAAAGCAGACTCCCTCTAGAGGGAAGGGATGCAAAGTTCTAATCTGCCGAAGTGCCCGACCACTTTGTCCTTTTTTAATGTCTGTGTATCTAAAAATAATCATCTTCAGCCTAGTTTTAATAGCCTACTACGCAGACTATAATTGCTTATAAGAGAGCGAGATTTATCATTATTATAGTTTAATGTAGGCTGAAACGGTTTGAACGAGTTTGATGGTTTTACAAGATAATTTTACAGCAATACTTGTTTATTGTTGTGAAAAAAATATTTTCACATCTATAGCTCAAAAATAGCACGTTTGTTGCGTAAAACTAGCGAGCAAAAGTCGTGTTTGTTCATTACGTGAGAAAAATAATATTCACATTCTTATAACTTTAGCTCTTTTTAATGCCACACTAATGCCACCATTCACAAAGGAGGTTGTTTGGTGAATGAGAATTTATTTATATTAATTATATTATTAAAAAAGGAAACATGAAAAAATATATACATCGGTTTCGGAATGATATAAAACTACATTGTTTCAAAACCGATAAAAAATTTCAATTATTTTATTACATATTTATTATACAGTCAAATTATCCGAACGTAAATATAACTAAAAAAACTTTACTAAAATCTTTATAAGCTCGCTACTAGCTAGCTATCTAGCTGTGTAATAAAATGTGTGTAAAAAATTGAATACTTTTTGTGATTAACCGTCTAGTTTGTAGTCGGCTTAATCATTGTCAACGAGTTGACCAATCAACGCCGCACGGCTCAATTACTGCGAACAAGCCCTTGCTGTAGCCTGCGAAGTGACGGCTCGATTTATTACCAGATTTATGGAATATTTTAATATTATACCTGCAAACGGCTACTTTATGTATTTTAGTTAATAATATCATGAGGTAATCAGCGGTTTCGCGTGTCGTTTAATTAAAGTTAAATAAAAAAAATAATTGACTGCTGGCAACACGGGCAGGGGGCATGACAGTGCTCGCTACAAAGTCACAAGGCACAGTCGTAATTATATTTTACCCGTAACTAATAATTACTTTGTATACTAAAGTATAAGGGAGACAAATATCTCAGCAATCCATGAATTCACCGTGTGGATGTAGCATCCATCGCGTTACAGAGAGAAAAACTCCAAGCAGAGTCCAGGACTCGTGAGCAACAGCCAACAGACGTAGGGTTAAGGAATTCCTTGACAATCGATCAACACTCCCCTCCTCCGCTCGTGTTGTTCTCCCTGTCTAGCTTGGTAAGATCATATTAGAGCAGCTTTGGATACCCGTTCTAATATAGAACTTGTTGCAGTTCTGGAGAAGCCAAGGTCTTTAAGCAAGTTATAGATCGATTTTGCTAGTAATCCTCTCGCACCTACTTTTACAGCGTACAGACGAACCACATAGCCATTATTATTCAATTCATTTGTAAGGTCATAATACTCGTATTTATTCACTTTTATACTGTGGTCCTTCGGAATATTAGTCTCTTACGGCACAGAAAGCTCTACAAGCAGGTACTATTTGCTTAATTAGTTTGGAAAAAAGGAAAATGTCTGGTCTAGATCTTAAAATAGCGATAGTATTATAAAGTGTGAGCTAATACAAAATCGCCATGAATATGGTTCACAATTCATGACTTCCAATATAGCTGTTGAAAAGTTTTACAATTTTAAGCACCAAATAAGTAGTACTAAATGTATTTTAACTAAAAATTAACAACTTACGTTTGTTGGATGTTTTGAATAGTTAACGTTCACTCTCATACCTGTAAAGAAAAAGAAGTATATTAATATAAAGTCAAAGTCAAAGTCAAAATTCATTTATTTCAAATAGGCTTAGTTTACAAGCTCTTTCGAAACGTCAGGTAATAATATTAAACTTAAGATAATGGTGATAATAATCATTCGAAAACTTAAAATTAAAGTTACGAGGGTTCATGTTAATGGAAACAGATTGCCTTGTTGTTGTTTGGTTAGAATATATGTGGCTTCAGATCACGAGGTCGTAGGTTAGACTCCTGGGGTCATGGAATAACTACTGAACTTTTCTTTCTTTTAAGATATTTTCAGTAAAAACTCTCAAACCGGAATTGGAAAGTTCCATACACGACAACCTGGAAATTAACGCCAGACTAGGACCTAAGCCTAAAAAGCAATGCATGCACAAATGGCAAAGCACTTGAAGCTTCTCGAAAGTTCCGTGACCTAGAAAGACATTAGCACACTTGCTCAACTACCTCGAAAATATAACGTACTCCAAGCATCAACTGCTAAATTGATTTCCGCATGGGTTGAGTTTTAATAAAATGTAATTAGGGCCCCAAATTGGCGGAGGACCCGGGCGAAATTAAATTTAAATTTTGCTTATTCATTATGCTGTTTGCTGTATCGGAAAATAAACAAAGTATTAAATAGAAGCAGGCGTTAATTTGCGGTAGTGCATAATGAATAGGGAATGATTGAATTTTATCGATTTACATGATATTTCGTAATTGAATAGTTTAAAAAAAAATTTTCGATTGAATCTCATTTATCGTTCACTAATAAATAACAGACTTTTCTTTTTTTATTTAATTTAATTAAATCTTTACTAATATTATAAAGCTGAAGAGTCTGATTGTTTGCTTGAACGCGCTTATCTCTGGAAATACGGGTCCGATTTGAAAAATTATTTCGGTGTAAGATAGCCCATTTATCGAGGAAGGCTATAGGCTATATATTATCTCCGCATTCCTACAGGAATGGGAACCAAGCGGGTGAAACTGCGCAGCATCAGCTAGTAATAACATATAATGATACAGTAAAAGGAGCATACATGAAGAAGTTAGAATGAGGGTATATATTTCTAATGCTGAATATCCTTATGGGTCATCATATCATCTGCATGTTCTATCAACTATTGCTATGATAAAACTGAAAATTCTGTAAACTCCCAAATGTCATGAAATTATTAATTACAATCTCAAACAAGTCATGAATATTCTTTCGGTGCGCTTTCATTTCAGACCCCACTCGAGTATATTTGCAAACATTCGGTTATCTTCCCCACTTTCACCCCCCACAACTTTTAATACAAAAAAAAATCGCTTTATCAGTTCGGAAGCTATGGTGCCACAGACAGACAGACAGACAGACACGTAAATCTTATAACACCCCTCTTTTTGCGTCGGGGGTTAAAAAAAACTCATTGCTCCAGTGTTCACAAATTATAATATCCGGAATTTGAGTAATGACTTGGGCTACCAAGTTATGATTCATGGGATCTTTCTTTGAACAAAAATATCAGAAGCGTCCCTAAGTTTTTTAAGTTGTCGGGTGTCACCTCTGTATCTCTAAAAGCACGTTAAACAATCACTATTGGTTAATAATTCCTTAAATAAATCATTAAACCTGATATAGATTACTAGCGGACGCCCACGACTTCGTCCGCGTGGAATTTAGTTTTTCACAAATCCCTCGTAAACCATGGATTTTTCCGGGATAAAAAGCAGTATATGTGTTAATCCAGGCTATAATATATCTTAATACCAAATTTCAGCTAATTCGGTTCAGTAGTTGAGGCCTGAAAGAGTAACAAACATTCATATCATCAAAATTACCAGTTTTCGCAAATTTCGGAAAACCATGGATTTTTTCGGGATAAAAAGTAGCCTATGTGTTCATCCAGAGTAAAATCTATTTCCATTCCAAATTTCAGCTAAATCGCTTCAGTATTGGCGTTATAGAGTAACAAACATCCAAACATCCATACAAACTTTCGCGTTTATAATATTAGTAGGATAGAGTCAAAATCTCCTCCACATTGAAACACCGTAATTATTTCCAAATCCCCTATAAGAAATTCAGGCCCCGCAGTGGGCTGTTAAAAGTTATCTGATGAAAATCCCATATAAATATGAAATGGGCACACCATATAAATACGAAATGGGCACACCATATAAATATGAAACGGGCACACGCAAATAACCGTCGAAGAACAATATGAGAGAACAGAAGCTACAATGTTATATGAAAATATGAGTATAATAATAAAAAAGGGTGTTACTTTTATCAGAGGCTCGCCAGGGCAGACCGCTGTCGTTAATTTGAACAACCGGACCTAATAAAAATTTATAAGGGCAGCTGACCGTACATGACACCGTAGCACGTGTGGGATTAATTTATGCTTTTTGAGACAAATTTTTTGGATGGTAATTAATTTTTGTTAGAATTATTCATAACTGGCTGGTTTTTTCGAAAAATAGGCTCCCACCTGTTGGAAAGCAGTGACGCGGTATAAGTACCTAGAAGATGAATAATCTCTAGCAGTGAAGGTGTTTAATTTATAGGTGGCAGGAAACAGACGCCAGATGAAAATTGTTTAGTACGAGTTGCCTGGATCTAATACTACTTGTATTTTGGGATAGGCGAGGACAATGACTTGACTTTTAAAAGACGTCTTTAACCCTACATACAACGGTCACAAGTTCGAGATTTGACTCAAGGTTATTCTCTGCCACTCTGAGGGTTTATTGATAACATTCTTAGGTGTGGTAGAAAAGAGAAGGAGGAATGCGATGGTGAAGTTGGTTCCTGCGCACATGTCAAAGTATATTATCCGATGAAAAGCCGACAGACAAGCAATATTGAGACAATGCTGCAAAGTTTGCAATTTCGTCTGCCTCAACAGTTCATCGGTTTGTTTGGTGTATATGTAGATGCAAATATAAAGTTATGTTAAACTTCGAGTCTTCGATCAGTAGCAATAGTTCATTAAGTATGTCGTTTTGAACGTGTTTGACTTGAGACTCAAATTTGATCATCGTAATGATACAGTAGAAGAACCAAAGTCACCGACATAGCTCAACGATTCGCGAAGCTGAATGGACGGGCCACATAGTTCGAAGAGCCGATGGACGTTGGGGTCCTAAGGTGCTGGAATGGCGATCCCGCATTACAAAGTGCAGTGTTGGTAGACTCCTCACCAGGTGGACTGACGACATCAAGCGAGTCGCAGGGATTCGCTGGATGCAGGCGTCTCAGTATCGTGATATTTGGAAGTCCCTACAAAAGGCATATGTCCTGCAGTGGAGGTCTTGACGTTTCACTAACCTTTTAATTTTGATAGCAAACGCTGGCTGACTGACGCCCTGATTTGATACGTACGGTGTGATAGTCGGCCTCACCTCTTGAAATAATAATCTTTACATCTCGAATCTAATCCAGCTGGCGTACTTAGGGTGCGTCCCAGTTTATGATTTCATGGCATCCGTACGTTAAAATTTAATCATATCAGCGCCGGCAATTATACATTCATAATGAAATGGATTTTATTACGAGTAGACTGAATCCAATTTCAAGTCGTTGTTGTAAGCAGATAAATTATAATTATTTTTAACATAATTAAAGTTCATGCAAATGAAAAGGAAATAGTAGTCTGAGATCGACATGACGTCGCTCGATCTCGTGTTCGTGCCGACGCTAGGTGGCGCGACTTGTTTCCATAAAGAGTAGGGAGTTAGAGAGGGGTAGCCATCAGATAGGAACGACTGGCGATATAAGGTACTCGCCGTTCGTTCTAGCTCATTTTTGTCGTGGCGTTCGATCCGTCTACAAATTTTGTTCGATAATCCTTCATGGGTGATTTTAGGATAGGCGGGGAGAGTGACATGAGTGGAAAAGGAGAGTGTTAGTTAACTGTGAAGGGGCCCCTTAACCCTACACACAACGATTACAAGTTTGTGACTCCACTCAAGGTTATTTATTCTCTTCCATTTTTGGTTACAGTTTGCCACTTCTGAGCTATGTCAGTGACTTTGGTTCTTCTGCGGATCTCCTTATTTCTGATTCAATCACGCAGAAATACTCCTAACATAGCTCGTTCCTACACCCGCTGTGTGACTCTGAGCTTTTTTATGAGAGCCCATAGTTAACAACCAAGTTTCTAGTTGTCTAGTAGTATGGACATCTAGTTTGCATGGTAGATAATAATTCAGATCTCTGAACCAGAGTAGGTACATAATAAATAAGCCACAACAAAAGTAATACTCGACATCAAAAGACTTTCTCAAACAAATAAATCAAAGTCTTTCTTTCTTTTATGTGTATTTTTTTACAAAGTGGTTAATGGCCCAATTTATTAGCGCTAACTGTATAACGAGTGATGAAACAACTTTTTTTATTGCAAAGACTGGAGACGGTAAAATACAAAAGATATAATGATAAAAATAACGTTTTATCTTTTAAGATGAGTAATATTCTGTTAATAATAATATCAGTTATATCTTTGTAATAAGACCTTTTTGACGGCCTCTATGGCACAGTGGGTTCTGGGTTCGATCGAGGTTTTCTTAAGTAGTCCAGGTTTCAGTCGTGGCTAGTTACCACCTTACCGGCAAAGACGCACCGCCAAGCGATTTAGCGTACCAATACGATGTCGTGTAGAAACTGATTGGGTGTGGATTTTCATTCTAACCCTAACTGATAAGTTAGCTCGCTTCCATCTTAGATTGCATCATCACTTACCATCAGTGAGATTGCAGACAAGGGCTAACTTGTAATGAATAAAAACAAAAGAAACTATATTTCAATTTTTGTATAGGTTAGCGCTTTACTATTTTCATATCTAGTGGTAAGCAAGCAAAGCAAAGTGCAAAGCTAAGCTATGTGGCTATTAGGGCTATTAGTGGTGTAAATAGTTGGGAGAGCGATAGACATGTGGAACCCAAGGTGCAGGAATGGCGACCCCCCGGAAAGCGCATTGCAGGCCTCCCACCTATTAGGTGACCAACGTGCAGTTCATCAGTGGACGTCCATTGGCTGACAATGATGAATATAAAAAAAAATATTAATAAAGCATTCAGCTTAATATACAATGTTTTTTTTTCTTTTGTAAAGTACCAATGTGGTACTTCATAAAATAACGATCTAGTCTGCGTATGTGACTAATTAGTAATTTAACTTTAACCTAAACTTATAATATATTATTATTATACTAAGGTCCATAACTTAATTTTAGTCTTTCAATAACTTCCTTTATCCAAAGGTTGTCTGGTAGATATTGCTATAAGCAATAAGACCGCCTTTGCACATACTTGTCTACTATGTTTTCTTTTGTTTTCTTTGTTATTGTTTTTGTTTTGTGCAATAAAGTATAAATAAATAAACTATTACGTCTTTAGGTCACTTTGTTCACGTGATCTTTCATATAACACTTAACACTACATTATCACTAGTCATCAAACACTAACTCAAATGGTTTCGTCCGTCTAATCTATTACCTACTAATATTTTAAAGCTGAAGAGTTTGTTTGCTTGTCTGTTTGTTCGTCTGTTTGATTGAACGCGCTAATCTCAGGACCTACTGGTACAATTTGAAAAAATCTTACAGTGTTACATAGCCCATTTATCGAGGAAGGCTTTAGGCTATATATTATCCCCATATTCTTACAGAAACGTGAACCACGCGGGTGAAACCGCGCGGTATCAGCTACTAAAATATATTAACCATATCTAATTGTTCTAAGCTTATTAATCAGATTTATTTTTGTATTAATTTAAGAACAAGTTAATTATAATATAATATGTAATATACAATAATATAATTATTATTAGGTGTGAAATGACTAGTGATTTATACCATCATTCTTAATTTGTTTGTTGGTAAACAGTACTCATCAAGAAAGGCTGTATAGTCACTAAACACTAACTCAAATGGTTTGATCAGCCTAATCTTAATATACAATGTAAAATAAAACAATATTCAATACTTAAAACATTTCAACAATTCCGAAAACAAGCCGTAAGCGCAGTACAAAGTTTCCACATCCCACATACTAAACACAAACAAACTTATACAGCATGAAACTACATCGCAAACAACGAAAGAGTTTTCACTTGAACTCAGAAAATTCACTTATGTAGCGTGATTTCCAAGGATCTTGTCCAACCGAACTTTAATCCGTACCTACTACCCCGGACTTACTGTGGCGCATGTTACAAGAGACACGCGATTATGTCAAGAAAAGCAATTACAACCAGAATTTTATTTCGTCGTCATCAACCATATTCGGCTCACTGCTGAGCTCGATTCTCCTCTCAGAATGAGAGAGGTTAGGCCAATAGCCCACCACGCTGGCCCAATGCAGATTGGCAGACTTCACACACGCAGAGAATTAAGATAATTCTCTGGTATGCTAGTTTCCTCACGATGTTTTCCTTCACCGATTGAGACACGTGATATTTAATTTCTTAAAATGCATACAACTGAAAAGTTGGAGATGCATGCCCGGACCGGATTCGAACCCACATACTCCGGAATCGGAGGCCATATTCACTGGGCTATCACGGCTCTACGAATTTTATTTTAGTAAACTTTTATTAATTATTATTTTTTTGGCATTAATGTATAATTGTAATCACAATAATTGAATAATTGTATTTAGCTGTATTAAGCACTGATCTACTACAGTTTTTATCTAATACTTAACCGCTTCAAACTTAATTTCATAGTCCTCCAAGCATATTTAGCTTCAAGAGTTTTGTATAGAACATGTATGATCTAAGCCTTTAAGTAACTACTTAAGTCGCAGCAAAGCGTTACTTAGCTACGGATTTAATATCACGATACTGCTACCATATTCACGCATTAACTTTTCATTGAAAATTACTCGTATTTAAATGCGTTTAAGGAGTCCGAGATAGACACAGTCTCTTCATCTTTCTCAGCAACAAGTACTATTAAGTAATATAAACTATTTCTGAATAAATAAATATTATATTTTTAAAATACATAATTTTTTTTACGTTAAATTTTTATCTACTCTCATACGAGAGTTGATGCAGACAATCAAATTATACAGTTACAGTAATTGTAAATACAATGATTACAGTTTTTAGTTAGTTTGAAATATTACTATGCATATAATAGTTCATTCAGTATGTCTTATAAGGAATCATATTAACAGCTTATACTAATCAAAGTAACACACAAATGTTATAAAAATAACCACGAAGAAATCGCATTTCAAATCCAAAACATCTTAGATCTCTTGCCTTACACCACAACACTACGGGTGGGGGGGCCTCATAAATATTTTATGCGATCTAAGAGAGCGTTGGGGGGCGTTTTTGTCGGTTAATAGATTGCCGGGGCATGACGAACCGACCGCCTGTATCATCACAATGCCATTATGGCGGTGCTTTTTTCAATGCAATGTGTTAACGGGCAATTTATTTGCACTGCAAGATGGATGGTTCGAATCCAAAACGGCCCCCCGGTTTGTTATTTGTTGCGTTCAATCCTTTTCAACCTACCCCTAAACGTTTAGTTATGTAAACTGTTGTTAAGTATACTACTACATATCTCTGTCAAATATATTGGATAGGGGAGCCCTTGATGCTAAATATGTACTTACTCCAGTGTCGCGAGGATTAGGTTTGGTAGATTTTTTTTATCTGAGAAGAATATTATTAATGAAATTTAATATACTTACTGTTAATTCTTAGGTTTAATTTATATTGTTGTATATACTTGTTGTGTAATTCTTCATGAGTCACTTGGGATAGGCGTGAAAAAAATGAGTGTTAGAAATCTGTCAAGGGATCCTTTAACCCAACACACATCGTTCACAAGTCCGTGACTCCACTCAAGGTCATTCTCTGCCATTCTAGGGTCTTATTTTGGTTACAGTTTGATTTGTTAATTAAGTTCGACATTAGTTTTCTTATATTTGTAATCACTTTTGAGTTTTTTTTTTTTTTTTTTTTTTTTATTTATTTATTGAGAAAGAATACAATAAGGAACTTAAGCTAACTTATCCTAATAACTATACAAATCATGCCCACGTGGAATGGTGGCAAGAATACTGGCTGCATTTCCGCGCTGGACAGCCAGGCTGATCCTTTGCGCAAAAAATGAGCCAGCCCTTCTGTCACCAGTCGAGGCAACAAGCCGCGGTGAAATAGTACGGAAAAATTTTTTGGCACTGCGACTCCATGGCCCAAGGGTCTCCACGGCAAAAGGTACAAATATGTAACTCTCTGTCAGAGAGGCATATTTGAGCCACTTACCGGTTTCAGCTTTTTCTGCTGCGGCTCCCGGTCTTGATTCTGTCTCCCTGATATGACACGGTGCTAATGTGTCGACTCATGTAGCGTCCCACATTAGGGCCCGCCCCATTTCCCAAGGAACCAGCGTCAATCCATCAGGTCTCTTACCATCATCCCGACTGATTCCTAACGGCTCGATTAGCGCAGGAATATTTATGGTGGCAAGAGCCCTTTTTATTATGTCATTAAGAGAGCCATGCCGAAATAGCCTACCGCCACTCCTTTGGCATGAAAGCCCGTGGATTCCAAATTTACTCACCTCTTTCCCACATGGACATTTGTGCTCTAAACACAATGGTGTACCCAATCTGAGTCCTAGAGCCACACGAAAACTTTCGTTGTCTAATAAAGTGCCAAGATTTTTCGATGGCAAGGCATGGAGCCAATACCCAGATTCCTTTTCGGATAATGCTAGAAGCCTGGCTCTATCTACAGCACTTGTAAGATTTTGAACTAAATTTTCATGTGTCAGCTGAACCAATGGAGCATCCCAAAGTTTTTGTGTAGTACGTTCCTTTGGGATGTCAACGTTGGGACATCTGACCTTCCAACTCTCTAGAGCCTCTGTGGCATAGGTTATGCAAACTGAATTGGAATTAAGAATACGAGAACTGAGCTCTTTTATACTATGCACAGAGGAAAGAAAAGCCGGAAGAGCAACACTAGAAATTTTTCGCACGCCGATGCCACCGTATTTGACCGGTAAAGTAGCTTGGTTCCAAGACTGATCATCAAAATGTAAATTTAGAATTTTTTCAAGTGTGATTCGTAAGGTGGCATCCATATTTTCGAGTTGACCAGGAAATTTCCAAATTGGGCTAGACCGTAGAACGTACATTAATTTAGGTACAAAAAGGCAATGTTTTAGAATCGAAAAAGCTATGTGAGAATTTAGAGAGCCCAATTTGTCTGTATTAGCCGAAAATGTTTTGAGTCCTATAATATATTTAACTGCATTGTAGTTACTAAAACTAATTCCTCAGATAAATCTCAGCACTCGGCAATACAGCAAAAGTTTGAATCAAACAATCGCACAACACAAGTACGAGTACAGAACATTGCGAATTTGTGTTACTGCCGACTATCTACATTCTACAAACAGAGCGGGGAACAGCAAAAACTATTTGCGAAGGAATGGACTGAGCAAACGCAGTGCTCTGAAAACTGGTACCAACTAAGCAACAACGTGGAACTATTTTAGGATCGTCCGAACGGAACACAAATGATTGTGATAGTGTATAAATAGTTTGTTCTAATTGTAGTTGTTTGTCATATTGGATTAATAAACGCAGGTCTGCGAAATTATATTTAGCCAACTTAAAAAATGTGGTTCTATGTTCAACTGTATTGGGTATTTTACTGTTTTTTGTGGTCCAATTGTGAGTTTTTATTAGTTTGATAGGGCATTAAAACGGTTCTATGTTGTCTTTTTCATCATCGTCAACAACCCATATTCGGCTCATTGCTGAGGAAGAGTCTTCTTTCAGAATGAGAGAGGTTAGGTTAATAGAAAATTAAGAAAATTCTCCTCACGATATTTTTCCTTTAAGACACGTGTTATTTTATTTCATATTTTTTTTTTATAAAATAAACTAAAAAGCGAAAAATAACATGGTATGTGCTACCTTTTGATCACTTTCAAATCGGTGCCAAGTCAGTGACGTATTAATTAAAGCCGTTTCTGAAAGAACCACGGTCTTTAAATCCTTAAAGCTTATGATTTAATTATGCACCCAGTGAATGACCTCTTCCTCCGATTCCGGAGGGTGTGGGTTCAAATCCGGTCCAGGGCATGGATCTCTAACTTTTCAGTTGTGTGCATTTTAAGAATTTAAATATCACCACGCTAGCCCAATGCGTATTGGCAGATTGCACACACGCAGAGAATTAAGGAAATTCTCTGGTATGCAGCATATTTAATATTATTAAGACAGACACGCGATATTTAATAACTAAAAAGTTGGAGGTGCATGTCCCGGACCGGATTCGAACCCACACCCATCGGAATCGGAGGCAGAGATCATATCCACTGCTATTACGGCTCTCGATCGATCAATATCCGATGGTAATAATAATGATCGTGTACAAATAACGTAAAAAAATGGCTAATCATTGTCATGATCAAAGTCAAAAGGATAAGTAGCCAGTTGGTACGTCCACGTATTAAATTCCTAGCTCCAAAGCGCTTGACTGCTCTAAGGGCACCGTCACGTAGAACACGTAACCTACTTAAGGGCTGGAAACTGGAGCGGTGCTAAAATATTTACCGCCTTCGCCGACACTTAAGGGTCTGCCTTTGCGTTTTATATGACTTTTGTTAATCTGTAATGGGTTGAAGCTTGAACATGGGATCGCTTGATTTATACTAATATTTTAAAGAGTAATGTTTTAGGAGTAATCTCCGGATACTAATCGGATTTTGAAAATGATTTTACCAATAGAAAGACGCGTTATTTGAGTGTCATAGGCTATATTTTATCTCCCTATTCCCATTGAAATGGAAACTACGCGCGAGAAACAATAGGGCGTATCTATACTAATATTATAAAGCTGAAGAGTTTGTTTGTTTGATTGGTTGAACGCGCTGATCTCAAGAACTACTGGTCCGATTTGAAAAATTCTTTCAGTGTTAGATAGCCCATTTATCGAGGAAGGCTATAGGCTAAATATTATCCCCGTATACCTACGGAAACGGAAACTAAGCTAGTAGTACGATATGATGATTGATGTTAGTATAAATAAAACACTAAACACTGGACCAAAGAGGTAGTTCAGCTGGCTATTCACTATTTTATTTTTATTATCAACCTGTTAAAATAAACATCAAATCGGTTGATAAATGTTATCTACTTACTGTATGATATCCACCAGTAGGCACCGGATAACATTTGTTACCTATGATCTTAATTTCGTATATGTGAACTGTGCTGACCACTTAAATATATTTGTGTGGTTTGTTAAGTACTGTAATCAACAAAATTAATGATATGTTACGAATCAAAAAGTGACTTTTTATTTCAATATAGAATAATATTTGCTTTCAAAAAGGTACACAATAAATTTATTTCCAGCGCTATTTAATCATAGTGCTACAAGAATTCTAAAAGTAATTTAAAATGACAAATTATCTTTAGTATTCTTATATATCGAAAGGTAGTCCCTTAACCAATGTCTGAGCCTAAGATTCTTAGCCCGATGATCTTTTAAGCGACGATCTCAAAACTTTGGAGATTTAAAGTTCAGCGTTTGAACATCGACGAAATAGCTTTTTGATGTATTTCAGCGATGAATTATAGATTTGATCATCGAATCCGTTCTTAATACGGTTTATATATGTAATTTTGATTAGGAACGGTTCATAAGATTCAGGGTTTGGATTTTAGACAACACCTATTAAATATGTTTTTTACTTCTTTGTTTTGTTTTTTCAATGACAGTCTGTGGTTGGAAAAGGGACAGATAGTAGAAGAATGCATGTGAATGAAATGTGTATGTCGAGATGGATATGTGCTGAGACAAGAATTGATAAAATAAGTAATAAGTATATAAGAGGAAGTCTGAAAGTATACATGCATCATACAAAGACAAATTGAGAAGTAAAAGGTTAGCTTGGTATGGATATAGCATCTATTGCGGAGGCGCGTTTGGAACCCTCGTAACTTTAATTTTAAGTTTTCGAATAATTATTATCACCATTATCTTAAGTTTAATATTATTACCTGACGTTTCGAAAGAACTTGTAAACTAAGCCTATTTGAAATAAATGAATTTTGACTTTGACTTTGGAGGGATAAAAGTCATATTACTAGAAGAATATTGAATTTGCAAGTGGAATGAAAAGAGAGGAGAGTGTGTGAAAGAGGGCGTGTGTGTAAAAGGAGTGGATAATGAATTGACAAGTAATAGAGACGAATGGAGGAGATTGACATATTATGTCGACCCCACTTAAGTGGGATAAGGGAAAGAATGATGATGATGATGAGTCTGTAGTTGGAAAGTCTAATACTGACTTTCCAACTACAGACTCATCATCTACATTTATAACTACATGGTAATATCTCTAGTGTTCTCCAACGTCATGTAAGACATTGATTGACCTTACCGGTAGAATTAAGATGCGAGATAAAGACAAATGTCGACAAATAGCGGTGGAATCGAAAATATCGCTGTCTTTTTCAATGCATTGGGAAGACAGAGAGCGATATTTTAACTCTATTTCTATGCTTCGTCAGTATGGTCTTTTCACGTGAGCTCTGCCATGAAAAGCTCTAGTAAAAGTAGGAAAAATAACTACCCAAAAGTCGCAAATATAGTAGCATATACACAAATGAAGTAGCTACTAGTTATTAGTTGTTAGATCAAGAACAAGTCATAATAATTAACTTGATCATGTATTCCCGGAGCTTAGTCAGCAAATTTGACACGCGATGTCAATGATACGTGCTCCTAGTCGGGCCGACATCTTGCATATTTGATTAATCCGGAATCCTTGCTAATGGGTGGTCTACACTGGTCATGTTTCAAGTTACTTGCTAAACCACCTTCACGCAGAAAGTAAAATTATGAGAAATTGTAAATATATTAACAATAATTGTAATTTTTTTTAAAGAACAACTGTTGCCGGCTCTTCTTAACAGAACTTGCCTTCCAAACCGGTGGTAGATACTTTGCAAATAGTCAACGTTTCGAAAGTACTTGTAAACAAAGCCTACTTGAGATAAATGGATTTTGATTTTGATTTAAATGCAGGTAAATACGATTTGGTTCGCTGAAACACCGCGTTTCTGTAAATTTTCTTTAAAGAATTTCATTATTTTAAAGAATCAAACGTTTTCTGTAGATTTCGTTTCGAATTCGAAAGTCAATTTTAGACTATTCCTTTATAGGGTCTTTGTTTTTTTTAAATATTCATGTAAAAGAGTAATCAAAGCAAAAAACAGTTTTTTATTACATTTTTAGTATTAGTTAATAACTTCGGTTCTGATAATGAAATGAAATGAAATGAATAATGAAATGATAGATCGATAAAAAATTTATACGTTTATAAAGATATAATTTTGACCATAATGTGGTAATGGGCACTCAGTTTCAACTTTTAAAAGTGGCAAGTAAACTTGCAGCCAGTACACTAGCCTCGTGTAACAAAACCATAAGCGTTGATATTAAACTGTAAGCCATGTCGGGTAATTAACACGACAAGGATTATGTTGTCGTCTATATTAATACCATGGGATGTTTTGGACGAATTTTATATGAACCGAATGCGGTCTCTGCGGCGGTATAAAGCGAAATTGAAAATGTAATTCCATCAGTGAATTGAAATGTATTATGAATTCTATTATTTATTGATTTATTTAATTATTCTAAATATCTAATACATTAAATGTATTAAGTATTTTTGCCACATAGTTCGAAGAGCCGATGGACGTTGGGGTACCAAAGTGCGGCGACCCCGCACCGGAAAGCGCAGTGTTGGTCGACCCCCCAATAGGTGGACTGAGGATATCAAGCGGGTTGCAGGGAGCCGCTGGATGCTGGCGGCTCGAGATCGTTGTGCTTGGAGGTCTATGCAAGAGGCCTATGTCCAGCAGTGGACGTCTATCGGCTGATAAGATAAGGTAAGGTATGTATTATAGCAAATTTTTTGAATTAATAATAAAATCATCATTAACAACCTTTTTTAACCGACTTCCAAAAAGGAGGAGGTTCTACGTTCGGCTGTATGTATGTTTTTTAACGGCTCACTACAGGGCCAATCTTTTCTCTAGTGACGTGCACCGGGGTTTTAACTAGGATAGGCATTATACATATTGTACAAAATAGAAAATTCCTTCTCCAATACAGATTCGCAATGAGTCCTCAGGGTAGATAATGCATTATCGCATCTATGAAGTGCACGCCACTGCTTCTATATAAGAGGGGGTATGGAGCTTAGGCTCACCACGCCTTTCCAATGCGGTTTGGCGGGTTCATCGCCAAAGTAAAATATATTTAGAAAATAGAGCGGCTAAGCAAAGGTTTATTGGTTAGTAAGTTAGGTGACTACAGTCTCACCTGATAGTAAGTGATGATGGAATCTAAGATGAAAGCGGGCTTACTTGTTAGGAGGAGATGAAAATCCACACACCCCTTTTGTTTTGTACACAACATCGTACCGGAACGCTAAATCGCTTGGCGGTAGGTACGTCTTTGTCGTTAGGGTGGTAAAGGGGTTTCTACGCGCCTACTGCTGTAATTTAACAATTCGTTTCTGTTGTACTGCAGTTTAGTTTAACCACAAGGTAAAGCCCCTACTACTTACTTCAAAGCGAAACCGTCTTCTGAAAATAGAACATCTATAATATAAATAAAAGCCTCTTTCAGTATGGAGCTCTTCCCCTTTATCAGTACAATTTCACCACCTCGTACTTTTGTCTCACTTTTACGACACAATCTGATTTTCGCACTAGTGCCTTCTTATTTACAGATAGATGGGTGCTCGATGGGGTTGAAATCTAATATAGGGGTGTCATACACCGCGAAATAGATTTTCCATTATCTCTATTTTCTCTCAAAAGTTGATATGTTGAGGTGTGGTTATTTCCCGTGGCGAAAAATCATGCCACTGAATAATAGGGCGGAAAAGTTATCTACCTTAAGAATAATACTTTTCTATTTTATTTTATACATATAATTTTTAATAGTAAAAAAGGGGTTAGAAAATTAGAGGTATGAAAGTTTACGTAAATGTCACAGTTACCTATTCTATTCATTTAAGTAACCTACTTAAATGAATAGAAATTAAATTTTATTTATTTATTTATTAATTTAAGGACAACCAGCAGCTAATACAATGTCACATGTTAATAATTTACATAAAAATAGTTATTGCAGCCGCAGCATGAAAAAGATAAAACCCGTAAGTGACTCAAGTATGCCTCTCTGACAGATAGTTACATATTTGTTGTACCTTTTGCCGTGGAGACCCTTGGGCCATGGAGTCGCAGTGCCAAAAAATTTTATCGAATCATTTCACCGCGGCTAGTTGTCTCGACTGGTGACAGAAGGGCTGGCTCATTTTTTGCGCCAAGGATCAGCCTGGCTGTCCAGCGCGGAAATGTAGCCAGTATTCTTGCCACCATTCCACGTGGGCATAATTTTTATAGTTATTAGGATAAGTTAGCTTAAGTTCCTTATTGTATTCGTTATTGCACAGCTAATTATAGGTTATCACAGCATACACTATTATGTCATAAATACAGTTGTTAGAAATTAATTAATGTCAAAATATACAATGCAAATTAAAAAAATGACAGACTACAATAAATTAAATAATAAACTTACTGTGTACTTATTTGTATTTATTTCGTAGTAGCGGACGCCCGCAACTTCGTCCGCCTTTAGACCTCCTTAATCCGGCCCTTCTCGCAAAATCCGTTCTTAGTGGAACTCTACGACGTATGAACTAACTCTCTGACAAATTTCGAGATATCTTGATGAATGACCTTTCGCATTTATAAATTGAGATTTTCAAATAAAAATGCATCGTATGCATCTATTACTTGTAGTTCAGAAGCTAAAATACCACAGACAGACACGTCAAAGTTATAACACTTCTTTTTTTACACCGCATTTTAAAAACATGGCAAATGTTCTTTTGATAAAAAAAAGTTATATTTTTCCCTGGATATATATTTTCATACACAAGAAAAACGGAAAATCAGAACATATTTGAAAGCATAAACAAATTTTCATAAGTTTCCCAACAGGTCTAAGATGTACGAAACATTCGTTCGTTGTTATTTTTTTGTCCTCGCAGTTTTTACACAACACCATAAAGCACGGGGTCTTATGCTGCATAAACCCATAATAAAACTTATATAACCAGAGTAAGCCCAAGGATTTTATGAAACCGAAGTATGTTCCGGAGAATTTATATACGTTTATACATTGATATTTATTATGTTTTGGTGATCTTTCTAGCGCAGTTGAACTCCTGGTTTTGTAAATTAGATGCTCTATTTTTACCTTGGCTCCTAATCTATACATCTTTAAAATAAATCTATACTAAGATTATAAAGCTGAAGAGTTTGTTTGGTTGAACGCGCTAATCTCAGGAACTACTGGTCCGATTTGAAAAATTCTTTCAGTGTTAGATAGCCCATTTATCGAGGAAGGCTATAGGCTACATTTTATCCCCGTATTCCTACGGGAACAGGAACCACGCGGGTAAAACCGCGCGGCGTCAGCTAGCTATATATATATATATATATATATATATATATAGCAAAAAGTGACCCATTTTGAAAACAAAGATGTGGCAGGGAGCTACTTAATAGTTATTAGACGTCCGCTAAGAACGAATTTTGCGTGAAGACAGGCGGTCGAAGTCTGTATTTGTTCGAGATAGACTTGAAAACTACAGAACGAATTTTCTTGTAATTTTCAGCAATAGAGTGTTTCATGAGGAATGTTAAGTTATGAAAGTCTAGGATTTTCATACATATATGACAATAATTGTTGGAAATATTAGGAAACTCAAGCCACCTGGTATGTTCGTCGAAGGATGGGATATGTAGAAGCTTTTATAGAAGGTTTCCACGCAGGTGAAGTCGCAGGCGTCTGCTAGCTAGAAAAGTCAAAACAAACAAATAACTTAATTGAGGTATCAACGCAGGGTCTGAATTCTTAGGCAAATACGAAAAGCTCAGTATTTCACTAAGGGTTCGAACTCAAGAACTCAAAAAGCCGCTTAGGCTAACCACTGGACAACAAGGTACCTACTTACTAGTAATTTTTTACACTCGGCTGCCATCTACAAGGCATCCGAGATATTTCTTAATAAATTCGCTCCGCAAAGCGGAAAATTATCAATAATAAAAAAGATTCTAAGACGGCCCGGCGTTATGGACGAGCCTTTTGTTTCTGTTGCACTAATTTGAGTCCTAACACTGAATCATAAAGTTCATTTTTCTACAAACTTAGATTTAGTAGTGTTATTTTTAATTAGGCTTTTGTTTTTAATAAAAAAATATAGAATATCATGCTATGACGCTTATTAAATTACAATAAGTATACTTCTCGACAAAAACATCGGATAAATAATACAATCTATAATATGAATAGCTAAAAGTGTTGCTAAACGCAAATCTCGAGAACGGCTGAATCTATTCGGCTAATTATTTTTTAAGTTTTTAGAATATTCCTTGAAGTACGACGATGGTTTTCAGGAGGAAGGGGTAGGGATAGTGTAGGGTTAGGGTGGGAGTAGGAAAGGTGTAGGAAAAAAGCGAACATAAGTCACCTTGACCGGGTCCGCTAGTTATTAATAAAGTAGTTATTACCGATGCCTACAATTTATTTTCAAACTTTATAAAATTAGGGATTTTTGGTTAATTATTTTAAAAAACTAAAATCTACAACTGCATCAAAAAGTTAAATATGATTTGATGTCAAACTATATTATTTATGTTACGGGATTTACTAACGCTTTAAAAAACGCAACCCAGATAAGATAGACATAGTAGGAAAACTATAAATTTTACCACCACACATAAATCAACGCCACGTCAAGCAACGCCGCGGTATATCCATATATCAAAAAATTAAATCAGCCTCCGGGCGCCGAGCCAAATGGAAATATCAATACAGTGTATTGAGGTTCGAGTGAACACAGTCCATGGGCGCTTACATTAATTACAGTTTATTTGTATTGGTGCCAAATTGTCGACGAACCGGAACATTAGCTTAGATCTTAAGCTGCAATTCCACAAGAGAATGACGAATTCAAACCATTATTTATTAGTACAGTAGGTAGGTGACGATTGCGACCTCAAACTATAACTAAACTTTACGTTCTATAAAGAACGGTTACAAAGTACAAAAATATACGCTTCGAACATATAAATTCTTATATATATTTAAAAAATATATACTCTTATATATATTTCGGCCGTTGAAAAATAGAGAAATATCTATGGAAAACCAACCCAAAAGACAAAATCAATGCTCTAGTTCATAAAATTGTCGCCGATAAGTTCTTTGAGATGACTGGAATATCATCGATCTCAAGGAATTGCACAAAAAAAAGATTTTCAGCCCCGCCTTCTCCAGGTAAACAAAGGAAACGTCGACATTAGGGATGTTTTGAACTTCAATATAAGGTCAAAGAAGACCTTAATATTTTTCTAATGTAATTACTGATATTAAAGGTTAGTTCCCTAAACCCAAAAGGGACATGAGAGGTAAATATTTTGCCACTAATTTAAGTGGAAGTAACTTTTTCCCTACCACCTTCAACATGGTCTTTTTCAAGTCGTCATGAGTGAATAGGGACCTTCTAAGCAAGCACGATTTACCATAGATTGCATCGTTGCTTATGATCAGGCTTGATTGCAGCTAATCTGGTCTATACATCGTAAAAAATGGTAAAACGAAGTGAAGTAGAAGAGAGAAAGAAGTTACACATTATCTTAGGTTTAATTACAAAAACAACAACATACAGACGAACTAAATATCGGGAAGAAACTAGCGAATGATATTTTATTCAACCCTCGCGCAAGATGTTCGAAGAATCGGTATCCCTACAAATATCCGCAAATAAATTTCCGTTTTAACAAACTCCTCGAGAAAGTTATTTTGTCTGTATTAGTTTTTCACTTTTTTTCGTATTTGTAAACAGGTTGGAAACTTGTGGAAACTTGTTGAGCGAACGAAGTTGATAAAGCCACGTAGATATCGTGACTAAGTTATTTGGTGGTTGCGTTATTTGGTGGTTGCGTTATTTGGTGGCTGCGTTATTTGGTGGCTGGGTTATTTGGTGACTAGGTTTTGTAGTGACAAGTTTATATTGGGGCTAGGCTATTTGGTGGTTAGTTTTTCGGCGCATACAGTTTGTAGAAAAAGAACAGTAATTCACCAGCGCGTCAGATAAGTGTGGTTTTGATTAATTAACAGCTAAAAAGTTAAAAGGTTGAACAGAAACGAAGTTTTATTTTAGAATTTAAACTATCGTGAGTGTTATTCATATTAATTAATTATGAAACACGGCTAAAACTCACGTGATATTAGGTCGGAGTATGCCTGACTAGTTTCAAACCCATACGGGGCCCTCAGTCATGAGCTGGTTCTTGTTTGTTAAAAACGAAGTTGCAAAATAAAACCGTTGTTAAATAAGGAAATTTTTGAAAACGGAAGTAGTATATTAGCATTTTGTTTTTCCTATCTATCAAATCGAATAGGTCATTTAATACGAGGGACAAAGCGCGTTGCGCGTAAAAAAGTGGCTAATTGTCTTAATTTCAGATAGTTGCAATGTAAATAACGAAAGTTATTTAAACAAAATAATACCTAAATATTGTCTACAATTTCGAATTGTATATTCAGGAAGTGTAAAAATTATATACACTTAAATATATAATGTAAGTTAACACAAAATTGTGCATGTGTGCGCTCAGTGGAGTACAATAATCGGTTCACTTTTTACGAATGTAGGCACGTAACATATATATAGCATTAAATCATTGGGTACCCGCGTTGCTTTACTACGACTATTGAAATGCAACATTATTATGACTACTGAACGCAGAATGTATTTAATAGATGACGTAACAACTAGATTCAGTCTGTGATAGGTATATGTGAGTAATTGCACACACTTTAATACATAAACTTATGTAAATCTCTTGCCAATAATTACACCTTTTGCGTATAAATAATGCGTAAAGGAAAAATACATATTGCAGTAAAAAATGCGTGAAATAACTAGTTTTAAATATGTATACGCATGTTGAAATAGCGCTGTCAGATACTGCCCGTAAATTCGCAATTACGCGTGCAATCGCAGTGGATGTATTTTTTAATACGCATCAACGCTTTTGCGTTATGTTCATGTAAACTTAAAATTAATGCATAACATATGCATATATACATAAATAATAAATAATGCTATTTTGACTGAGTATATTGTTTTTAAACTTACTCATTACTTTAATTGCACACAAATGAAGAGTTAGAGGCAGAAAATCGGAGGCAGAGGTCATATCCACTGGCTCACGGTTATAAAAAAAAAAATGTCACATGTCTCAAACGGTGAAGGAAAAACATCGTGAGGAAACCTGCATGCCAGAGAATTTTCTTAATTCTCTGCGTGTGTGAAGTCTGCCAAACCGCATTGGGCCAGCGTGGTGGACTATTGGCCTAACCCCTCTCATTCTGAGAGGAGACTCGAGCAGTGAGCCGAATATGGGTTGATAATGATGATTACTTTAAATATTAGAACAGTAGTCGACCCGATTAAATACTTGTGTGCGTGAAATTATCTTTTTTTACTAGTCCCGAAAGTCCCTAGGAACAAATGACTTTTCCGGGATACAAAGTAGCCTATGTTCTGCTCTAAGGTCAAATTTATCTTAATACCAAGTTTTATCCAAATCGGTTAAACGGTTTAACTGTGAAAAGGTAACAGATGGACAGATTTACTTTTACATTTATAATATTAGTAGATTATCGTAACTGTAAATGTATAATACTTTTGAATATGTCAATGCAGGTTGTTTTTATTCGTTTACAAGTTAACCCTTCACTACAATCTCAACTGATGGTAAGTGATGATGCAATCTTAAATGGAAACGGGCTAACTTGTTAGGGGGAGGATGAAAATCCACACCCTTTCGGTTTCAACACGACATCGTACCGGAATGATAAATCGCTTGGCGGTACGTCTTTGTCGGTAGGGTGGTAACTATCCACGGCCGAAGGCTCCCACCAGCCAGCCTTGGATCAATTGAATCAAATACCTCAATCGGTCCACCCGGGGATTGAACCCAAGACCTCCGTCTAAAACCACCGCGCATACCAGTGCGCCACGGAGGTATACATTTTGAGAAGATACTAAATAATCACGTGTTTACTCACGTCTCTACATCTATACTAATATTATCAAGAGGTAAAGTTTGTAAGTTTGTAAATTTGTCACATTTTTTAAATGGGGTAATCTTCGGAACTACTGGTCCGATTTCAAAAATTCTTTCACCAGTAGAATGCTACATTATCGGGGAGTGCTATAGGCTATATTTTATATTAGTATGATATATATTCGCCGAGTTAACACAGTTTTTGTCATACAGGTCGGACCAAAAATCCTCTTAAGTACCTTTACCGTACCTTAGTAGTAGTACCTTTTGTGTTTTAAAAATAATAATTTTTAAAACACAAAAGGTACTATATCTGCTAATATATAGAAGATAGATATATGGCGTCGCGGACTTTTTTGTAGAACTTTAAAAGATACATAAAGCCTCCATACATTAATTTCAATTTTACACAATGGTTAAGGCAGCGCATGCGAATAAGTCTGCTTAAGAGGATTTTTGGTCCGACCTGTATGACAAAAACTATGTTAACTCGGCGAATATATATCATACTAATATAAAATATAGCCTATAGCACTCCCCGATAATGTAGCATTCTACTGGTGAAAGAATTTTTGAAATCGGACCAGTAGTTCCGAAGATTACCCCATTTAAAAAATGTGACAAACTTACAAACTTTACCTCTTTATAATATTAGTATAGATTAATGTATGGAGGCTTTATGTATCTTTTAAAGTTCTACAAAAAAGTCCGCGACGCCATATATCTATCTTCTATATATTAGCAGATATAGTACCTTTTGTGTTTTAAAAATTATTAATTTTATAAACTTAGGTTTGCGTCATTATTTATGCTACTTAACTTAAATCCTTATCAAAATAAATTATTTAATAATCACAAGGATATTATGGAGATAAGATTTGCCCTTTATAGTATGTTAATTAGTTAAATAGTTTCGGAGATAATACAAAATTTCTAAAAGACGCAGAAATTTCGCTACATGACGCCCCGCGCTTTCAATTACGTAGTTCCCGTTCCCGTGTGAATATGGGGATCAAACATAGCCTATGACACTCGCAAATAACGTAGCTTACTACTGGTAAAAGAATTTTTTAAATCGGTCCAGTAGATCCAGAGATTACCCCACTTTAGTTTTTTGGGAAATAGTCCTTTGGTCATCGCACCACGCTCAAAGGGCAGGACCGGTTTTGCTAAAGGTAGGGGAAGGGTAGGGGTAAGGTAGGGAAGGTGTAGGGTACGAGTAGGTTAGGGTAGGGTAGGGGTAGTGTAGGGGTAGGGTATGGTACGGGTAGGGTAGAGTACGGGTAGGGTACGGGTAAGGTAGGGGTAGGGTAAGGGTAGGGTAGAGGTAAGGCAGGGGTAGGGTAGGGTTAGGGTTAGCGGTAGGGTAAGGGAAAAGTAGGGGCACAGTAGGGTTGGGTAGGTTTAGGTAGGGGGTAGGGAAGATGTGTACATAAGTAAAAGCGAAAGCGAAAGCATGACCGCTATCACACTAATATTTTAAAGACGAAAGTTTGTGTGTGTGTATGTTTGCTCCTCCTTTACGCTGCGGTTGCTAAAGCGATTTGGATGAAATTTAAAAAAACTTATTGTACGCGGACGAAGTCGCGGGCGTCCGCTAGTACAATATATAACGAAATTTTATTGTTACCCTCAAATAATACGTAACGAAAAGGTAAAGTACACGTCCGAGTATTTCTGTCGATGCAGGTTGCATGCGTCGTTAAACTGAAGTGGCATGTCTCAGAATGCGACAATTCATATCCAGAAGCGAAGCGACATGCGGTAAATGCCGACCGAGTAATATTTACGTATTTGGAGGCACGGTAGTGAGCCCACCAATGCGAAAACGACAATATATCGACAGATTATAATGAGGTTATAAAGTAACGTATTTTACAATGGGGATGATGACTAGGTTTGAATATATTGATTTTTATGATACATTCGGGTAAATAAGGTCAATTGTTAACTAATTTATACATAAAAAGCAAAGATTGACTGGATATTTGCAAAATAAATAAAATTATAAAATTTCAAAATCTATTAAAATTCATACAGTTTTAGCTTCCTTACATTAAAAGTGACATTTTGTATATGTGAACTGTAAACATAAACGCACAAATAACAAAGATATTAGTAATTTTGTTTGAACGCCCATATAGATCTAACGATCATTATGTACGTACGACGTCATTAGTTCGTACTATTTTGTATGGGGCGTTTTTCAGGGATCCGTAGCAGTGCCGCAAATCTGACCCTTTATATCCCTGTAGCTCCGAAAGTAATGATCGCAGATATTTTGTTCCTTTTACAAAATTGCTTTACTATTAGCATACCCTTAATTTATATATAATAATAAAAAACTGTCATCATTCCTATTTAACGGTGACATATACACGCTAAGATTAGCACATAAAAAAAAAAAAAAAAAAACATACATACAGCCGAACGTAGAACCTCCTCCTTTTGGAAGTCGGTTAAAAAATTATAAAAATCTGTACATTTTGTTCCCATCTCTTGGAATAAGGATGAACGTTAATATAAATTCGTAGAGAACTTAAGACGTTTAATACAGTGCGAGCAATATGCGTAGGCAATTGCCTTTATTTACCAAAACATGTTTTCAGTGACATCGTATTTTAAATATAACAATTTTATTCTAATCTCTTAAATAAACAACAAGCAAACTCCTCGCGATTACATCTCGATCCCGTAGAAAGACTAGGATAGGTACAATATAGTTTATGTCACTTTTTTAAGAGGTACCTTACTATTGTTGAAAGAATTTTCAAAATCCATCGAGTAGTTTTTGAGTTGAATCGTAACAAACAATCAATTCTTCCCTCTTTATAATATTAAATGCCTTAAAGACTCACTATCTGGTGCAGCAAAGACGATCTGTATTTATTATTTCTCTTCAATATAATGTATTTATTAGTATATTTTGATATGTATTTTATTCATTATTGTAGGTATTTGTGTAATATTGTTTATGTATTAGGATGTGTATTACTAATACTGTGGTTATTTTTGTGTTACGCCACCTGCTGATGTTTTTAAGTCTTCCTAAACCGAAGGTTGCCTGGAAGAAATCGCTACTTAGCGATAAGGCCGCCTTTTGTATGCTGATATCTTCTTAATTTGTTTTTATTTCACTTGTATTTGTCTTTGTGGTGTGCAAATAAAGTATATCTATCTATCTATCTAAATATTAGTATAACTAATACTTTAGATAATGTAAAATATATTTCTACTAGCTGACGCCGCGCGGATTCACCCGCGTGGTTCCCGTTTCCGTAGGAATACAGGGATAATATATAGCCTATAGCCTTCCTCGATAAATGGGCTATCTAACCCTGAAAGAACTTTTCAAATCGGACCAGTAGTTCCAGAGATTCGCGCGTTCAATCAAACAAACAAACAAATAAACTCTTCAGCTTTATTATATTAGTATAGATTGATACAAGTTGCATAGTAACACTAAACTGGCACGTTTCAGCAATAGCATTGTGGGGTAATTTGTACCCAATAGCGTCAGCGACGTGCAGTGAACGTCGCTGGATTGCTATTATCTTAAAACGTCCTACGTAAGTGGCGTTTTCTGTGGTGAGAGAATTTTACTGCTGGCGTGGGTACTTTTTGACGCCATATTTTGCATTGACTGTGAAAGGGTTATGCTTTTAGTATATCTAGGCAACGTTTGCAGGTACTATAGACTTACATAAATGCGGTATGGTGGTAAAATACAGAAATGAGTAATATTAATGTTTTTAGTGTATTTTAACGCCTATATTTTCGGTCTAGTTTTTCTCTCTGTAGGAGCTGATATAATATGGAGTTAGGACTCACCATTCTATGTTAGTACGGATTGGCAGGGAGATTGGTAATGTTTGTATTTGTAAATATCACTATCTGATGAGATTGATAATAATTATAACAATTAACTTAAATTGTTTTTAATATACGAGAGTGAGGTTTCTAGTAGTAGTAGCGACTAAAGTAAAAAGAGAAGTAGGACAAATTCAACCAATAGCGGCGCTACCGAAAATACCTACATCTATCTTTTTTATTGCATTGAGATAAAAGAGATGGAACTAGGAGGATATTTTGTCTATTTCTCTTCAGTTTGTCGCGTTGCAAGAACCAAAGCATTACTAAGAGCCCCGTATGGGTTCGAAACTAGTCGGGCATAACGTTGTATGACGTGAGTTTTAGCTGTGTTCCATGATCATTAATATTTCTTTTCAAAAACTAGGCTAAAATTCACGCAATACAACTTCGGAGTATGCCCGATTAGTTTCGAACCCACACGGGGCCCTTAGTCATGAGCTGGTTCTTACAACGCGGCGCCATTACTAAGGACCTCGTATGGGTTCCAAACTAGTCGGGCAAATTTCGACCTAATATCACGTGAGTTTTAGCTGTGTTTCATAATCAATTAATATGAATAACCCTCGTTATCAACCCATATTCGGCTCACTGCTGAGCTGTCTCCTCTCAGAATGAGAGGGGTTAGGCCAATAGTCCACCACTGGCCCAATGCGGATTGGCAGACTTCACACTCGCAGAGAATTAAGAAAATTCTCTGGTATGCAGGTTTCCTCACGATGTTTTCCTTCACCGTTTGAGACACGTGATATTTAATTTCTTAAAAAGCACACAACTGAAAAGTTGGAGGTGCATGCCCCGGACCGGATTCGAGCCCACACCCTCCGGAATCGGAGGCAGAGGTCATATCCACTGGGCTATCACGGCTCCAAGTAATAACCCTCACGATATTCTCTTACTAAGGCGCGTTTGGAACCCTCGTAACTTTAACTATCTCGTAATTTTAAGTTTTCGAATGATTATTATCACCATTATCTTAAGTTTAATATTATTACCTGACGTTTCGAAAGAGCTTGTAAACTAAGCCTACATGAAATAAATGAATTTTGACTTTGACTTTGACTTTCATAGTTTAAATTCTAAAACTGTAGTTATATATGCATAGACGTACATACAGATAGACACCTGTACACGTGTCAAACTGCCTATCAAATAAGCCGAACCCCACAGCTTAGCATCATACATTCCCCTGGGATCGCTCGCTAAATCCTTATTTGCATTCATGAATAAATTCGTTGGAGCGCGGCGAAAATTACAATTTCGGCAGAAAAATCTGGCCAAGTGTGAGTCGGTTTTTATAGTAACGGTTCAAGAGCTGAAAAGGCATAACCAATGTTTTCAAAATATTCAAAGAAACATGTTTAACTCTTGTTAAAGAACTCAAGAATGGGCTATACTGAAATTCGCGCAATTAAAAGGGAAATACCTTGTATCATGAAATACTACTTAAATGAAATGAAATGAATGAAAACATGACTTTAATAAAATAAATTTGCTACAACGTTTTAAAGTGTCCCCAATAGGGACAGGTAGATTTTTTTTTTACAATATCACCTGATGGCAAGTGATAATGCAGTCTAAGGTGGAAACGGGCTAACTTATTAAGAGGAGAATGAAAATCCACACAACTTTTGGAAGTGGCTGGTCCACGGCTAAAGCCTCCCACCAGCCAGATCTGGACCAATTTAGAAAATCTGAATTTGGCTAGCCGGGGATCGAACCCAGGACCTTTGTCTTGTAGATCCACCGCGCTTACCACTGCGCCACGGAGGCCGTCAAAAGATATTGTTGATCCTGTGTACTACGTCCCGTTCCCGTAAGAATACGCGGATAAAATAACGCCTATGTCTATGTCACTCACAAATAACGTAGCTTTCTAGTGGTTAACGATTTTTCAAAATCGGCTCAGTAGATCCAGAGATAACCCCCTACAACACCATAAACTTAGCCTCTTTATAATATTAGTATGGATGATTTTTGTGCTATACGAGCTTTAATAGATACGGATCCCTAAATAACTTTAAATAATACACATCACAGATTTCTGCTATCACAAAGATATATTGTAATACTAATAAATTGTAATAAAAAATCCTCATTTTGTAAATTTTTAGAAAAGTATTATTATTTTTGGTGAATATAATGTAATTTTATATGATTGATGATGTAATTTTATATGATACCCCTTCGACTAATTATTGTAATATAACCTTTCTCTTGAAAATATGTTGAGTAAAGACATAGATATATTATCTATACTAATATACATGGATATTTTAGAAATACCTCATTATAATCCTATCCTACTTCCTACTAATATTATAAAGGCAAATCTATACTAATATTATAAAGAGGTAAAGTTTGTAAGTTTGTAAGTTTGTCACATTTTTTAAATGGGGTAATCTTCGGAAATACTGGTCCGATTTTAAAAATTCTTTCACCAGTAGAATGCTACATTATCGGGGAGTGCTATAGGCTATATTTTATATTGGTATCATATATATTAGCCGAGTTATCACAGTTAATGTCATACAGGTCGGACTGAAAATCCTCTTAAACAGACTTATTCGCATGCGCTGCCTTAACTATTGTGTAAAATTGACATCGAAATTTACGCGGACGAAGTCGCGGGCGTCCGCTAGTGTTAGTGTGTAAGTGTCAAAGTGTGTAAGTATGTTTGTTCCTCTTTAAGCTGCGACTACTGAAGCGATTTGGCTGAAATTAGGAATGGAAATAGATTTTACTCTGGATTAACATATAGGCTACTTTTCATCCCGGAAAAATCCACGGTTCTCGCGGGATTTGTGAAAACTGAATTCCACGCTGACGAAGTCGCGGGCGTCCGCTAGTGTTTTATAAAGCATCCATCATCCATCAGATAAAGAAAGTACATATATAATACAGTCAAACAAAGATTAAGCAATTACATTTTAAGTTGTAAGTTAAAGTAACCCCGCTTTACATAAATACCATCAATTGGCTCGTACTCAAGACGCTTAACCATTCTGCAGTTTTGGTAGGACGGTAACTTAACCGCAGTCTAAACTTCGCACTAGAGGGCGCGCCGCTAACTTAGCCGAATTACGTACACCCTTAACTTAAATTGACGTTATCAACCACTACTTGAACTGAAAGATACGTGAAACTAATGCTGTTCTGGTAATAATGTAATGGGTAATTTATCTTGTCGCTAGTGGTTTAACTAATTAGTTAATCCAGAAGTTAGTAGTAGATTTGAATCTCGATGTCTTGGGTTCGTGTCCTGAGACCGGCTGTGAAATACTAATTATGCTGATAATAAGGATCCTCCTGAAAAAGACCAACAAAGTTTTCTCTCTACCTCCTTTTAATAATGAATACGAAAACATTTTGCTAAATAAAATGTAAACACCCACTTGCCGTGTTTGCCGTGACGGCGCTAAAAATGTCACGTCGGAAACAATCGCATTGTAAAGTAATTTGTTAGTTAGTGCCGCTAGTTCTTGAAGGTGTTGGCTCAGTAATTCTTTACTGTAATTCTAAATTTCCGATTAAAACTACCACCTATATCTATACTAATATTATAAAGCTGAAGAGTTTGTTTGTTTGTTTGTTTGATTGAACGCGCTAATCTCTGGGACTACTGGTCCGATTTGAAAAATTCTTTCAGTGTTAGATAGCTCATTTATCGAGGAAGGCTATAGGCTATATATGATCCCTGTATTCCTACGGGAACGGGAACCACGCGGGTAAAACCGCGCGGCGTCAGCTAGTCTTAAAATAAGCCAATAAATTTCTTACGTCCCTTCTCTATTTTATTTTTAACAATAAATATTAAGAAAACAGTTCTCTAAATAAGAATGTAAACACCTATTTGCCGTGTTTGCAGTGACGGCGCTAAAAATATCACGTCGGAAGCAATCGCATTGTAAAGTAATTTGTTGCCGTTAGTTCTTGAAGGTATTGGTGCAGGTGTTGGCTGTGCAGAATCACCAAGACCCCAAAGACGTCCAGTTAATACGCAGTCTAGGTTTCCAAATACATCCTTATGTACAAGAAAATTAACAACTAGTACTCCCTTTACATTTTTCTAACAATAAATTTTAAGAAAACAGTTCGCTAAATAAGAATGTAAACACCCATTTGCCGTGTTTGCAGTGACGGCGCTAAAAATGTCACGTCGGAAGCAATCGCATTGTAAAGCAATTTGTTCCCGATAGCTCTTGAAGGTGTCGGTGTACAGATTACCTATTATCTGGGAACGTTCCACGAGTGTGGAGCACTTTTAAAGACATACTTCTTTAGAATGTATTCTCTGGGCATTGAGAATAAAATCTTGTAACAAAAACATAATAGAATGTTCTGATTGAATTAGAATGAATGTCGACAAAATCCGCACATAAATATATTCATCTGTACTTGTTCATATTGTTCATATTATAAAGAGGTAGAGTTTGTGATGTTGTAGGTGATCTCTGGATTTTTTATAGACAGCGAAGCGAAAGTTTGAATGGATGTTAGTTTAGATGTTTGTTTGGATGTTAGTCTGGATTTTTGTAACTCTTTACCGCCGCAACTACTGAACCGTTTTGGCTGAAATTTGGAATGGAAATATATTTTACTCTGTATTAACACATAGGCTACGCCCGCGACTTCGTCCGCATGGAATTTAGTTTTTCACAAATCCCTCGGGAATCATGGATTTTTACAGGATAAAAAGTAGCCTATCCATGCTATAATACATCGCAATACCAAATTTCGGCTAATTCGGTTAAGTAGTCGAGGCGTGAAAGAGTAACAAACATTCATATCATTAAAATCATCAGTTTTCGCAAATCTCGGGAAACCATGGATTTTTTCAGGATAAAAAGTAGTCTATGTGTTAATCCAGAGTAAAAACCATTTTCATTCCAAATTTTAGCCAAATCGCTTCAGTGGTAGCGGCGTTATAGAGTAACAAACATCCAAACATCCATACAAACTTTCGCGTTTATAATATTAGTAGGATGAATATTTAGATTTTACTGGCGGACCCGGTCAAGCTTCGCTTTGACTTATGCGCACTTCTTCCCTATCCCTACCCTATTCCTATCCCTAACCTACCTCAGTAAAAAATTCGTGTACGTATCAAAAGGAAAACATGCTCTAAAATTTAACAATTTTGACAGTGTGTGTGTAGCTTAAATAATATCTCATCAAGGCCCTCCTTGCGTTTTATTTATCTTTTCACAAAAATTTGTACATAAAAAGGGAAACTTTTGTACAGGGAAGTCTCGTTCCAACTTCGGTCATTACGGGGACGGATTAGAGCGTGTTCCGAAATTGCTACAACCTTAAATGGGTGGGATTAATGTGTGAGAACAAATATTACGGAACCCAAAAAAATTATAACTGCCCGAAAAACGATATAAATTAAGACCAATAGCCGCTTACAAACAGCCGTGATTAAGAAGCCTTTGTTATTATTATTTACTAGCTGACGCCGCGCGGTTTCACTCGCGTGGTTCCCGTTCCCGTAGGAATACGAGGATAATATATAGCCTATAGCCTTCCTCGATAAATGGGCTATCTAACAAGGAAAGAATTTTTCAAATCGGACCAGAAGTTCCTGAGATTATCGCGTTCAATCAATCAAACAAACAAACAAACTCTCTCTCTCAAGTATAGATTTGACATTTTTAGAACTCCTCTGTTTTTATGTATTTCTTTACACATAAAAGGAGACAAATCTACCCGTAGTAGTATAATTAAACAAATCTGATATTGTTTTCATTCTTTACAAGTTAGACCTTGACTTGACAATCTCTTGTCTTGACTTGTAAGTGATGATGTAATCTAAGATGGAAGCGGCTAACTTGTTAGGAGAAGGACGAAAATCCACACCCCTTTCGGGTTCTACACGACATCGTACCGGAACGCTAAATCGCTTGGCGGTACGTCTTTGTCGGTAGAGTAACTAGCCACGGCTGAAGCTTTCATCCTTTCATGTAGATTCGTTGGTTTAAGGAACTCTTGACCTGATATTTGTGCTAGGAATGTCCTGGATTTGCTTTTTTATGCTTCCTGTCATATTTAACTTACACTATATTATAAGTAGTGGCACTTCCACGCCTCTATGCACAGCCATTCTTGCCTTTCAGGACACTGGCTAAACACAATCGCATTCAGAGCACCATTTACCACAAAAGGTAGTACAAATATACCTATAACAACAAACAAAAACATCAGCATCTCGCACATAATATTGGAGTACACAAGGAGGTAAAATCTCGATAAACCGTACAAAAAATGGCTGAATTTTTGACGTCAAAGAACCGTAGGTACGGCGCTCGCATAAGCCTCCGTAATGTTTTTTGGAATACAGATAGCAAACTGTTTGATGAATGTTTTACATTCTGTACTACATATGATTTAGTATTTGAGTTACTAAGGAAAGAATTTCATTAGTTTAATATTATTTTATTTAATCTATACTAATATTATAAAAGCGAAGTCTGTCTGTCTGTTCAAGATAAATTTTGGTATAATAGTAAATGGGGCAAAACATAGGGTACTTTTTGACCCTAAATTAAAAATAAAAGTTTGTATGGAAAGTCCTTCATTTTTAGAGTTGCAGTTTTAAAAATTTGTTTAAAAATCATAATAATAAGTATTATTAACCAATTCCGGAGGGTGTGGGTTCGAATCCGATCCGGGGCATGCACCTCCAACAATGGGTTGATAACGACGACGACGATCATCAAGATGAAGAATTTATTTGTTTGTTTGCTTGAACACGCTAATCTCAGGTACGACTGGTCCGATTTGAAAAATCCCATTTATCAAGGAAGGCTATAGACTATAGAAGATAATAAATATTATCCCCATTACTACGGAAACGGAAATCACGTGAGTGAAACCGCGCGGCGTCAGCTAGTTTTATAAAAACTCTCCACTTAACATCAGGCTAACTGCTTGCCCTATAAACTAACACAAAATAACGAATTTATTAGACATATATTTAGCATACAACGTAAAATAGTACATGCTCACACAGAGAAAATCAGAAGCACAATTAAGGCCTAAATTAAAATAAATTTGTACCAAGAAATCACAATGACTGAAATTCCAACCAAAAAGGGCTCCTTACAAACCATTATACAGCCATAATCCGACTAACTCATTTGGAACTCTATGCAAACGTAATAAGAGTTAAATCCGTATTAACATCACCATGTGTTCCTTCATTAAAATACCTTCCTTTGAGAGGCAGTTTAGCTGAAATGAGAGCTATATGTAGTAATGGAATGTTCTAGAATCATCAAAATACCGATTTGAACTATAAACACGACCGGCCATAACCTGTTATTACAGTAAAGCTTGCAGCATTTTATGGCCGTTTTAAAGGACGTAATTAAAAATAATGGGACATATTATGGTTCTATTTGAGATTTTTAATAGTTCAAGCGATATTCTGCCTTTAATAATACCCGTAAATATGATTAAAATAAAAAAATGTGTGCAAAATTATATGAAAAATTTAATTTTCGAAAGCCAGACATTTTTGAGGGTTAGAATGTTTTAGCCTATACTTCTACCTTATAGGTAAATACGGTTTAAATCGGTTACTAATTATAGACTGTGGTTTGGTGGAGTGTAGCAGGTTTTAAAGGTCTAGATTCTCCTACTCCTCCTCTAAGTGAAAAACCTAATTTCTCCGGGATATCATGAGGAACCGTGTTTTTTTTTTATTCTTGACAAGTTAGCCCTTAACTACAACCTCACATGATGGTACGTGATGATGCAGTCTAAGATCGAAGCGGGCTAACTTGTTAGAAGGAGGATGAAAATCCACACTCTATTCGGTTTCTACACGACATCGTACCGGGACGCTAAATCGCTTGGCGGTAGGGTGCTAACTAGCCACGGCCGAAGCCTCCCACCAGCCAAAGTCAGGTTCATAACAGATAAAAGGTCACATATCTGAACGGGTTAAAATTATTTACTCTGTTACATTGTACAACACAATCATCAACATCATGACGTCAAAGGCATATTTAGTAAATATTGCAATGCCATTGTCAATATGAATTATTTACTCATCTACATTCAAGTACTAAAGTAATCTTGCAAATGTATGCACGTATTACTTACAATATTACAATTCACTTTTACTTTGAAGTTGCACGTACATGGAAAAACGGATGCCGGAAAAGGGATCCATATCTAAGAAGTGCGTATTTACGAGTACCTACGCGAATCCGCGCGTATCCCAGGAATGTCAATTACGCGAGGGCGTATCCCTTTGATGTCACTAATGCGAGGGTCTCTCAAGGGGTTTCATTGAATAATAAACAAACGTTTTAATAAAACAGATAAATAATTGATTATCTGCTGTAAAAAGTTTTGAACTTGCGTGGCTATTTGTTTATATTGTAGGAAGCTTGGGAGGTAGAGTGCTAGACCGCCAAGCGATTTAGCAGTTCTTTTAGTCTATCATGATATACCAGTACGCATGTCTTTTAACCCTCGAATGTCTCTTAAACTTAAGGGTGAAATATACAAAACGGTTGTAAGACCTATCGTGCTGTACAGAACAGAATGTTGGCCAGTAAAAGTGACGAATAGTAGAAGAATGCTTGCAAACGAAATTTGTTTTGTTCTCAAGGTTTTTATAAGAACCATTTCTTGATATTTCGTCCGCAAAACCATAAAAACTATACCTACTCATATACTAAGAGCCGTGAAAGCACCATGGATATGATCTCTGCCTCCGATTCCGGAGGGTGTGGGTGCGAATCCGGTCCGGGGCATGCACCTCCAACTTTTCAGTTGTGTGCATTGTAAGAAATTAAATATCAAGTGTCTCAAACGGTAAAGGAAAACATCGTTAGGAAACCTGCATACCAGAGAATTTTCTTAATTCTCTGCGTGTGTGAAGTCTGCCAATCAGCATTGGGCCAGCGTGGTGGACTATTGCCCTAACCCCTCACATTTTGAGAGGAGACAAGAGCTCGACAGTGAGCTGAATATAGGTTGATGATAAATAAAAAAAAAGTCCGCAAAAGTTTTGGACGGCCTCTGTGGCGCAGTGGTATGCGCGGTGGATTTACAAGACGGAGTCCCTGGGTTCTATCTCCGGCTGGGCCGATTGAGGTTTTCTAAATTGGTCCAGGTCTGACCGGTGGGAGGCTTCGGCCGTGGCTAGTTACCACCCTACCGACAAAGACGTACCGCCAAGCGATTTAGCGTTGCGGTACGATGTCGTGTAGAAACCGAAAGGGAGTGTGGATTTTCATCCTCCTCCTAACAAGTTAGTCCGCTTCCATCTTAGATTGCATCATCACTTACCACCAGGTGAGATTGTAATCAAGGGCTAACTTGTAAAGAATAAAAAAAAAACCATAATAAAATAATGAGCCCAGGTTGGGCTCACTGAACTGTGAACGCGTTAAGCAATAGAAGCTCTAGTAAATTACTATTTAGTAAAACAATCGTTTCCCCTATTGTTAATATGGGAGGTGTTCGTGTATGCATTTAACAAAATAATTCGACTATGTTAAAACGTCATCCCGTAATAACCGAAACTATAATGCGGTTGCCTAATAGTTTAGTTAAGTCCTAACTACAACAAAGGCAGCGTTGGCATCCCGTCTGCGCTCGCGTGAATTCGTTTATCGCCGCAAACTTGTACACAACTATCAACCTTACCGCACAAATAACAAAGTCCAAATTCCAACATACTCCGCAAAATGATCCAGATAACTCGAAAACCTCCACAACTTGTCGAACTAATACTCTTCTTACCTCAAAATGGCCAAAGTTGAGCGTAAGCTTTATTAACTCGCAATCCATTTTCAACTTTAAAGTTCAACAGGTTGGATACAAATTCGCTTGTAGCGCGTTTAAGTGTATTGCGATCTTAATTTAGCAAATTGTGTGCGAATGACAACCGATTCACATAACTTATTTACTACGAAGACATCGATACTAAAAATAGTGAATAATTGGTTTATTTTGCTATTATCCGCAAAAAACTAACGAAGCCATGCGATAACGTCATCAAAATTATGGGAATCAGTTTCGCATTGCTAAACTAAATAATTGATAGAGGTAAGACTTGATTGTGTGATACGAAAACGCTCCGTAGGTACTAGACTGGTTTAAAAATTGTTTCACCAATGGAAAGCTACATTATCAGCAAGTAGACTACATTTTTGTCCCTACAATCTCAGGTCACTGATAGCCGCAGGGCGTAGGTTCGAAACCGGTCCGGGGCATGGACCTTAAACTTTCAGATATGTGCATTCTAAGAAATTAAATATTACGTGCCTCAAATGGCGAAGGAAAAATATCGTGAGGAAACCTGCATAATTAAGAGTTGTCTTAATTCTCTACGTGTATGAAATCTGTCAATCCGCATTGGGCCAGCGTGGTCTACTATTGACCTAACCCCTCTCATTCTGTGAGGAGACTCGTGATCAGCAGTGAGCCGAATATGGGTTGATAATGATGATCATGATGAATCTCCAGGAAATGGGAACCATGTGTGTAAAACCGAAGGTTCTCTACCCGTATGGTAAAAGTTCCCATGGATTATATTATTTTGATATATGATTATCTGTAACTGAATTTTAAATCTATACTAATATTATAAAGCTGAAGATTTTATTTGTTTGATTGAACGCGCTTATCTCAGGAACTACTGGTCCAATTCGAAAAATTATTTCAATGTTAGATAGCCCATTTATCGATGAAGGCTATAGGCTATATATTATCCCCGTATTCCTACCACCACGCGGGTAAAACCACGCGGCGTCAGCTAGTGAAATTATAAAATACTTCGCAAAATGTTATGCACGTTAAAGAAATACCCCTTCTCAAGAAATTCCATTTAAATCGGAGAAGGTCACACGCCTCTTTTCGTTTTTATCACCCGTCTATCAGACAGCTCGTTAGGACCCCGTTGCCCTCGTGGAACGTTCCCGAAACGTTCCCAAAATGTTCCCGAAATGTTACCCAAATTACGGACACCTTTCAGCAAGGATCAGGGACAACTGGCATTTTCACTCGAGTAACTAATTCCCGAAGATTTTCACTGTGAAATTGAATTGAGGGAGACTGAAATTTAGACAAATTCGTTTTACGATAGAAGTCAAGGAAAAACTCGAATGAAGAAAATATGACCTTTCTGGTGTTTTTCTTTTCGTTTACAATAAGGACGTCCTAGATTTAATTCCCGGTTTAGGTCTATTCAGTAGCGTGCCTTGGAAGGGCCATGTAACAAAATTAGTTGGGCACCCAATAGATGAGCGGCAAATCCCGAAAAATCTCTGGAGGTTTGATTTACCGTTAACTCTTTCACCACAAAGTAATTGGTACCAAAATGTTTATAGTAATATATATATACTACACAAGATTTTTTATTGGGTTCTAGTGTGGGAACATTGAAATAGTGTGGATTTCATTTTACCAATTCTTGTTTTCACGCTTAAGGGCCCCTGTAGGTCGGGGGCCCCGTATCAATGATACGGCTGATACGGCGGTAGCTACACCCCTGGGTCTATTCAGGATTTCTTAGTTTATGTCTGGTTTGGTGGTAAGCATCAGCTGTGGCTAGTTAGGGTAGGCAGACCACTTCCATCCAATTGATATGACCCTTATATATGCCCGTCGCTTCATTTATTCCCATAAATAGTTTCATACAAGTTCCTCGATTTAGGGTAGAGTTCCCTTTACAGCATATCCATTCACCCTCGCTTTATGCCTTTTATTAGTTTCATTTCAATTCCTTTAATGCCTAAACCATCTAAGCATACCTTTCTCGATTTTAGTCATCACAACTTCTTTTATTTCTAACTTTACGTTGGGAAACACTGTAATAAAAATAAAACAAACAATCAAAACTAAACAGTTCCTTGTAACAATGTTATTTCAACTCTTTGTGAGAAAAATAGACATTTTCCCGTACCGGATAACGAGATGGAATGATTTGCGAAAAACGGCAAATTACCGTTGGCCCCCGTCCGAAATAAGCGCCCATTGTAAACACAAACAGTGAATTGACACATTCAGGACCTCACAAATAGGGGCTCCGGATGCCGGAGATAGTTGTTAAATTAGGTGTATTCTTCGACTGAAGTTATTTTTCTGAAATGTGTATTCTTTTGGGAGGTAAAGGATGTTTTGAAGTATTGAATGTTGTGGAATTGGAAATTTAGAAAATACTAGAAGCGCTATTGTTTAAACTATCTTTTTATAATTTTGTGAATTATCTTTTTATAACTCAATCCATTATATCTTTCTGTATCTATAATAACGTAACATACAAAGAGAGAACTTAAAAACATGGTCATTTAATAAGTATTCCGGAAATGTAAGACATTCGTACATTATCTTCAAAAACTTAGTCACAAATGCTATTTTCGCTCCGGAAAGGGTTAATTATGTAACAAACAAGTAGGTAGTTTCAATGTATTCGAATGTTCTTCATACTAGTAAGCCCCAGTAAAGTTAGCGTACAACATAACCTCAAATAACCACCTCGGCACAGAAATAATCTGTTTAAAAATTCAAATCCCACCGCTTTCCGTTCCACTTACTACGTAATTCGCAGCTTTTGCTGAAAACACTGTAAATGTATTTAAATATAAAGAAATTTCAAAACATGCTTAAGTAGTATTTTCTTTATATGTAATCTTTGCATTTAAGTAGACATCATCATTATTAAACCATATACGGTTCACTATTGAGCACAAGTCTCCTCTCAGAATGAGAGGGGATAGAGATTAGTCCACCACGCTGGCCCAATGCGGATTGGCAGACTTCACACACGAAGAGAGTTAAGAAAATTCTCAAATATGCAGGTTCCCTCACTATATTTTTCATTCACCGTTTGGGACATTTCTTTCGCCACTGCTTTCGGTTCTACACGACTTTGTACCGGAACGCTAAGTACAGTATGTCTTTTCCGACAGGGTGGTAATTAGCCACGGCAGAATACTCCCACCAGCCAATGGGTAGTAATAGGTAGGTACTACTATGCTTCTTGCACGCTGTTCGCGCTTACGTCAATCTATATGCAAAACCCATTATGACAAAAACTCCCTTACTGGGTTTTGATATGGGCCAGCCGCTTCAAACATGACTATAACCAAAATTAAACCCAAAGAACACTACATTAAAACTCATATTGCTCTGGTTACACAACTCTAATAAAACCCGCCGCTAATTGAGAGCCGGTATTTCGAATATACTGCGGAATCCGATAAACGTTGTTTGCATTCGGGGGGTAGATAGAAAAAAGTTATTTTGGAAAAAGTTTAATATTTATTGCTGCCGCTAAATGATTTTAAGCTTTTAACCCGGTTACGTTTCGCTTTGTGGCCTACTTTTTAGCTTGGCGGTTCGGTGGACTAAAACCAGAGGGTCTAAAGTCCATTCCCTAGCTGAAAAAGAATTGTGGTGCATAGAAATTATGTATGAATGACTCGATTTCACGTGCCACATCGCTACAAGCCCTGACCTGAGCCAGTTGCGAAAATATCAAATCCTTAACTGTCCGCGCTGGGAGTCGAACTTGTTAAAAAACCACAACACTATTTCTACGCCAGAGAGTTCGTCGTCGTCCTTTTTAGTCACATTAAGCACTCATTCGCACGAGAGTTTTTTTTAACAAACGTTAAAAAAGCATTCAAATATAGTGTTAGTTAATTGAAGGTCTATTTTTAACGCCCAAAATTAAAAATGCAACACAGCTCGAAAAAAACCGTCGTGTTTTAAATACGCTGTCGTCTGAACTTATACTTGGGAATGCATTAGTTATATTAGAACACTAATTAACGTCCGTTGATAAAACTCTCGTGCGAATGAGGATTCCCTTTTCTTAGCAAGCATTTCTTATTTCATCAAATAAAACAGAAATCCCTTAAAAGACAAAAGCCCAAAAACAGAATGGCGGCAATTTGCTACGTATTGTCGTTCCTTGCATTAGCCGACAATAGCGGGCTTGCCTCATAGAGGGGCGTGATGAGCCTTAATCCCGTTGTACGTACATTCATTTCATTCATTGTTTGAATGAAAATGAATGAATTGTTTGTTCATTCAAAAAAATATATTTCTTAAATAAAACGCATACTTGAAGTTCGTCTCTTGTTCATTCAGATAATTTTAACTGTGTATACCTATGTAGTTACTATTAACTAGAGCCGTGATAGCCCAGTGGATATGACCTCTTCCTCCAATTCCGGAGGATGTAGGTTCGAATCTGGTCCGGGGCATGTACGTCAAAATTTTTAATTATGTGCATTTTTAGATAATATCACGTATCTGAAACGGTGAAGGAAATACATCGCGAGAAAACCTGCATACATGATAATTTTTTCAACTCCCTGCGTGTGTAAAGTTTAAGGCCTAACCCCTATCATTCTGAGAGGAGACTCGTGCTCAACAATGAAGCAAATATGGGTTGTTAATGATAATGATGATAACTATGTATGCCCATAATAAAATTATGTAAAGATTAAAGATACAAAATTAGTAAAGATTTTTAATAATTTAACAGATAGTCTACAACAGCTGGGCATAGTTCAAGGCAAGGTTGAATTTCACCCTTTTCTAAGTATATGTATACCTCACAAAAAGGGTTTTAGATTATCACCCTGAATACTTCAAAACCTTTATACCGAAGCGTTAAACTTTCTGGGAAGCAACAGGTGTATTAACTAAACTTAGATATAACCCACGCAAAAACAAATCCTAAAACCCGTATACCGAAAGTTCATTTTCAATTATAACCGTGACATAAAAGAGTTATAACTAATCCCTTATTTAATATATTCATTTGAAACAAAGGAGTTTAATATTTTAAACACGAGCGGAGTTCGGGTGTTATAATTAATGTAATTATAATGTAAAGTAATTAAAAGGTTACAGATATTTAAAGATAAAAGGAATTTATCTTGATTAACAACGGGTGGTTCAGAATAAAAGATAAATTGTACAGCCAGTGTTTTGAAATGATAATTACCGATGCTCCTCTCTGGTATTTTTTTAAACTGATTTGCTTAATTACTTAATTACTTACTTACTAATAAGTTTATTTTATCATTATTTATATATACCTAATTTAATGGATTTTGTTACTCATCTACAAAAGGACTAAAAGATGAGAAAAAAGGGATATTTAGTTAACTTACCTACTTTATCTTTATCTGACGTGCTACTTGAGTATTTCTCCATTTCCCCTCTCCTATAAGGCGAAAGACCTGGCCCAGCAGTGGAACGTGCGCTAAAGCGCCCTTAGGGATGTTAATGTGGAAAATATATCGAAATATTCGAATATTAATTTAATAGAAAACTTACTTATCTGCAATGTTTATGTAGAATGACTTTAAACAGCGCTTACCTGTAAACAAAAAAAAAATATTAAAAACATTGTAGGTACATTTTAATAGTAAACTGTATTGATATAATCAGAATCAAAAAGCCATGATAATATAAGTTAAGACCACTCAATAACGTTATCCACTTTCAGAAAGAACGCTCAACGTTAATACACTAAGGATTTAAGGCACTGTGTTGCCATGACAACGTTATACTGCGCCTCTCTTAATCACAAGCCATCAATCACCGGGGACGCTGGGTGAAAAAGTTACCGAGTACTTAAGAATATAACGCACCTGGGCGAGTGGATTGGCTTAACTTGCTAAAACTCGTGAAAAAGTCTCAAGGAAGATGTGTAACGTAATGACAAAGTTGCATTAGCAACCTTCTGTTATGTTTATCTTCTATTGGTAATTTTATTTAGTTCCTGATATCAAAAGCGTGATGTCATTTAAAGATTCTAATGCGGAGCATTGTAACGAGTTTTATTGTAACTCACACACTTTATTAAAAAACTGCGTGCAACCACACGCTCGCTTGCAGTTTGACTCAAGAACCAGCTCATTATTAACGCCCTTAAAGGTACAAAACTAGTCGGGCATACGCCGACGTTGTGTCATGTGAGTTTTAATATATGATTTCTATACTAATATTATAAAGAGGAAACCTTTGTTTGTATGTTTGTTTGTTTGTTTGATTGTAATGAATAGGCTCAAAAACTACTGGACCGATTTTAAAAATTCTTTTACCATTCGAAAGCTACATTATCCACAAGTAACATAGGCTTAATTTTATTTTGGAAAAAAATAGGGTTCCGTAAGATATTTGGGTTTTTCGGACACAAGGTGTAAAAAAATCAACCAGAAAAGTAGGGTAGGGGTAGTTAGGTGTAGGGTAGGGGTAGGATAGGGGTAGTTGAAAGTTTACATCGAGTTTCACGCGGACAAAGGCGGGCGGGCGCCGGCTCGTGTATAATATAAGTGAATTTACAAATATATGAATATATGATGATACAACGTCGGCGTATGCCCGACTAGTTTTGTACCTTTAAGGTCGTTAATAATGAGCTGGTTCTTGAGTCAAACTGCGAGCGAGCGTGCGTTTGCACGCAGTTTTTTTCATAAAGTAGGTAATATAATTATGGTGTTTTCTAAAGTAATATGAATAACATTTAAATTCTAAAATGGATTCATACGCGTTAATTTAACATTACCTATTGGTTTATAAAATATATATTTTCATCAAATAAATTACATAATAATAATAATTTCAAAATGTAAATGTCTATAAGATAAATATGAATACATATTATTAATCATCGTACTCCCGTGCATACATCAAAAGTTTGTGTAAACTGATAAGTCCATTTAAAAGGTTGTTTGAAAATTAATCGAACTTTTAATCGGGCTTTCACAAACTGGGTCTAAGTGCATTCGCAAATGGCGTGGTGTTAGCCGAACGATAATAATTTTAGCTCCTTATCGATCAGTCTGGGAGCGAGCCATCTCCTTAATATAGATCGGTTATTTTGTCGGTTTATTTGTATTGGATTATCTTGTTGCTTGTATATTGTTGAGCGTGATATATCAGTCGAGCTTTTTTACTGCAAATAAGTATATTAAATGTTAAACTTTGTTGGCCAAAGAAATAAACACGGATTAAGATTTAAACCTTAAGAGCGCGCAGCGCGTCGGTACGATATGGATAAAATTCGATTCGCAAACGAGACGCCGAATTATGACTTTCACGTGAGTGAAAAACACGGAGCGATTGACGCGCGACGCAAATTTTATGACGTGAGTGCCAAAACCATTTTTACCTAATTGCAAGTAAATTAAACAACATAACGAAAAACAAAATGGCCATGTTCAAGATATACACCTAATTTTCTATACAAAACAAAAATTTAAGAAAATAAGTTTGCTTTTCCCGAGATTGAAAGCAAAATGTGAAACAAAACATGTATTTTTCAAAAAAATAAACTATCGAGAAAAGTTTTACAAATTGTGTATTTTGTGTAGTCATAACGAAGCTAACACTTTGAAATATCGTTTACCCAAATATCAGGCTCCTAACTTTTCCAGAATCTGAGATCCAGAAGCATTTGTAACCACCAAATTACATATTGCACACTCTTAATGTTCTTTAAAGTAAAGTGGACCTTATTACTACTTTTTAAAGTTCACAATGTTTATAGGTAAATATACACTTACCAGTGTATGTTTACTGGAGGCCTATAGCCGCCATATTTTTTACAACCATTGATGTGTTCCGTAGACCCCGTTCCAGTAGTAATATCGAAGTAAAAGTAACGTACGTATTCACGATTAAAAATTATCTCCGTGCCTAGATCCGTTGAGCCGTTTAGCTGTAAATTGTGTATCTAAAGTAACTATTGGCGTTATAAATAATACTGGATACCTATAATTATAGCAAACGAAAGTGGTTTGTTACCCAATTTAGGCAATAACGCTACGCCGTTTTTGACAAAATTAGGCATAAATGTTTATTGCTTCCTGGAAAAAGAAAATACTTTTAATACCAAAAATTTAAGAGAAAAAGCAAAAAAAGTTGCGCGAGCATCAAATAAATCATTTAAAGGTTTACGTGTGATTTTTTTTCAAAAAGTATATCAGCCATATTTGCCCTCCAACGACATTTTCTGGCATACAGGTTTCCTCACGATGTTTTCCTTCACCGACAGTGGTATGCGCGGTGGATTTACGAGACTAAGGTTTTGAGTTCGATCCCCGGCTGGGCCGATTGAGGTTTTCTTAATTAGTACAGGTCTGGCTGGTGGGAAGGCTTCGGCCGTGGCTAGTACCACCCTACCGACAATGATGTAACGCCAAGGGATTTAGTGTTCCGGTACGATGTCGTGCAATAGTACGAAGGTACGAAATGTAAACAGTAATTGTTATTAATTGTAAATTATAATACTGTATGACTTTTTCAAAAGAGCAACTGTTGAGTTTCTTGCCGGTATCTTCTCAGCTGAACCTGCCTTCCGAACCGGTGGTAGAATCTTTACAAATAGTCAACTGACGTGTCAAAGTGCTTGTAAACTGAGCCTACTTGAAATAAATGATTTTTGATTTGATTGATTGATTAAGGGGTGTGAATTTTCATCCTCCTCGTACCAAGTTAGACCGCTTCCATCTTAGATCGCATCATCACTTACCAGCAGGTGAGATTGTAATCAAGGGATGTAAAGAATAAAAAAAATTGCCTAATAGGTGTAAACAAGTTATTTCAAATTTAAGTCCATCCCCTTATAAACTGTGGAGCTTGTAGCTTAAAAAATAACAAACATACATCCAACATTCATTTAGCAGAATTAAAAGTGAAATTTCCGTAAGCAAATCTAGTTACATTCCGCGGACGAGTAACAAATTCCCGGTTAATTACACAGACCACAGCGGATCCGGCTTAAGCCTCGCGCCGGTTAACCGGTCCGTGCGAACAAAGCTTACCCGGTTCAACGCTATTAATGGCGGTTTTACTATGTAGTACCTTTACCTTTGGATAATCAAAATTAACCTTAATGTATAATCTATTATATTTACTACCGCCGTGTCTGTTTATATCGTTTATATTGCTGTGTTCCGTTTTGATAAGTTATGTTTGCATGTGAGGCCACGTATTAGGGCGCCTTGCGTGCCCGGCAAAGTATAGCCAATGACATTTTATACTATAGACAAACATGTATATAATGTATGTATGACTCTCCATTCAGATACTCCACTGAGCGAACAAATGCACAATTTTGTGTTTATTTCCATTATATGTTATGTACAGTTTTATAGACATACAACTCGACATTGTATACAATATTAAGGTATTATTTATTTAAATAACGTTCGTTGTTTACTATGCGACTCAAAGAAGTTAAGACAATTATAGATTTTGTTCGCCTTAGTTTTGACGCGCTAGTGACATATCTCTATTATAAAATCATTGAATATAGCTCTGTAAGATGTTTTTCCACTAAGATGACGAATTCATACGCTTTTATTCTGTTTCCCATTATTGGCTGTTAAAAACCCTTGGCTTATTGTTATTAAAGGAACCTATTTTACTGCTGGTACTATTTTAACCAATGTGGTAATATTATGTCCGTTAGTTATCCTATAAAACTAATGCCTGAAAAATTTCATAAACCAATTTAGAGCTACGTTACTTGTGATCTACTAATAATAATTAATTAGTTCTAAAAAATAAAAAAGGGTTAACACGTTCACTGCGGTTCGAGGTCAATTGACCTCGTAAGTCTAGTGTTCAAGAGTTACGAGGTCGATGGACGTCGTACCTCACCATACAAAGTTTTTGTATGTGGTTAAAAAGCCTCGTACCGCACCAGAGGAAAGTACAAAAAAATCAGTGCAGTGTAGATTTTCAAAATAATTTCATGAGATCCAAAGATCACCAATGATAGACTTCTAGACGCCTCCCATGACCAGAAGACTGGCCCAAATTTAGGCCAGACAATCAGTATTGCCATACAACGCGGCGTTACTGCCAGCCTTCTGGGCACTCTACCTATAATCATCGATTCGGATGAATTCTACGACGTCTAAGTCTGTAGATATAATTTTATATTTCCTTGTATTTTATTTTTATAATAAGTTTAGGTTAAGTTAGTTACTAGTAATTTAAGTAAAATTTACAAATAAAAAATGGCGACTTCTGCGATTGAAAGACTGCTTCCATTTAATGCTATTATCTCATTATTTAAGCACGCACTTGAAATTTTAGAGTTTATTTTTGTACACTCAAGATAGAGTTAAAATAATCACCACTTTGCTAGCGCCATTCACGAATGCACTCAAAGGCAGTCAATTGAACACTTATTTATAAAACATTCAAATTATATCGCTAGATGTTTCTATTGCGCGTCAGTTTTCTTAGTGGGCACTTCCTTCCGGTTATAGAAAATTTTAGTTACGACTGCAACATTTTATATACAGTCTATTTTTTGAAAAAGTTTAATATTTTTCATGCCTAGGTATTTTGTTTCAAATGTACTTATTCGTTTTTAAGTCTGGATTATCTATTACTTTCTTTTACTAGAAATTTTTGAAAAACCGCAAACAAATATATAAATGCATATTGTATATAATATATTATATACGTATATATTATATAATGTATATATGTATAAATTATATAATATATGCATATAAGAAAGAAAGAAAGAAAAGATCTTTATTTTTAAATAATGCCACATATCACATTAAATCTCAATTATAACATATTATGGCTTAACTGTCCACTCAAACAGTGGAGCACTAAAGAATGCCCTGTAATATGTGGCATACCCTTGAAACCATATTACATATTTCATGTAACTTTTATAAACAAATCAACTGGATCATAAAAGTTAACCAGTTCTGGATGGATAAAAAGGAAAAAGAATAAGATCTTAATTTTGATACAAAGTTTTTCATCATAAGATCTCGAGTCCTGGGTTTGGCTATAAATATTTTCTATTTTCGCATAATTTCTAAATGAAAAGCAGTGATGGAGGTAAGTCCTAAACCCTTTTTCTATAAAAACAGGACCACGCTGAAGTCTATTATTATTACATTATTTTTTTATTATTTATAAGCCACATTTTTATCAAATAATAAAATACAAACATATATAACTGTATGTATCAAAGAATAAATACTTAAAATAATACTTAGCAGAACCAACCGAACGAATAATGAAGTGATTTTCGGATAATTACAAAGGGCACCCCTTTTTGCGGCCCTTATACAATGAACGGGCGCATTTATGTGTCTCGAGGGATGAAAGAGGGTATTTAGGTCCTTATAATCTAGTTGTCAAGACAGGACAAAAACTTGGGGTTACAATAAAACTAAATCATGATAAACCTTATCCATGTAAGTGCCACCATTTTTATTTCTGACACCAAACACAAATATTGTACATTAGAATAGCTGACGCCGCGCGGTTTCACCAGCGTGGTTCCCGTTCCCGTAGGAATACAGGGGTAATATATAGCCTATAGCCTTTCTCGATAAATGGGCTATCTAACACTGAAAGAATTTTTCAAATCGGACCAGTATTTCCTGAGATTAGTGCGTTCAAAAAACAAACACTTCAGCTTTATAATATTAGTATAGATATGTCACTAGCGCATCGAAACAACGAAAGTTACAACGAAAGTTATTTAAAAAAAAAAATACCGACCGAATTGAGAACCTCCTCTTTTTGAAGTCGGTTAAAAATATTAACTAAATATTGTCTACAATTTCTGACAAGATCGAGTTGTGTATTCAAAAACTATATACATAAATATATAATGTAAGTAAACACACAATTGTCCATGTGTGACGCTGTGAGAAATAGCTAACTAAATTCGGATCAATTTTCTCGGAGACTTCGTAGACACGAAAACCACCACATGTTTCGCTTCCTTGCCATAAATGTCACATACTCTAACTTTGAGCAGAGCTCATAATTAAATATTTTAATCCTGTGCCAAAACTGAGACAGTCACATCGTGATTCTCTTAAAATTTAAATATTATTCAATTATGGTGGACCGTATCAGCTATGGCGGTTTGCAAATAAAGCGGCGTGCGAACAGTCAAACGGTTTCAACGTTTTAATTAGTGGCGAGTCGCGCAGAATTATATTCACGCTGCTGGCTTTAGGGCGCAATCCAGTGCAAGCTATATCACACTTGTAGTGTTTGTGTATACTAAATAAATACCTACAATACTACATACACTATCTCATGTACATTGGTAGTGGGGGCAATTGGACATTAACATGAAACAGCTCTCTCAAAACTATTTTGATAGAGCTGCCATCCATCCCAACTAACTAGTGGTTGAGGCCTGCAATTACACTTCCAACCTAAACGCTAACTGCAAGCAGAGGCGTCCAAAAACGTCCTTTACGATCCAGACGATGACATAACAACCGACAATGCTTCCCAGGCAACACAATCACAAGCTACACAGCGTCTTCGCTGGCGAAGACGAGGTCCCCGATATCTAACGTCACCCGGACGTGGGTTTTCTAACTCACGATCTTGGGGGCATCCGGACTGATTCACTCAGGTCACGGTTACCTCCTCCAGAATGGACCTCTAAGCCGAGGTCCAAGTCTCATAGGAGACGCCCTTAGAGAGCCGTTCCGTCCTCTATCTTTCTTTCAGCCTACGGGTCACATCAGGCGATGCTTCTGCGCTCGCCCAACCCCCCCGGTGACGCCGTAGTGGTTCCGCAGGGAGCTATCGGCACCTACTCAGACAGAAAAAAAAGGCAATGGGACAGTCTATCACCGGCGCTTGACCGGGGTGGTCGTGTGTGGTCTGCTTGCCATACCAGTGTAGGAATGAGCCAGTGATCAGCTTATCTTATAGAAAGGACGAGGGTCCTTACAACACTAATATTATAAAGGCGAAAGTTTATGTGTGTGTGTAAGCGTGTATGTTTGTTCCTATTTTGCGGTGCGGCTACTGAAGCTATTTGGCTGAAATTTGGATTGGTAATAGATTTCATTCTTGATTAACATAGGCTACTTTTCATCCCGATTTCAATTTTTTCATGGTTCCTGAGGGATTGTGAAGAACTGACTTCCACACGAACGAAGTCCGAAGTCGAAGACGAAGAGAAGAAATATATATCCATAAAAATATAATGAAACGGAATAGTTCGCTTCTTTAAACGAGTAGCGGAGAATTGTGTTCATGCTACAGTTATATCTAGATGTAAGCTATATCTTGCTATTTTATCTATCAAGACTCATATTATGAAGCTGAATAGTTTGTTTATTTGTGTATACGTTTGCTTAAACGCTCTGAAATAACAAGTCGAAAATATAATAAATCAGTTTATTTCATTAAATTTTAGTTAAAATGACACAAGAATAAATGTCCCAGACCAAATATTGTTGAGCCAGTAAGGGAACTCTATTTCTACATACTCTTTTTCAAACAAGATAACCATTACCAACTGATCCTTTGATACATAGCTCAAACACCTAATGGATTTTTTCAAAAATCACCTCATTTATTTCCCAAGAGATATAACTAGTTAAAATCATAAATTCTCGCAGACAACGAGCATCAGATAATAAGATGTATATATTTTTTAGTACTTAACGAGTATTTAAATATCTCCATAGTATATCTTGCACTACAACACGAGCATAGCACCTAGTTTGCAGTGCAGTATTATACCTACTTTGTACCTACTGTAGGTCGGTGCATTTAAAATTTTTACCTCTTTGCAAGGTTTAACTTAAACATTGAACTGTTAAACCGAGAGCCTGTGATAGCCATACCTAATTTAATCTAAAAATAAATAACATGAATAGTTTAAAAAACTAAAAAACACGCTTGATACTCATATCATGTGCATTTCAAATAACCTGCCCGCCATATTGAATTTAAATCACGTGATTTTTTTTTATGTTCCTGACAGCAAACCCTTTCATTTGATATCCATGTGATGCTCAGCTTAGCAGTGAGCCGAATATGGATTGATAATGATGATGATAATGAATAAGAAGGTAAGAACGATAGCCAATAGGTTAGTTGACACTTTTGACGTGACAAAGTCTTATAATTCGATTGAGCCTGCACACTCGAAAAAAGATGACGTCATGCGACGTTCCCTCGCTCTAGGGTTTCCAACTTTTTTTACAAGATATAAAATATATTCTGGTCTATGAAGATTATTAAACAGTATTTAAAAAAAAACAAACAGTATTTTATTTATTTATTAAACCCGTAAACACTAAACCGTATAATAGCAAGACTGAGAGAAGCAAAAAATTGGACATTTTTTAGTTAGACGTTTATTCCTCTAGTGACATCAAGTAACATCGTGACGACAAAAAATTTAAAAAATGTTTTTTTTTTAATAAAACTTATATTAATTAATATCAATTTACTTCGGACCCTTCTTCCATGAAATCAATATTGTTTAAAATCAAATTTATACGAATCTTTGTGGCTTTGAATGTTAGCAGGTTACAAGGTTCCAGATCCTCAATTATCCAAGAATAGAACGTTTTTTTTAATATATTCTATGAGATATCAATAATGTTTCTATAATAGAAAGCATATGTACTCGTAAGTAGGGATAACTTTCAGTATTCCTAAAATGTGGTATCCTTGTTATCACTGGCAAAGTCAAAGGGAAGAGACCTCGGGGACGTAGCCCGATGCGTTGGTCAGATCAAATCCGCACCACCCTCGATACAAAAGTTCACGAAGCTCTACAAGTCGCGGAAAGCCGAGCCGCATGTCGCGACATCGTGCGGGAAAAAGTCGTGAATGTGTGATAGGGGACACGTTGATACGTTTAAAGTTTTAAAGCTGCCAAAAGGAAGAAAACGAAGGGTCGTAAATTCGATTTTTTGTAGCAGTAAGTAGAAAATAAAAAATGCCTCGTGGGTTCAGTGATTAGCCTATGTGGCTTTCGATAACAAGTCCCAAGTTCGACTTCTACGTCAAGCTTTTTTTCTTAGTTTAAAAATGTTCCGTTCGAAGTTAGAATGTTTGTGGTGCTCTCACTGGTACCTACCTGGGAGAGTCCGCAAAGCAGTCGATCCCGATCTTTATTATAGTACTTTTTCGGTAATATATTGTCTATTGTGATTGTATTTTTCTTAATTAGTACCTATCATATATTTTTGTTATGACAGCTTTTCGTAATTTTTTTTTTTTTATTAATTTTTTTTTATTTTTTTTTCTATAGTAAAATAAAAAAAAATACTATGATCTGATAGTAATCGTTTAAAAGTTTACCTAAATCAATTTAAGTCCAGCAATCCGCATTGCAGAAGCGTGGTGAGTCTAAGCTTCATATTCTATAAAAAGGGAAGATCCTACCTACAATGTGAATGAGAGAGTAATCTAACATTAATAAACCTTTTCAAAAAAGAAAGCAATCATGACTTTTATTACAAGTCTTCATAATAAAAATCTCGAAAAATAAAAAAAAAAACTGGAAAGAAAAGATAAATACGAGTATAAAGTTGAAAAGTTACACTCCAGTGACCTAAAAATAGAGCCGCGGCAAATGAGTGCGTGATTACAATGGGCCCTCTTTTTGAAAAGCGCGAGAGAAAAATTAAAAAATATCCAGAGAAGGAAGTTGTTAAAGTACAGCGCAGACTTGCGACTTGTGAATTGACTGATGAATATTTTGTGTCGAAAAAACTCGGCAAATTTTATGATCACCCAGACTCAACAGATTGTTAAGTTGAAAATATTTCCTCAATGCACGTTGATTTTTAAGCATGTCCTATTAAATAATATTGATAACTAGCGGAAGCCCGCGACTTCGTCCGCGTGGAATTCAGTTTTTCACAAATCCCGCGGGAACCATGAATTTTTCCGGGATGAAAAGTAGCCTATGTGTTAATCCAGAGTAAAATCTATTTCCATTCCAAATTTCAGCCAAATCGCTTCAGTAGCCGCAGCGTAAAAGAGGAACAAACATACTTACACACTTTCACACTTACACACAAACTTTCGCCTTTATAATATTAGTGTGATGTGATGTGAAGTGTGATAAATACACGTTATAAGAAGCAAATTGTCACAAGGCAGCACAGACTTGCTACAGTCGCAGGTTCAGTGAATGACATGCTATTAACCGCAAAAAAACTTACAAAAATAAATTGCATCACTAACTAAACAAAACTAACAAAAACCCATAATGTTTCAGTACGAAACAGTAGCATCCTCAGAATTTGATTCTATAATGTTCGACTGTACAAAATGAAACGGTATTTTTCACGGTGTAGCGTAGACTTGCTACAGTCGCAGCATGAGTGAACATCATTGATAAAAACCGTCAGAAAAAAAATCACCCTGAAAGATAAGGATAGCTAGATTGTAAAAAAATCAAGGCTTTGTCGACCCTTTTACAATGGCATATTAGTTTGAATTTAAGTTTTATACGTGTAAGATTAATCTGCAAAATTACTTATCCGATTTTTTTAACCGAAAAATATATTTTAGTAATTTAAAGTTACATTTTACTTTTTTTTTAATCTAGTAAAAACTAGTTCAGATTTAACAATAAAACAAAACTTTATAATTTACGTTTTCCGTTTAAACAATAAGTAAGATAAATACGAACCTACGAACAGTTATTTCTGTTTCGTAATCTATTATTAAAAGTCATTTGAATAATTATACGGCCTTTTCCATATAATGCATCAATTTTGAGATCACAATTTAATAAAAATGGCAGTTTGATATTTAAAGAAATATACCTTTTTTTGTTACAAAAACGGACTATTCTGAATAATTTTCGTAGACCGACGTTCTAGATAACCATTGCGACGGGAAAGTTGTACGTTTGCAATGTAAGACAATTGGAACTAAACGAAACTTTCGAAAGAAAACCCTTTTTGGTTTGTCTCCAAAATAGTTTTCTGTTGCAGCTGGACTTTTAAATATAAAATCGGGAAGTTCAATTTTAATATCGCTTCCTGCAGCTTCCCCGGCCTTTGTCAGATGCCGGGGGTAGAATGCGACGTGGATGTAATAAAAACTTAGTTTTCTACCCTACTTTGATCTATTTTAAAGTAAAGATTTGTTTTATTTTAGAATTCAAACTATTCATGTTATTTTTAGCAGACTCAGAAGTGATTACAAAAATAAGAAAATTAATGTCAAACAAAGGTTATGATTCACAACATTTGTCAAGACAACTTAATTAACAAATTAAACTGTAACCAAAATAAGACCCTAGAATGGCAGAGAATGACCTTGAGTGAAGTCACGCACTTGTGAATTTTGTGTGTTAAAGGGTTAAAGGCGCCTTTGACTGTTAACAAACACTACGCTTTTCCACTCAGGTCACTCTCCTCGTCTATATAATAAAGAATTACACAACAAGAGATGTGGACGGCTCGAACGTCACGAGCACACTGAAGCTGTCCGTACCGCAAGTCGTTGCAACGCGGCGATAATATTATAAAACACGGCTAAAACTCATAGATCTAATTCGAAGTTAAATAAGCTTACCCCATACATTGATCCATACAGATCCATCCAGACAATCGATGCAGTTTAATCAATCAATCAATACCAAGTTAAAGTGTTTGTCTATCATTTTAAAATAACTGTGTTTTTTTCATGGACCTACTTAAACATAATCATCACATGATCAAATCATATAATCAAGCTTTTTTATATCGTCTGTCTGTTTGTCCGGGCTAATCTTTGGAACGGGTAAACAGATTTTAACAGAACATTCACTGGAAGACAGAAAAGGTTAAGGAAAAACATATCGTTATCAACCCATATCCGGCTCACTGCTGAGCTCGAGTCTCCTCTCAGAATGAGAGGAGTTAGGCCAATAGTCCACCACGCTGGCCCAATGCGGATTGGCAGACTGCCACGATATAAGACATACCAGAGAACTTTCTTAACTCTCTGCATGTGTGAACGCAGAGAATTGAGAACATTCTCTGGTATGCAGGTTTCCTCACGATGTTTTCCTTCACCGTTTGAGACACGTGATATTTAATTTCTTAAAATGCACACAACTGAAAAATTGGAGGTGCATGCCCCGGACCGGATTCGAACCCACACCCTCCGAAATCGGAGGCAGAGGTCATATCCACTGGGCTATCACGGTTATGAAACATATAGGCTACATTTTATTCCGGGTATTTGTAAAAAACTAAATTTGACACAGCTAATAACATTTCCGGCTTATCTTAGGCGTTTTATCATAATAAAGGAAGTAACTTTATTTATTTCGAGCTGCAAACGTGCAATCCTAAGGCAAGCAGCATGAATAAGTAAACCAGAGGGCACTTAATTACGAATTCAACCCTGCACCCTGTCCCGACTGCAGCGGTGATATAATTTGAATTTGACCGGATCTCATCTACTATTAATTGGGCCTTTGGATTAACAAGTTAAGATCCACTCGGTAAGATATTTTTTAACAAATATAAAACAAAAATATGAAATAAACAAAGTTACCTATATATAATATGTAGGTAACTTTGTTTATTATTATTAATGAACTTGCGGATGCCCGTGACTTCGTCTGCGTGGAAATCAATGTAAATTTTAAAGCCCTATTTCACCACTTCAGAGTATAAATTTAAAAAATTTTTGAATCCCATGATATTTCAAATTTTTTTTTTATGATTTATGAACAAATTTTTGAAACTGTAATTCTAGAAATGAAGGACTTTACAAACTTTCAACCCCTATTTCACCCCCTTTTTAATTTTTTTTTTGCAATATAAAGTATCCTATAACCTTTTCCGTATTATAGTCTTAAACTGTGGCAAGTTTCATTTGAATTCTTTCAGTAGTTTCAGCGCGATGCCCGAATAACAAAAAAACATGAACAGACAAACAAAAAATGAAAAAAAAAAAATTTTTAGCTTCAGTATCGATTATAGTATTGCAAAATATCTTCAATGTAAATAGAAAATTTAAAAGAAATACAATGTAAAAGAAAATTTCAAAATATCTTCAATGCACAGAATGTACAAAATGTACAGAATTCGTATTATAAGTATAGATTCTAGATGGCGCTAGTAGTACTCTATGCCACGGTAACGTTTGGTGTTACAAATGGTATAAGTAAAATCTCAAAATGCGAATAAAAGTATAGAATTCGACCAGTTTTATTAAAAGCGATTGTTAATATTTTTGTCCAGCTCGCGACTCGAATCCAGGTCCTTCCAAACGGCTTACAAATAAACCAGACAATAAACTGTTAATTTAAATAGATAAGGCAAATACAATATAATCCGAAGAGGAAATAAAAACACTACATGCGGGAACTAATTTTTCCTGCGAACTTTCTATGAGGTGCTTGACACTGTTTTTTTAATTAATGTTTTTTTCTCACAGTATTTTATAATTAAACACAATATGTTGCGGTGGCTGTGGATTAAATAAACTAAAGCTTGCATCATCATCATCATCAAACCTTCTAGCTTTTGAGAGAGAGTTGTGACCCAACACACTGCTCCAAAACGGATTGGCGGGCGCCTGTAATATGTGTCTCTGTAACTTTTACTATCAAAGATAATGATAATGAAAACATAACGAAGTTACGGCTTCACTTACTCTTTGAGGCACGGCGGTGTACCAACATAAGCTTCCTAATTCCTCAAAGAAAAACACAATATTTCATTGCCTTACTTAGGACTCGAATCCAGGCCCGTACAAGCTAACCGATGGACCGACGAAGCACCTTTATGTATACTAATAATATTATAAAGACGAAAGATTTGAATGTTTGTTTGCATTGAATAGGCCCTGAAACTATTGAACCGATTTGAAAAATTCTTTCACTGTTGGGAAGCTACACTATCCCCGAGTGCTATAGGCTATATTTTATTCCCATGTTAGTACGGGAACTGGAACCACGCGGGTGGAACCGCGCGGCGTCTGCTAGTAATATTATAAAGTCAAAGTTAAAAATAGTTTCTTCGAGAAAAACAAACTATTTTTGGATCAGCAAAACGTTTGATATTGTTTTTCACATTATTATGAAAGAGACAAAGTCGTGATAGCCCAGTGGATATGACCTCTGCTTTCTATTTAGTAGATGTAGGTTCGAATCCGGTCTGGGACATGGACCTCCAACTTTTCAGTTATGTACATTTTCAGTTTAATAAGTTAAATATCATGCGTTTCAAACGGTAAAGGGATAACATTGTAAACCCGAAATTTTTATTAATTCTGCCAAGTTTTTGCCAAGCATTCTGCTGCTACTGTGAAGTCTGCCAATCCGCATTGGGTCACCGTGCTAGACTTATAGCCTAACCCCTCTTATTCTCAGATGAGACTCGAGCTCAACAGTGAACTGAATATGGGTTGTGATGATGATGTTATTATTAAGAAAATCAGGTGGAGATGTTAAAAATGTTGCAAACTTAAAATTAAAGTTGCAACTTCAATAAACTGTGAAATATTAATTTCAAAATGAAGAAACAGACGATCTCCTTTTTTTTGCACTCAATTTATTTCAATGTCTCTATTAGCAATATAATAAGAGCCAAGATAGCCCAGTGGACAAGACCTCTGCCTCCGATTCCGAAGAGTGTGGGTTTGAATCTGGTTCAGGGCGTGCACCTCCAACTTTTCAGTTATGTGCATTTTAAAAAATTAAATATCACGTGTCTCAAACGGTGAAGGTAAAATATCGCGAGGAAACCTTAATACCAGTGAATTTTCTTAATTCTCTGCGCGTGTGAAGTATGCCAATCCGCATTGGGCTGGCGTGGTGGACTATTGGCCTAACCCCTCTCATTCTGAGAGGAGACTCGGGCTCAGCAGTGAGCCGAATTTGGGTTGTTTATGATGATTAGCAAAATAATAACTTTTAATAAAGCAAGCAGTAACACATAAATTAAATTTTCTATAGAAAGCGATGAAACCCTACACCCCGAGTATAGGGGTATCGATTTCAGCTTTAGCACCACTGCGAGACGGCCAACAAAGAAAACGCGCCTTTGAAAATATTTTCCGAAATAATGGATAGTGTGGACAGAATAAGTTTTAAGTGGGTGCCTTTTAACGTTGAGTGGTGTATTGTTCATTACCTTTGTAGGTATTATACGATATTATATTTTCTTTCGTCTGTAAAGTAGAATATAAAGCTGAAACAATTTTGTGAATTGTGCATAAATTGAACGTTAGAAAGGAGCAATTTCTACGAGGATTTCATAATATATCAGAAGCTTTTGTGATTAATAATACACATTTCTAAAATAATATTACCCGTTTCATAAAAATACTCAGTGCCTGAAAACGAAAGTCTTCGAACAGTGCGCGTTGCCTACGGATTCGAAACTTGGTTGCTACCTCACTCAGCGGACGATGGAAAGAGTGGCTTGGAGTTTCTATACGTGATCGAATTAGAAATGAAGAGATCCCCAGAAGAACCAAAGTCACCGACATAGCTCAACGAGTCGCGAAGCTGAATTGGCAATGGGCAGGCCACATAGTTCGAAGAGGCGATGGACGTTGGGATCCCAAGGGGATGGCGACCCCGTACTACAAATCGCAGTCTTGGTCGACCCCCCACCAGGTGGACTGACGACATCAAGCAAGTCGCAGGAATGAGCTGGATGCCAGCGGCTCGGGTTCGTGATGTTTGGAAGTCCTTACAAGAGGCCTATGTCCTGCAGTGGACGTCCATCGGCTGATAATGATGATGATGATCCTGGATCAATCGATACTTCAAATTATAAAGTATTATCTGAATAATAGATACATACAGGTACTCAAAGTATATAGACCTTCTGTATACAACACATTCTGTGTATTCCCATGTCCATGTATAAAACCTCAGACCAATTACAGTAGAACCTGTATCGCACTCATAGTCACGAACAAAATTGTCTGTCATTTTCTGAGCAAAACGAGCTCAGATTTGGTATATATCTTATAATAAACTAGAAGTTTTGCCCGTTTTTTACATCATTCAATTACACAGAAAGGTATTTTTACGGAGCTCTTTAACCGACGAACACGATTACAACTATTTAACATCGTTTTAGTTTTTATAATCGCATTAGATCGTTGATCATATACTTTGACAGAAAAGTGACGTCTAGCGAGGCAGGTCCTACACAATTGGTCTGAGTATAAAACAGAAGTTGGTTTACTTTTAACTTCGACACAATAACTCGTAAAAGGTGTACAAGAGCGCGTCCAATATTGAAACAGTCCGCGGGGTGTCGTGAGGTACATTTTTGCGATATTAGAGCCACCTGCGTTCGTTGTTGAGATGAATGGATGCCGCAAATATTTTATACGGTACACCGCCGGGAAATTTTTAGACAAACTTTATACCCTGTTTGCACTGGAAGTCGTAATTTGTATACTTTAAGGGTGCGTTCTCACTTGGAAACATATTAATTAGACTGGCATAAGTAGCATTTGTAACATTTTTTTTATTCTTTACAATCCCTTGATCACAATCTTACTTGATAGAGTAAGATGAAAATTCGCATCCCTTTCGGTTTCTACACGACATCGTACCGGAATGCTAAATCGCTTGGCGGTATGTCTTTGCCGGTAAAATGGTCATTAGCCACGGCTGAAGATCATCAGTTTTCGCAAATCTCGGGAAACCATGGATTTTTTCGGGATAAAAAGTATGTGTTAATCCAGAGTAAAATCTATTTGTATTCCAAATTTAAGCCAAATCGCTTCAGTAGTAGCGGCGTGTTAAAGAGTAACAAACATCCAAACATACATCTAAACATCCATACAAACTTTCACGTTTATAGTTTTTTTTTTTAAAAGAATATTTGCCATATATTTTATAATATGACCAATATTCCTATTCTCCTCCAACTAGTCGGGAAAGACTGTGCTAGGAGTGAGTACGACAATAGACCAACGGGGCGGGGATCGAACCACCACCCCTCGGTGATGAGTCCGACCGCTCCTACCGTTGAGCTATTGAGGCTTAAATATTAAATTAAATTATAGTATTAGTAGGATTATAAAGAGGATAGATTAGATTGTGTATTTGCATTGACAAAAATTGTTTTGAAACATTTCTTCAATTTTTAGAAGCTACATTATCCCCTAGGCTATATTATACATCTTATTCCTACGGGAACGAAAAATAAGCAGGCAAATCACAAAGGTTCTGCAAGTTTCACTTTATTTTTCTTGTTAAATAAATAATGTTACGTTTTCACGTAATACAAAAAAAAAACTTTATTTAACAAAAATACAAACGAAAACACCAGAAAGTCAATATTTTGAAAAACATTCATTCTTGTTTGCAAACGTTTACAAACTCATAGTAGTCCTACAAACCTAAAAAAAACTTCGCCAAAACCCACCTGAAAACTTTCAACAAATGAACTTGAGTTGCGAGAGAAAATTCTTTTCATGGAAATGAATAAGTTTTTCTCTGACAAAAAAATAATAAACCTATTTTTGCAGTTCTGAAACTGAAATTGAATTCAGCGAACGGCTTCTATGTAAGCTTTTAATTGGTATGACTTGACGTAAACTAAAAGTAACTTGAATTACTACTTGGGTTGCTATTAAAAAATAATCGTGGAAATATTTCAAAAAGGTTTTACCAAATAGGACTCCTTTATACCTCTTTAATCCAGCCTTGTTGCTAAATCCGCTCTTAGCAATCTACTAACAATAAACTACCTCCCTGCCAAATTTTATTTTTCTACATGTACAAAATTTAAAAATTAATACATTCTCGAGTCAGGACGACACGAAGCGTAAGCGTAATTTTCAATATTATTCTAGAAAAATGGCGTCTTATGTTTTTAAATATTTTAAAAATTGTTCACAAAAACTAAAGGAATGAGATGAAATTTTTATTGATAATTATGGATATATGTATACGTACGTATATCTAACAAAGCTGAAGTGGCAATGGGCGGGGCACATAGTTCGAAGAGCCGATGGACGTTGGGGTCCCAAACTGCTGGAATGGCGACCCACACTAGTAAGCGCAGTTTTGGCCGACCCCCCACCAGGTGGACTGACGACATCAAACGAGTCGCAGGGATTCGCTGTATGCAGGTGGCTCAGTATCGTGATGTTTGGAAGTCCCTACAAAAGGCCTATGTCCTGCAGTGGACGTCCATCGGCTGATATGATGATGATGATGATACGTACGTAATTGTTGTTAGTTCTAAAATTTGAAATACAAATTATGAAAAAAGTTTATATATGCGGATGTCAAGGAGACGCGTGAGTTTTTTGACGTGTGACGTTGCTTGTAAAGACTCATTCTGGACATTCTTTATTCTGTACATTTAGCATGTCATTAAAATTGATTTTTTTTTGTAATTTTTTTATTCTACAAATAAGCATAGCAGTAATATTACCCTGGCCGAGCTCTAGAACATTAATAAAATGAACCTTTTGATAAATCCTTTGCTTTAATTAATTTCTTCCTCGACCGTTCCACTATCTTCACAAACTAGAAGCAATGACGTTTCTCATAAAGCCCGCCTTTGTTCTCACCGCACACCCCTGTACCGGAAGTTAAAACGTGAACTAGATTTTTCTATGCCTTTTGTTTATATAGGAAAACTGCAGTGGGCCTTTTGTTCGAAAACCTATAATGGTGTAAAATAACCGCCCGTTGGGAAAATGATGGTGGGAAATTGAAAATGTATGTCATGTTACTGATAGTGGTCCTTTTGAGAACATTTTTTATTTAAAAAATAGCAGACGCCTGTAACTTCGTTTGAAATTTTGTTCTAAAAATCCCGCGAGACTCATGATTCTTCTGAAATAAAAAAAAAATGCCTATATTCTGCTCATAAGTGCAATTTATCTCCATACCAAATTTCATTCAAATCGGTTCAGCGGTTTAGGCATGAAAAGGTAACAGACTGACAGACAGTCTTACTTTTGCATTCATAATTATTACGGATTCTTGTACGTATAAGTACGATTTGATTTTGATTTTGTTTTTAGATTAATTTTCCGTTAATTATACCGGCAATCACTCTTTACTCGTAGACACGATTAAAACAGTAATAAATGTGGTTGTAATATATTCCCAAAGCTAGTTTTCTTGCTAAAAGTTCTAATATTTTCGTAATCAAGATGAATAATTATATACGAAATTAGGGAATAATTGATTTATATTGTTATTCTCCGCGAAAAATTAGCAATATAAATAAACTAGCTGACACCGCGCGGTTTTACCTGCGTGGTTCCCGTCCCCGTAAAAGTACGGGAATAATATATAGCTTATAGCCTTCGTCAATAAATGGGCTATCTAACACTGAAAGAATTTTCCAAATCGGACCAGTAGTTTCTGAGATTCGCGCGTTCAATCAAACAAACTCTTCAGCTTTATTATATTAGTACAGATTATTCCCATTTCATAATGAACTTACGTAATGTACGTAGCGCCTGCTTCTATTCAACATGCACAAAATTGTAATAGGATGAGGCAGCAATGCCAAATAGTAAACTGACTTTCAGGATTTGTGTAAATAAATTGTACAGTCACGTACAACAAGCATAACTCAAAATCGAGCATTTTTTCGAGTAATTTGTAAATAACGATCGGCTCACAGCGCCTAATGACGCGTCGACCGATTTTGTTAACTCATCTCTAATCGCCAGTTTATTGAGAGCTCTGTCGGATAAAAAGAATTGGACGTGTAAGTACTGTATGTAAGTAGATCTTTTTTAAAGCTGCTTGTTTTTTATTTTAGTGGTAAAGTGCAGACTAGTGTTTCACAGTAATTGACAGAGAATGCGTCGGTAAGTAAAACAGAAACAATGTTCTAAAGAAACTGAAATAATGATCTAAAGAAACGGCTTAACTCTGTTAACTTAATTTAAGTCTTAAATTGGTAATCATGAGCTTGTAACGCGTAAACCAAACTGAAAAATTACGTATGCCTTTTGCCTATATCGTTAACTTACAAGTTACTTATAAGAGTGTTCCGTTTTCTTACAGTCTGGATATAAAATTGTAATTTACCATAAGATTAAACATAACGCAAATAATAAAAGAGACTAGAAAATATGTAATTGTAACTATTTGTAAGAATAGACATAAATATTTTCCTAACTGAAAATCAGTGCTGCATACTTTTTTTTATATAAGAAGAACTTTTTTTGTAAAAAAAAACCATTTTCTAGGTTATGCCACATATTGCAGAATGTGTATTTAGAATTTAATATTGTAATATGTGGCACTAAAAATAAAGATTTCTTTCCTCTTTCTTTCTTTAAATACAAGAGAGGGGTCTTACTTGGGTGGCATGTATAACAAATTACATCAATGTAAACAAGCTAAACGAAAATGTCAGTTAGACTGATGTACTTTTAATTTGTGTACTCGACTGTAATGGGGGATTTACTTTAGTCGGGAATTTATTGGTTAATAAAAAAAACATAATGGGATTTTGCGAGTTTACGGCCTATAGAGGATCTATGGCTATGGTTTTATTTAAAGTTTCAGTACTTCTGTGCTTTATATGTAAATTAAAGTTTGACGGCCTCTCTGGCGCAACGGTATACGTCATGGACGCCAGGACGGAGGTCCAGGTCTGGCTGATGGGAGGCGTCGGCTGGGGCTAGTTACCACCCTACTGACACAGACGTACTGCCAAGCGATTTAGCGTACCGATACGATGTCGTGTAGAAACTATTTTTGATTATACAAATCTACGAATTTACTTTGATTCTTACGAGATAATATTCATTATCTCCCAAGAATTGCAACATTACTATGGGTAATAATGGCGGATTGATGACGTTTTCATTACAGTAATCAATTTGACGTTTTCTGTCAATTGTCATGTCATATGGGCGCCATCTTGATATAACTCAAAAACTTGGGTTTTTATTTTAATTATTTTTTTTTATTTAGTTAGATTTATTCACTTGAATAAATTTTAATAAAATCGTTGTATTTTTTTAATTTTAATTATACGGGGTACAAGAGTGGAACTGAAATGGACCATCTCCTTTAAAACAGGCCTACAGAGTAGTCAATAGAGATCACAAATAGAATAAATGCAGTAATTGGTACCTTTCCTCACAGCGTGAACGACCCAGCGTCGTCTTTCAAACAGTAATTCAATAAGGGGCACCCTTTCAGCTAAATTCTGTTATATATTTTGAGTCCTCGCCTTAGTGCCAGTGGACATGGAAATTATATTATCAAGACCTTTGATTTTGTATGCAAATGGAAAATGTCAATGTATAAGTTGAGTTAAAGGGAAATTTCAAATGATCAAAATTCAAATTATATTTCAAATAGGCAAGTACTTTATAAAAATTACGTTAGTTTAGTTAAATTCACTACAAATACCTACTGTTAGATTTACTACAAATATAGTGAATCTTATACCAGTTCGGAAATATCTACTGAGAACTTAAAATAAAAACGGTAACCGAGAAGGACTACAATTAGGAAATAATTTGATTTTAAGTCAAAGATTTTTAAAAATATAAATAAGAGTAGTTCCAGGATATAATTTTACACATCACACTAATATTAGAGATAAAAGATTGTGTGTAAGTGTGTAAGTATGTTTGTTCCTCTTTTACGAAGCGGCTAATGAAGCGATTTGGCTGAAATTTAAAATGGAAATAGATTTTACTCTGGATTAACACATAGGCTACTTTTCATCCCGGAAAAATCAATGGGGTCCGCGGGATTTGTGAAAAACTGAATTCCACGCGGACGAATTCGCGGGCGTCTGCTAGTTTGCTAATGAATTCTAACAATAATCTTTAATTTTTTATCCTCTGAAGACGTGAAACTTAGGCTCTAATACAAAACTAATCATTATCTTATCAACTTTGCTTGTGACGTCATTGAAGAACGTTATTTTCGTTTTCAATTTTGTGCTCGTATTTCAATCTCCATATTTTTATAGTCTATCAAAAAGAGACTCCATTGTCAAAGACTAGACACAATAGACGGTACGGGAAAAAGGTTACAAATCAAAAAACGAAGTATCCCCTATTTTAATTTTTTTCACCCTAAAGTGAAAAAAAATCTACCCTCATTTGCGAGTGGCTGTCCCCGCGATTCCTCCCAATTGACCTAATTATTAACGTCGGGGAAAAAATGAGTTTTAGTGGCTTAAAAATTGTAATTTGCCTCGGATTCTCATTTGCGCAGCTTGTTAAATTTGGTTTATGATTACTTTATATGGTTCCGCTCAAATAAACGTACCTACTTATTAAAGATCCTTTTTTTGGACTCATTAGTTGAAAATATAAATTTACGTACTGCAAAGATTGACGCTATATTTTTAACAAGCTATTGTAGTTCTATTCTGAGAAGAATTTCGTTTAGATCGCAGAACATAAAGTAGTATGCGAGGCGGATTTACAAGACGGAGGTCCTGGGTTCGATCTCCGGTTGGGCTATTTGCGGTAAAATATGTATGAGGTAAAATATAACATGATTCATTTAAAAAACTAAAAACCACGCTTGATTGGTCTAGCTGGTGGGAGACTTCAACCGTGGCTAGTTACCACTCTACCGGCAAAAACATACCGCCCAGCAATTTAGCGTTACGGTACGATGTCGTGTAGAAACCGAAATGGATATGGATTTTTATCCTAAACCTAACAAGTTAGCCCGCTTCCATCCTAGATTGCATCATCACTTACCATCAGATGAACAAGGGCTAAATTGTAAAAAATATAACATGAATCATTTTAAAAACTAAAAAACACGCTTGATACCCATATCATCATTTCAAATAGCCTGTCCGTCCGCCATCTTGGACGTCCGCCATATTGGATTTAAGTCACGTGACTATTTTTTTGTATTCCTGACAGCAAACCTTTCTAACCATATCAAGGGGGTAGATTTCAATCAACCCGTCCGTCATCTTGGGAAGACCGCCATATTGGATTTGTAATGTCGTTTCTTAGCTAGTCATGTATTGGCATCAGAAATCGAGCGTGTGCAAAATTTAATCCTAATCCAAGACCGGGAAGTGGGTCAAATTAAGACTCCAAGTATAAGTGAAGCTGATATATTTTATTTAATTAAACTGAATTGTTTAATTTTAATTTATTTGACTTGGTTAATGTTAATTTATTCTTAATTTTTAATTTGTTTGAATTTGAAACAAAAAAATTATTTTGATTGTTTAATATTCATTTTGTAATTTTAGATTTATTGTTGTTATTATTATTTTTAATTGCTCGAGAAACGAATTGGGATACAGTTTCCCAATTCGTTGTTTCTCTGGGCATATTTCATGTGTAATAAATAAATAAATAAATAATATGCGTGTTAAAAAAAGCAAACAAGAGGTCATGAAATATTTCACGCACCATCCACATTGGAATCGATTTTTAAGTCATCAGAAATGGTAATGACAAGTTGATTACTTAACAATTTTGAACACGAAGGTAATTACAAATTTTCATGTCACATCAATGATTAATATTTTTACGCAACTGCGATATAACGTAGGCGTCCACTTATGGTAAGCGTCCAGACATACAGATCTGTCGAAGGACTTTCTTTTATATCGCGTGATTTTAATATATCAATTAAAATTACACGAGTCCCTTCGTCAAAAGTTTAAAGAAATAGGTATACTAACAGTAGCCTGTCAATATATATATAACAGTATAGTCTATGTAAGACAAAATATTAATTTGTACAAACGAAAAGGAGATTTAAACCCACGTCTTACTAGACACGGGCATAAGTTAGTTATTTCTGCACATCGTCTCCAAAGAGTAAAAAAATCTTTTGTAGGTTTGGGTGTACTCTTCTATAACAAGATCCCCAAGACTGTGATGGACCTACCAATGCATAGCTTTAAGCAATGTGTTAAAAAACATTTACTTAGTCGAGGTTATTACAACATTGATGAGTTCCTTAAAGATAAAAGCGCTTGGAGGCCATTGGATCAGCTTCCACCTTCACACAGGAAATAAAACTATAAGAAATTGTAATTGTTATCAATTGTAAATTATAATACTGTATGACTTTTCAAAAGAGCAACTGTTGAGTTTCTTGCCGGTATCTTCTCAGCAGAACCTGCCTTCCGAACCGGTGGTAGAATCTTAACAAATAGTCAACTGACGTGTCAAAAGTGCTTGTAAACTGAGCCTACTTGAAATAAATGATTTTTGATTTGATTTGATATAAAGCTCGTATGTACAGATATCGTTAATATTTACACGTGTTAGAAAATTAAATAAGAAGATTGTATTAACGGATATGCTACAGTAGATTTTACAAACAACCTTGTTATAACTGTAGTGTTGTCAATATACGTAGGTACCATGACGTATAATGACGAGTAATTCTTTGTTCTTGAAACTAAACTAAAATAAATAAATAGATTGTAAAAGGTATATTGACAAAATTCATAAGTGAAGTTATGTCAATATACGTATAGATAAAAGATTGATATTTGACTATTTTCTTCTTGTTGTTTGTTCCGTTGGAAAGGTATAAAAACGTGGCTACATGGTTGACACTGGTTCAGTTTTTGTGATTATATTCGAAGAATTGTGTTATTAAAGTGGTGCGTTTGTGTGTGAACCTCGAGTTTCTTTTCTCGCCGCCCCTAACACACGTTATACATAGGTATGCTGACAAATGTATTTTGATTTTTTCATTAATTAATCTATACTAATATTATAAAGCTAAAGAGTTTGTTTGTTTGCTTGAACGCGCTAATCTCAGGAACTACTGGTCCGATTTGTAAAATTCTTTCAGAGTTAGATAGCCCATTTATCGAGGAAGGCTATACGCTATATTTCATTCGCGTATTCCTGCGGGAACGGGAACCACGCGGGTAAAACCGCGCGGCGTCAGCTAGTTTATTAATATTTAAACAAATTTCATTTTTCATTTTTATCTTTTACGTACGAAGGAATAACATTCTATTATTAAAAAAGTTATAAAATAAAGCAACACAAAGGGAAGCTTATCTCTGAGATATTACTCGGAGCAGTGCTGGGAAGTGAGTCAAATAAAAATGATTTCATAAAATATTGTATACAGTTTCTTCTAATATTTTTATACAAGCTAAAGAAAGCTTTTTAGGTTTCTTGACCGAATCAAGAAATTCCGTAACGGAAATAAATAACTCAACTATGCGCGGGACGCACGTTTTTTGAGGTGATAATTGTCACGCTGAACGTGACGTATTGGAGTGCATTTTTTTCGTGATCGGCTTAAAGGTGGTGCCAAACAACAAAATAAAATTTAAGAATTTGGCATAGCACCGCCTTCAGACCGATCAATAGAAAGGACATAGGTAGGTACGATGTTAATTTTTCGCTTTTTAGTGTAACGTATCTTCAAAGTCGGTTAAATTTTTATGTTAAAAAGCTTTAATTTTAATTATAATGTTAAAATACACCTTCACCGCGTTCTACAAAGTAACAAAGGTTATATTTAAACCCCGTATTTTAACGGGAAAGGGAAATAGCGGGGAGTCTCATGGTATTGAACTTTCGACGTTTCAGTTTTAAAACACAACATTTTCCACTCTTTTTTTTAATTCTTTACAAGTTAGCCCTTGACTACAATATCACATGATGATAAGTGATGATACAATCTAAGATGAAAGCGGGCTAACTTGTTAAGAAGAGCGTGTAAATCCCGATCCTTTCGGTTTCTACACGGCATCGTACCAGAACGCTAAACCGTTTGGCGATACGTCTTTGCTGGTAGGGCGGTAACTAGCCACTGCCAAAGCCTCCCACCTGACCTGGACCAATTAAGAATACCTCACTCGGCCCAGCCGGGGATCGAACTCGAGACCTCCGTCTTGCAAAATCCACCGCACATACCACTGCGCCACGAAGGCCGTCTGTCTGGTCATAAACACCAAATATAATTTATCGATAGTGCCCAGTAGTATATTTACTACATTTTCTTTTCAATATGAAATACACCGTTGTTCCCGGCAATATATCCCGCCTACCTCCTTCGATTTCCATCATATTCTGCCCTTTATCAAATCTCCGCCGTGTGACCATTCAGCAATATTGACCCATAATACTAATACAATAAAGCGCATATTTCTATAACTATTGTTGGGTCAGCTGCTGTGTTGAAAATCCAGGGACCGATTCAATAGTTGATAACTGCTGGTGATATAAAATATAGCTTTTTTTACTTGATTTGTAAAGTATGCGAGTCTTTATGTGTATGGTTGTCTACTAGTTTTTGATTAATTTCTATACAATAACTTTAAATAGTTTAAAAAAATATATTCTATTCGTAATAACTTAGAAACGTTATTACTATATTTTATTCTTAATAACGTTTCTAAGTTAGTCATGTATTGTGATCAGAACTCAGAGCGTGTGCAAAATTTCATCCTAATCGACATACATAGAACCTTGGGGAAGCCGCCATATTGGATTTGTAATGACGTTTCTTAGCTAGTCGCGTATTATCATCTGAACCCAGAGCGTGTGCAAAATTTCATCCTAATCGAAGACCGGGAAGTGGGTCAAATTAAGATTCCAAGATTTTCTTACATACATATTTACAAGTAAAGCGTGTAAAAATGAATTTTAATATATGTATATTGTTTTTCTACAAGTTAGCCCTTGACTACAATCTCACCTAATGATGCAGTCAAAAATGGAAGCGGGCTAAGTTGTTAGGAGTAAGATGAAATTCCACACCCCTTCCGGTTTCAAGACGACGTCGTACCGGAACGTTAAATTGCTTGGCGGTACGTCTTTGCCGGTAGTTTGATTCTTTTAAGCTGGTGTTTAATCGCAATTTCCAGAATGCTGGGTTTTTCGATAATTCATTGTCCCATGATTCAAACCACTCATCTCATGTTATGCTAATGGAGGTTGCGGTTTTCTTTGACCTTGAAACCTGCTTCCCAGTCCAAACTCCAAAATTGGCTACCATACTTACATATGGTAGCTATGCTGACGAACTATCGGGCTTCATAAAATAAAGTAAGTCTGGCTCTATCAGGCCGTATAGTCTATTAATAAATCTGAGATAAGACACGAATAAGACCATTAATTTTAAATCTAGGTATGCTAATAATTTAAAGAAGTAAATTTTGTTGTAAGGGGTAATTTTGACGGCCTAAGTGGCGCAGTGGTATGCGCGGTGGATTTACAAAACGGAGGTCCTGGATTCGATCCCCGGCTGGGCCGATTGAGGTTTTCTTAATTGGTCCAGATCTGGCGTGTGGGAGGCTTCGGCCGTGGCTAGTTACCACCATACCGACAAAGACGTACTGCCAAGCGATTTAGCGTTCCGGTAGGATGTCGTGTAGAAACCGAAAGGAGTGTGGATTTTCATCCTCCTCTTAACAAGTTAGCCCGCTACCATCTTAGAGTGCATCATCACTCACCATCAGATGAGATTGTAGTCAAGGGCTAACTTGTAAAGAATAAAAAAAAATTCTTTGGATCTACCGAACAGATTTTGAAAATTCTTTTACCACTACAAACCACGTTATATGTGAGTGTCATAAGCTATAATTTATCCCCGTATTCTTACAGAAACGGGAACTATGCGTCTGAAACCACGTAGCGTCGGCTAGTATGCAATAAAATTTAATACTAACGAAATTATCAAACAAGTTGAAAAAGCTTCAAGTTAGTTAAAGTGTTTCGGTGTATTTTTTGCTCTACTCTCAATATTTCAAGTGACGCTGGAGTTTTTCTAGTCTCCAACTGCACTTCCTGGAGTTGCGCAATTAAGTGTGTCATTTAATAAAAGCTAGGAATAAAATGTGCAATAAGTGTACACATTAAATACCCTAACATACTATCCTTGATTGGTTGTACTGCTGGGTTTAAAATATTTATTATTTCACTAAGAATTAACTCATTCACTTATGTGAAACTTACAGGCTAGTACATTTCAGTTTGAGCGTACAAGAATAGTAAAAAGTAGGAATAATAGTAGTGCTAACAAATAAACTATAAACAATAATATAATAACAAATATACAATAAGAATTATAACGTGATAAACAAAAATACATAATAATTCAATTTTTAATGACTATTTGCAGGTTGTATTATATAAGGGAACTAGCAGACGCCCGCGACTTCGTCTGTGTGTTATTCAGTTTTTAAAAAATCCCGCGGGAACTAGATAACTAACTAAAATCCATTTCCGTTCAAAATTTCAGCCAAATCGGTTCATACTATGAACATTAATTTCTTCCCCTATACGTAAAGTGAGGCTAATTTTTTCTCGTTATGCCATAGTGTGTGATAATGATAGTGTGTATTGTATTAGTATTTTTGCATTATAAGGGTTTGAAGCGCTCATTAAATCTACGGAACCCTACACTGCGCGTGGCGCGACCCGCACTTGGCTGGTTTTATTTAAGAATATTGTAAGCTTTAATGTCTTAGGTACTACCACAACATTTTATTTTACCAGCTATTTTCTTGTAAGAATCATTTTTAATTGCCAAGTTCTATAAAGTTTTCTTATAGAATATTCTAGAAAGTAAAAATATTTCCACGTACTCCAAAAAGCTTGTAATAACATGTCCAACACCTAATACCTTTTTCTTGGTAACAATTTTCGTCCAAGCAAATAGCTGTAACACAGTAAAAGAATTCCCAATTCCCGTAAATAAACGTTGACCGGGGCGATATTAATTTTCTCTCGATTGCTACTATTTTCCCGGGAAAGACTCTTTTCCGATATTACAGTGCCGCAGTTAGGAAAACTGCAGTAAATATTGCGTATGTTAGATTAATTGCTTTTCATTCCGCCATTATTTTTAAGAAGTTTGTTTGTTTGAAACGTTTTGCGTCAACGTTCCTAATAAGAACTGCCAAAATGTGGAATGCCCTTCCGGCGTCTGTGTTTCCTGACACGTATAATTTTGCACCTTCAAGGCAAGAGTGAATAGGCATCTTCTAGGCAAGCGCGCTTCATCTTAGACCTCATTATTGCTTTCCATCAGGCTTGATTGTGGTCAAGCGTAAGCCTATACTACATAAAAAAAAAGTTAACGAAAAGTAGGTACTTTAGTTGAACAATTTTGTACTACTTTTGACCCACGATGACAAAGCGAGATAGGTAAAGGAGATGGTCCATTTCAGGTCAACTCCATTGTACCCCGTATCATTAAAATTTTAAAAAAAATACAAGCATGTTACATTTATAACTAAATAAAATTAAAACCCAAGTTTTTAAGTTTTATTTTGATGGCGCCCTATGGCAACCATGATTTGTCAATTGACAGCAAACGTCAAATCGACTACTGCATTGAAAACGTCATCGATCCGCCATTATTACCCTTAATAGTGTTGCATTTCTTGCGAGAGAATGAATATTACTTCGAAAGAATTAAAGTAAGTTCGTAGTTTTTTATAATCAAAAATAGTAAAAAAATATATTTTCTTTTATTTCCGTCACGGTACAATGACTGATCCCGGGCTCCATACAATTTTGGACCATCTCCTTTACTGTGTGAATCTATGTGTACATAATAAGAACCATAGCTCGTCAAACACGATTAGGATTTGGTCGAAGGAGTTATGGATTGAAAGCTGATTTAAAATGTCATTAACCATGACAAATATCGGATAAGCTAATCCGAAGGACGATGTTGACATCCTCATTTCTCTGTCGAATTATTTTCAATCGATTTCAAACTGTCAAATTAGTTTGGAACATTGCAGACGTGCAAATCTAGACAATACAATCAGTTCTGCTATTGAACTGTGAAGATCCTGGGCGTAATTGCGCATCGCGTTTGCAATCAGCAAAGCTTCGATTGTAACATGGTGGACTTTATAATGAAACAATAGCAATTGTAATTACTGTATGTACAACAGCAATTATAGTGGAAGTTAGTGTTAAAACTGTTCCAAATCTATTACCTTTATTATCAAACTTGCTGACGCCGCGCGGTTTCACCCGCGTGGTTCTCGTTCCCGTAGAAGTACGGGGATAATTTATAACTTAAAGCCTTCCTCGATAAATGGGCTATCTAAAACTGAAAGAATTTATCAAATCAGACTAGTAGTTCCTGAGATTAGCGCGTTCAATCAAACAAACAAAAAGACAAACAAGCAAACAAACAAACAAACCTTTCAGCTTTATATTATAAAATTAGTAATTAGTATTAGTAAAATTAGTAAATTAGTATTTGTATTAGTATAGATTATCATTAGCGGATGTTCCGCGGTTTTACCTATAAAATATTGCGCTTATTCCTCAATCGTCGGTGTTTCTCGTTAATAGGTACTCTCTAGTGTTTTAGTTCTAATTTCCCGTTTCCTACTTAAAAAGGTGTCAGCTTTCAGTGATTCACTAAACTAAGCCTATGATGATGATGATCACTAATTAGTTCATAAGAGGCCTCTGTAATCTATCGTTATCAACCCATATACGGCTCACTGCTAAGCTCGAGTCTCCTCTCAGAATGAGAGGGGTTAGGCCAATAGTCCACCACTGGTCTAATGCGGATTGGCAGACTTCACACACGCAGAGAATTACGATGTTTTTCTTCACCGTTTGAGACACGTGATATTTAATTTCTTAAAATGCACACAACTGAAAAGTTGGAGGTGCAAGACCCGGACCCGATTCGAACACACCCTCCAAAATCGGAGGCAGAGGTCATATCCACTGGGCTATCACGGCGATTTGGCGAATGTCAGTAAATTTAATATCATAAAGTAAAAAATTAAACCCACAAACGAAATGCTGACTTAAGGAATTAGGATGGCAGAGTGAACACTACTTTCTCTGTGTAAAACTCAAGGGCCCTCTAGCGGCGACGCCTTTACCTAGGATAATGGCTGTGAATAATAAATCTTTTTTGAGTATGACATTAAACTTTATTAATAACTAGCTTTGCTCCGTAGTTTCACACGCCGCAAAATCGTTAATATTAAACTTGAAATATGAAGGACTTTCATACAAACATTGATAAAACCTTTTGGGTACAATTTTTGGTAGTTTCAAATAGTGCTTAATACGTAATTCATCTATAATAGTTTTCATTAATTTGAACTTTTTAACTTTTTAACTCAGAATACAGAAAACTATATCTGTACCTAACTTAGTGTTCCCGTACGATGTCGTGTAAAAACCGAAAGGGTTGTGGATTTTCATCCTTCTCCAACCAAGTTCGCCTGCTTCAGGATCAGGTGAGATTGTAGTCAAGGGCTAACTTGTAAAGAATAAAAAAAAAGTTAGACGCGGGAGCGGGCAAGTATTATCTCTGTCCTTATCTATCGTAGGCAATCATGCTGTCAATTTGTTTATATATTTATATCGCCTCATTAAACGTACTATACATTCCAATTTTAAAACACAAACTCCATTTCAAATAGCCACAGCATACTTTTAACGGTAAGGTTCATATTACAGTAAAAACTAACACAAATAAAATCCAAGTAAGTGCACCTACTAATTTTAAGACTGCTAACAAAATAGCACTGTTGCTTTTAGCGGAGGATATATCAAATGTTTTAAACATCACGAGACGATAACGATACGACCAAGTTAGGCTGCCTGTTCACCAGAGCAGAGTGAGCGTAGCGGAAAAACGGACTAAGGGTCCGTTTATATATACAGACATTTAGCGTGCCAGACACGTGCCGTGGCAGACAAAATAATATTCTTCTATACAGTGTTTATTTACGTATTTATATATATCATAACGCGGCCGCTTAGACGTTGACAGACTGTAGATATAAATATGATAATAAACACTGTATGGAAGAATATTATTTTGTCTGTCACGGCACGTGTATGGCACGATAAATGTCTGCAGATATAATAATACATACATGCGGAGCTAACTAATGTTGTCCACCGGAGCGGAGTTGCAGACTATGTTAAATAAATAAATGTTAAATTTAATTTATTAAACCCCGCTCCGCTTACCGGTCCACTTAATAGGAGCGGAGATTTTATGCAATCCTATTGGTTAATATTTCTCCGTTTCTCGGCTGCGCTGCCTCGCTCCGCAGCGGTGGACTGGTAGCCTTATGGGCTGTTTATCGTATGCCGTTTCCACTTTGACGATCTTTTTAAATAGTAGCAGTTATCTGAGAGGTAGAGTGAGTTTGTGGTTAGATGTTCAAATAATTGTTACGCTTAGTATCGTTTTTATTAGTAAACTAATTTTAAACTATAAACGACTATCTCATTGTCTTCTTAATATACCTTCATTTAAAGATATTTGAAAAAAAGTGGCCTAAAAAATATTCAAGGCTTGTTAAGGGACATGAATGTTTGCTAAAGTATTATTTACAAGTAATATTATTATTGGCAGACCACGTTATCGGTGGGTCGACGACATCATAAATTTTACCGACAAAAACTGGCTACTGAAGGCAAAAGACCGATCAAAATGGCAGCACCTGGAGGAGGCCTTCACCGTAAAGGGTTCTTCTTTTAAATAAAAGGGAAGATATAATAAATAAACATTTTAAAATTGTAAAATTACTTAATTTATCAATTAACAAATTAAAATACTTATTACCTAATTAATTGTAAATAAGAAGAAATAAAAGGCTTTTTTATTTTATATTTATTTTAATATTATTATTTACATTAACGACAATTTCCGTGTTTTTGACTATGCTGAATTTTACTTGATTCTCAATAAAATTAGATCAAAATATATACGATCAAACATAAACAGAAAAAAGGGAGAGGTGAAAAAATATTGCGCTCTATATTATCTATAAATAGTTTTCCAAAAAAAAAATGTACGGTCAATTCACAGTTATTAATATAATTTGTTGTGGTTTAATTATATCATGATCATCATATTAGCCGATGGACGTCCACTGCAGGACATTTTGTAGGGACTTCCAAACATGAAGATCCTGAGCCGCCTGCATCCAGAGAATCCCTGCGACTCGCTTGATGTCGTCAGTCCACCTGGTCGACCAACAATGGGTTTTATAGCGGTTTTATATATATATAAAATTAAACAATGTTGTTTTGCGAATATATAATATATATATTGGCGCAAAACTACGTTGGCGTTTTGCAACGAACTACGTCATCGCCAAACGATTCCGATTCACGTTAACACGTGACTCACTACAAGCTCCCCACTACAATCTCAATAAAAAGGCATGCACTGCATCGACAGTGGCATTCGTAGTCGTGCTGTCGTACACTTCGGACCTCTCTGTGACGTCATTGCGCTGTTAGACAATTAAACGAAGTTTACCAAGCACTAGTGAAGTTTGCTTTGCAAGAATCTAATACTAGTATGAGCAATGTTCAAGATGCCGACAATTGTGACGTCACTCTTTTTAAAAATACCTCGGAAACTCTTGCTCCGTTATATATAACATAAAAACAATGTTAATAAACCTCTGGAATTGGTAAGGAAGCATGCACTCCGACGCCCGAGCTTTTACATTTATAGGCTATTTATCAAGAGGAGATGTGTCGTAAAATTCGTTGCCTCGGATGGAATACTCCATTATTGAATAGTGTACGTGGAATTTTTGCGAGAATAATCTAGAGGGGAGTTTGTTTGGTTGTTTCCGTTTTAATACGTGCTTAAAATTGCCACAAACCCGAAGAATATTGGCCAATTGAATTGTTCAATCTATTCAGTCCTGTTGCAGCATACGATATTGCTACAAGTATTGTTTGTACTCTGTACTGAATTGCCTTTGTGAAATAAGGAATTGCTTTAAAAGGATTTTTGGAATTTTAGAGATGGTATTGGGCTTTGTACGAAAATTTGTTCTTTAAGGTTAGAAGAAAGGTGTATAGCTTGTATGTAATGTATGTATGTATATTGTATATAATGATTGGGGTCTCAAGATGCTGGAATGGCGGCCCTGCACTAGAAAGCGCAGTGTTGGTCGACCCCCCACCAGGTGCATTGACGACATTGAGCGAATCGCAGGGAATCGCTGGATGCAGGCGGCTCAGTATCGTGATGTTTGGAAGTCCCTACAAAAGGCCTTTATCCTGCAGTGGACGTCCATCGGCTGATATGATGACAAATGACTGAGGAGACAAGAAGACAGAGAGAAGAGTGACACATATTTTTTTAAACATATTTGTTACAAACATTTTTTTTAACTGTTTACATTACTGTATATAATAAATTATATTATTGATATAGTACATATAGTCACATAAGTTTTTCGGTTTCCTAATGAACGTAGGTACGTGTATTAGCAGAACAACGCAGTTTCACCCATGTAGTTCCCATTCCCTTATAAATACAGAGATAAAATATAGCCGATGTTACTCCTTGATAATGTAGCTTTTAACCGGTGTAAGATTTTTTAAAATCTGTCTAGCATTTTTGAGTTTATTTGTAAAAATAAAAGTCTCTTTGTAGTATAAATAAATATTGTGTTCCTTTTAAATCGTACATTGTAAAAGCGTATACAATCAACTAATTGCCGTGGACAGTGAAGGCGCTCGTGCAAGACGATACAACTCTTCTTAATAACATTTCTTTTTTAATCCCTTTACTCTGTCATCACCCACAGCGCCGTTTCCACAGTGGACACTGTAATTTATGTTATGAGATGAGCTCTCATAAATAATGCACGTTACACTTTATACTCACCAGTTTCTGAAACTTTAATCAATCAAATTAGCGAATCAGCCAATTAAACGAAGTTTATTTGTATGTATAAAAGCTTAACTAATATTATAGAGGTAACATGATCGCTTGTTTGTTTTGAGTTACATCAAATATCATCATTAAAAACTAACATGAACAGGTAACATATGACCTCTTGTTTTTTTTTAAGTTACATCAAAAAGTACTCAAAAGTATGTTATCATTAAAATTCATCATCATCAACATCTTCACCGAGTATCATTGGCTATATTTTTATACCCGTATTCCTACGGGAACAGGAACTATGCAGATGAAACCTCAAAGCGTCTGTCAGTTAGAAAAAATTGAGTGACATAAAAAAATACAAAAATAAAAGATTTATTTTTAATTTTTGTGTATCTATCACCTACTGGAACCACCGTCATAACAAGAAAAAGTTCTTGAGGATCGTATAATTTCACACGAACTAGACCACGAGTATAAGTTGCTAGTAAAAGCTGGAAATCGAATTCACATTTAAGTTACAATGCATGGCATTTCCCGCTACATCTGGGTAGTTTTTGAAAAACAAAATTTTAACACCCTAAAATTAATAGATAATAACAAAAGAAATACACTCTCACAATATTATAATACGAACACCCAAAGACTTACAGCGAGTGAAATTGAAATAGATGGACCAAAATAATGAGGCAGGGGGTCTTAACATTTCAACCTCTTCATCCCAATCCGTGGATTTTTCATATTGAAACAAAAGGTATTTTTCAAGAAGGAGGTCAAGTGAGGCTGAAATCCAGTCGACAATGCGGTGGAGGGACCTACTCGTACAAAGCGGGCTTTTTGAAATGGGGAGGCGATATATGGAATGTTTTTTGTTTGTTTAAAAGAACCAGACCAATGGGTCTTGGAGCTAAAGTTAATAACTTCAACGTTTATGGACGCCAGTATTCAAATTTTATTATGAACCGTCATTGTTTTTGAAAAACTGTCTTTGAACTATAATGCATTCAACTTAAAATATAGACCGTTATTACAGTAAAATCGTATACTCTGATCGTTTTACTTTGGGTTATTAGAGCATTAGGTAAATTTAAGTATTTTCTTGTAATTGTATGCAAGTCAAGTCACTTGTACTTAAATGTACTTAAAACTTTGCAATACAAACCGTAGAGATTTGGAGTCATTCTAAATGTCATTGAGTTTTTTATTGTACTATATCACCACGCAACCTCACCTGATAGTAAGTTACGGGAATACGTTGAGCAGGGAAGTTATTATACCCTCTAGAATCTACTACTGACACAATATAATATTATATCTGGCTTTATAAAGCAGCTGCGTATAGAGCTACGGAAAGGGGGTAAGTTAGTGTCTTCTCTTAGGCGTGTTGCTCTACGCAGGGTACCCCACACTTTCAGGGTAAGTGTTTTAGCGAAATCATATTTTTTAATGGGATGCCTACGAGCTGCCGACATTGTGTTTAAAAAACTGGCAACACTGCCTTCGTGATGGATTTTTGTTATACCGAGTTGGATAATGTTTTTTTGTTTTCAGGTCACTGTTGCATCATAACTTTGCAACAATGTTTTTATATTTTGTAATATTGTGTTGTTTTTTAATGAAAAGACTTATGGTTTTTATTTTGTTAGTAAAATTTTACAACATAATTTCAGTAGTTTTGGTTGGGTCAGGTCCTGAGTTCGAATCCTGGGTCGCTAAAAACCTCGCTGTTGTTAAAAAACTCCGGGTTGTTTTTTCTTCTAAGAATTTTTTTTCTAAGCTCGCTAACACGAATTGGAGCAGCGTGGTTGGTCTCAGCTCCAAATTTCTTAAGGCCTGGCCCTATTTAGCCTGTGGGCTATTAAAAAAGCTGATAATAATAATCCGAAATTTTGCTTATGAGAAAGACGTGACAAAGACATCCTCTAAAAGTTTCCAAGTGCAAGTATTTTGCAGTACGAGTCCTCATATCTTTTAGTCTGTCTGTTGTATTGTTTAGTATAGTATAAATACTATAGTAATTAAATTAATGATATAGTAATTGCAGTAATGATGTATAGCTTGGCAAGTTCCTTGATTTCATGATATGCGGGCGACGGGGAGGGAAGGACTGCGCAGGTGTGAAGTCGTGCGCGCGGGGCAGAGGCTCGAAGTTGGGTGCATCAGTTATTTGTTTTGCTGTCATAGCTACCCGCCTCCCGGCCCCCGCGGACCATCGGGAGTGTTACGAACGAATTTGTCAAGCTACAGTAATTGAACTAATGATGTCCTCGGTCCACCTAGTGGGGGGTCGACGAACACTGCGCTTTCCGGTGCGGGGTCGCCATTCCAGCACCTTGGGTCCCCAACTTTTCTTCGAACTATGTGGCTTGCCCACTGCCACTTCACCCCACTAGGTGGACCGAGGATATCAAGCGGGTTGCAGGGAGCCGCTGGATGCTGGCGACTCGAGATCGTTGTGCTTGGAGAACCATGCAAGAGGCCTATGTCCAGCAGTGGACGTCTATCAGCTGATAATGTAAGGTAAGGTAATGATGTAGTAATACATAGCAAAATCAATAGAACACCGAAGTAAAGGTAAACATTGTTCAATTCAAAGTAACACGGATACGTACGAATACTTTCCCAACTCGGGAATCAAACTGGGGCCTATTTGCATTGTTTGCGAGGCGGATGGCGAACTTTCACCCAACTTCTGGGTGCACAGATGTAATTTGGAAACTAGGACGGAACAGGTATTGTCTTTGTTTGATTTCAAAATCGTATTTTAGGTGTTTTAAATGGAAAAAATAATTTTCTTCAATCAGCCAGACGAAGTCTTTCTTCAAATTGGCTTATTCCGATTTCTGTTTCTTATAAACCACGGTGGAACTATGTATTTTTTCGGTATAAAGAGTATCCTGTGATCTGCTCAATTATCTTCATTGAAATTTCATCCAAATGGGTTTTGTGCTTTAACCATGAAAAGGTTAGACTGACAGACTTACTTTCGCGTTTATATTATTAGTGGGGATTGTAAAAGTTAACAATCGTCGTTATCAACCCATATACGGCTCACTGCTGAGCTCGAGTCTCCTCTCAGAATGAGAGGGGTTAGGCCAATAGTCCACCACGCTGGCCCAACGCGGATTGGCAGACTTCACACACGCAGAGAATTAAGAAATTCTCTGGTATGCAGGTTTCCTCACGATGTTTTCCTTCACCGATTGAGACACGTGATATTTAATTTCTTAAAATGCACACAACTGAAAAGTTGGAGGTACATGCCTCGGACCGGATTCGAACCCACACCCTCCGAAATCGGAGGCAGAGGTCATATACACTGGGCTATCACGGCTCTAAACTTTTGACTTAATTGTCAAAAGTTAACAATAATTGTGTCTAATGTAATAAAATTTTTAATAATGTCTTGTATTTTATACTTATATTGTTAAAAATTAAAAAAAAAAAGTAATAAATAAATGAGAGATGACAAACATTGTGTCTTATTTTAAAGTATTTTAAAGAGTAACAAACATCCAAATAAACATCCATACAAACTTTCGAGTTTGTAATATTCGTAAGACTAACCGACTTTCAGCGGTTTCACCAGCTTATTTCCCATACACAGTGAGAATACGTGAATAAAATATAGCCTAGGACACGGTCAATCGGTCGGTTTATTAGAGAGAGATTACCCCCTACAACACTACAAACTTTACCTCATCCTTTTGCCTACTTAAATCTTAAACTAACCTGAAACTGGGAATCAAACCCAATATCTCTCTGATGAGAATTACAGTACCACCAACCGTGTTGATTCGTGGATTTGTAATTCTAGAGCACTCGTACAATGATTAAAAAAAACATTTGGTTAAAACGTGATAACATATCAAAGCCGACGTACGTACCATGTCATACGTATCTAGTTGAAGGCATAGTTTAAAAGTTCCACACACAAGGTTAAACAGTGTCAGTCGGGTAAGCACACATACGTAGCAACCCTACACCGCCGCGGGCGAGCGACTCGCAGTGTCACAGTGTAAACTGTTACTATACATGTCTTGTACACGTTTAAGCTTATACAACCAACTTTATGTTAGCTATATTATATTATAACAATGAATAATTTGACGAATTAAACGTAAGCTTGCATTTGCACGAGAGTTTTTTAACAAACGTTAAAAAGCATTCAAACATAATCATCATTATTTTCAAACCCATATTCGGCTCACTCGAGCTTGAGTCTCCTCTCAGAATGAGAGGGGTTAGCCCAATAGTTCACCACGCTGGCCCAATGCGGATTGGCAGACTTCACACACGCAGAGAATTAAGGAAATTCTCTGTTATGCAAGTGTCGTCAAGTATATGTACACGTTATACTATACAATTGTATTTAAACGCTTTTTAATGTCCATTAAAAAATTTCTCGTGCGAATGCGGGCTAAGACAAGAAAAATAACGCACCGAATGAAATAAGTGTTAGAAGGTTATAAGTATTAAGTAGCTAGTAAGTATAGTAGCTAATAATTATGTTAAGAATCCCTCTCAGCATAACCTGCCATCAAATTCAGTGGTTGAGTTTCTATAAATAGTTAAAACTAGCGGACGCCCGCGACTTCGTGTGGAATTCAGTTTTTCACAAATCCCGCGGAAACCATGGATTTTTGTGGGATGAAAAGTAGCCTATGTGTCCAATCCAGAGTAAAATCTATTTTCAATCCAAATTTCAGCCAAATCGCTTCAGTAGCCGCAGCGTAAAAGAGGAACAAACATACTTACACACTTACACACAAACTTTCACCTTTATAATATTAGTGTGATGTGATTATTGTCTCAAAAAAGCTTAAAACCTAGGACTATTTAAGACGAATTTTAAATTTTGATCTAGAATATGATGATAATAAAACGAGTAATATCATAATAACGATAAAATTTGCAATTCCAATGTATGAGGTTACTTTTAAGCTGAATTTAAACTTTAACATATAAAAAGCCTGCAGCACGTGTTAGTTGCCTCGAGCGTTCATTTCGTACTTATCCGACTTTTACTACGTACTCTTTCACTTGCGCAAACGTAAGTGGAAAGTTAGGTTATTTTTTTAACTACGCGAATGTATTTAAAATTCCATACATGTAAAACGTTAGTGAAATAATAATATAGGGAATTATAGTTAGTTTTCTTAACTCCTAAAGAAATAACACTGTAATTACACTGTAGTATGACATTAAGCAACCTTTGGTGCACACAGTCTATAATATTACCTACCAGTATTATTAACAATATCTACATCTATGCTAATAATTCAAGAGGTAATGATGTGGTATCGTAGGGTATAATCAGATGATCTACGAAACCGATTTTAAAAATCTTTTGCCACTAGAAAGCTTCGTTATTTGTGAGTGTCATCCTACTAATCCTACTAATATTATAAACGTGAAAGTTCGTATGGATGTTTGGATGTATGTTTGTTTGCATGTTTGTTACGAAAAATTCATGGTCCCCTAGGGATTTGCGAAAAACTAATTCCACGCGGACGAAGTCGCAGGCGTTCGCTAGTAGGCTATATTTCATCCCCGTATTCTCGTGGGAACGTGAACTAAGTGGGTTAAGTTGTGGGGAGTCGGCTAGTATATATTAAGTTAATTTACTAGGTACATCAACTGTAATAAATAAGTCCAAGCTCTATTCTAAGGCACAAAAATCATAGACCATGTAGAGTTGCTATGTGCATCAAGCCAGTTTAAAATACATATTCAACTAAGGTTTCGGTTCTATCTTGCGGGTACCTAACATATCTAATTTCAAATATTATAATGACTGAAGCGATTGGGATAAATTTGGTACAAATTATATGCCTCTAAACATGAATTTATCCGTATTGTTAAATTAAATTTGTGAAGTTCGTATTTGTTATTGTAAAAAGTATTTTATTCCAGAAAAAATCATGATTAAAATACAGAATTATACCCAAATCGAGTTGCGGGCGTCCGCCAGTTAATGATAATTGTTAAAATTTGTTTCGTAATTAGCAAGTGCACCGACCCGGCAAATTCGAGTAACTCCCAAGATCAAAAGAAGAAACAACAAATAACACGCAAGTGGCTGCGTCAGAAACTTGTATTAAGTTAGTTAAACTTTAATACCTTTTGTTAAAACCACGTACCTACTTGTACCTTCATACTAGTAATTCACGTTTCCAAGATACCTCTGGAAACCAACAACTGTTAACAAATAAACTTGCGAGGCACTCGCTTGCGTAAACACCCGTTTTTGAACGCTCAAATTGGATTTAGTCCTTTTTAAATACTACGCTAACAAACCCTGCATTATGTACGACGGACCAGAATGGGTCCACGATGTAAACATGGCCCCAAACAGGTACAGACGTGAATAATTTATTATCTCTCTTAACTAAGCGCTTCACCTGAAAATCAACGCTATATATAATATGCTTTTCTTACAATTGTAGCAGAATTTTGAGTTGGGATCTTTTTCTAAGTTGTACCATCAAAGCGAATTTTTTCGATTTTTTCTGCTCTTGGAGTATTTTGTTAAGTTTCTAGAATATGTGAGTAGTATCCTTGTCTTGGCATAGTATAAAACAAAGTCACTTTCTGTCTGTAAGATTAAATCTTTTAATGTGTGGCATGGTGGAATTTTAACATGGTTTTCATTACTCAACAGAGTGAATCAAGAGGAAGATTTACACGTTCTTGTACAGTTTACATTGTTTTCCACGGAAACGAAGTCGCGTGAGCCTGCTAGTAAATGATAAATAAAGTTTTCTTTCTTTCTTTACCTGTGAAAACCGCTCCTGGGCGTCGAGTATGTCGATGAAGAGTGACAGCTTGTGGTCCATAATAGGGAAGCCATTCCTCGGCTGCGCTAAGAGGTGTCGCACGGCCTCGCGAACCGCTGCTGGCGTGCTGGGCGTGCCCGGAGTGCCCAGAGTGGGCACTGGGCCCATCAGACCCGAGAGCCCATGGAACGTTGCGGATAACTTCGGCGCACTTTGCACACCACCTGGTAACGATAGTCTACGCGACGTCGCCGGCGGCACTGCACCGTAACCGTTCGTCATAATCGCGGGCCTTTGCAACTGGTGGTCACTCCTGGAAGACGGTAGATTGAAACTCGCGCGCGGTAGCGTCGCAACGCTTTGCAAGTTGGGTACAGGTCGTCGCGGTATCGGCTGCAAGAGCGGCACGGACCACTCATCTTCGACAGAGCCTATCGAATGCGGACGGCGCGGTACCGGTGGGATCTGGCGCGGGGACACCACGCTCTGGGGTCTCCGCGGCCTCCGGTCGGGCTGTATAGGCGCTGGCGGAGTGTACGGCGAGAAACCGCCGAAGTCAGAGTCGATAGGTAGCGGCGGTTTGGAGGGTTCCGGCGCAGGTGGCGGCGGGTCGTCCCAACGCGGCCAGGCGAGGGTCAGCGAGTCCGGTTTCCGGGGCGGAGCGGGCCGGAGCCTGCCCGCCCCCTCGGTCATGGCGGGCGCCGGCAGGGTCACATGGCGCGCCGCGTGCGTCGCGCGCGGCGTCCGCCGGCCGACTGGCGACGCCGCCCGCCCCGCGCATCGACGCCCGTGTTTTGGTTCCTTTGGCTCCACGTTTTTAGCGCTTTGAGTTCGGATTCATAGGTGGGAATTGCATTGAAGAGTTTCCGTTCTATTTACGGGCACGGCGGGGGGTTGAGAGCACAGATTTTTAATTAAAGATAACGAAGCGAAGGAATTCAAATGCCAAAAACATTCGTACCTGCGCTATTCATAATTTTCTCTTTACAGTATATGGTGTAAAACGTTTTTTTTTATTTTTTGCACGGTACGAACATTCACAACTCGAAGCCTACTCAAAGTAATTAATCAGCAAAAAAATAACGATACTACTAAAAAGGTTGTTATTCAAAAACATCATAAACAATTAATAAATAAAAATGATTAGGTAACTGAAAAGAGAACAGTAATCAAGCTAAAATGCTTAATTACACGTAGCCGCTGTCTACGAGGCTCTACGAAGCTCTACGAAGCGCTACGTAGCACTTTAAACATACATTGTTGTAGCCTGAATACACACGGCAATGAAATGTGTGACATTCTCACTGGCGTAACAGTACATTAATTTGAATACTTTGAATTAAAATAAATAAATTCAATTTTCATATAAGAATCCGTGGAATCTGTAATGGCAAGGTAAGAAAATCCTCATTTCATAATGTTCTAAGTTTGTAAGCCTTTTTTTATGCTCCTGATTCATTGCTTAAATTTCTTTCTTCGTTCTTAACGTTAATCAAATATAGAATATGATAGTGGTGGTTAAATATTATAATATTTTATTCAAATTAGAAACGACCTTCACCCATCTGTTCAGTGGATGAAAAGTGTTTTATATCAAATTTAGTACGTTAATATATTATATATTCATTATTCATTTATTAATAACGTTGTGGATACTGCTGTACTCACAACAATACTAGCTGAGTGAGGCTTATTTTATTGGCACAACACATTTACTAGCATTACCATAAAATAGTTTTAAGATATATTATGTATTAGTATTAAGTTAGTATGTGATTATGTGTTGTGTTAATAAATAAAATATTTTCTATCTATCTATCTATCATAAAAGGATATTTTTAATTAGTACATTGAAAATGACGCGCAAATTATTTCGTTTGGGTTATTAAAGATAGTAAATTAAGTTATTTATTAAATGAATCTAACTCTTGTAATGATACAAAATCATTTCAAATATAATTAAAAATTTCAACAAATATTTTTTTTTTTTTTGTTTTATAAATGTGTGTTAAATGTTGATTTTAAGTCTACATGATAAATTCTGTTGTAATCGATTTAGCATGTATGTACATACTGGATAGAAGCAAGCGTTACTTTGTGGAAGTTCATTATGAATAAATGACTTTGCAATTGCAAGTTGTAGAGTCAACATCTGAGGATGCTCCGGTTTCGGGGTGAAACATACGTAGAGAGTATTTTATCGGACCTGGGTGACGTTGTCGCATGGGTTCGTCGGCTTTTTTTTATTATTCTTTACAAGTTAGTTAGTTGACTACAATCGCACTTGATGGTAAGTGATGATGCAGTCTAAGATGGAAGCGGGCTAACTTGTGAGGAGGAGGATGAAAATCCACACCCCTTTCGGTTTCAACACGGCCTCGTACCGGAACGCTAAATCGCCTGGCGGCACGTCTTTGCCGGTAGGGTGGTAACTAGCCACGGCCGAAGCCTCCCACCAGCCAGACCTGAACAAATTAAGAAAATCTCAATCAGCCCAGCCGGGGATCGAACCCAGGACCTTCGTCTTGTAAGTCCACCGCGCATATCACTGCGCCACGGAGGCCGGCTTTTCGCGGATAATAGCAAAATAAATAAATTATTATATAATCGTACATACAATCTGTTTCAATTAATTATAGCAGAGCTCCATAAACAATTTATTATTCAAACTTGTAATTAATGACTTATGAGAATTAATTTGATTAACATTTCAAACAACACAACTCGCGCTACTTTGCTAAGTACTGTTGTTACAAAGGTGAACTAGCGTCACAAATTGTAACTTTTGACTTGTTGACTCGCATTCTCTTTTCTGCTCTTTTGTCTACATCTTGTCCTGTTCAGTCAGTGGCGTGCACAAAGATTTAACTAGGGTATGCAATATACGTACAAATCGTACAAAATAGATAACTCCTTCTTCTATTTAGGTTTGTAATGAGTGCCGTGATAGCCCAGTGAATATGACCTCTGCCTCTGATTCCAGAGGGTGTGGGGTCCTTTCCGGCATGCACCTCCAACTTTTCAGTTGTGTGCATTTTAAGAAATTAAATATCACGTGTCTCAAACGGTGAAGGAAAACATCGTGAGGAAACCTGCATACCAGAGAATTTTCTTAATTCTCTGCGTGTGTGAAGTCTGCCAATCCGCATTGGGCCAGCGTGGTGGACAATTGGCCTAACCCCTCTCATTCTGATAGGAGACTCGAGCTCAGCAGTGAGCCGAATATGGGTTGGTAATGAATGTGTCCTTATGGTAGGCAGTGCATTTTGCATACCACTGGTAGTCGTGACTAAGCTGAGACGTGATAGCCTAGTGGATATAACCTATGTCTTTGGTTCGGAGGGCGTAGGTTCAAACCTAGGGGCGTAAGAAGCAAGCATTTTAAGGAATTAAATATCACGTGTCTCAAACGATGAAGGAAAACATCGTGAAGAAAGTTGCATACCTGAAAATTTTCCTAATTTTCTACGTGTGTGAAGTCTGCCAATACGCAGGGCCAGCGTGGTGAATTAAGGTCTAGCCACTCTCATTCTGAGCGGAGACTCGCACTCAATAGTTAGCCGAATATGTGTTAATAACGACTAAGCTCTATATTCCCTCTTCAATGTTATATAAGGAGGAAGGCCTAGTCGTGTAGTGGTCTGTTAAAATTGGCTGATAATTATGAGATATTTATTAATTTTCATTAAAATCTAGCACCTACCTACATCATACAGACTAACCACATGGCCATTTTTATTTAGTAAATTTGTTAAAACATAATATTTATTCACTTTTATGTTGTGGTCCTTCGGAATTAATTATAAAGGTAAAATCAACGCAAAGTATAAACTAGTAATAAAGTAATCCGTAAAAAAGTTATCAAGCAACTACGCTAAGTCTGAAAGCTGATTAAAATTTGTTTCATTCACAAAATGTCCCTCTGGCTACTGAGGCTTAACTAAGTAGTAAGAACAGCTAAACTTCAAAGTGGATATTTTATAGAGTAACATTTTTAATGGCTTATAACGAATTTTCGTGTAATTTTGTAATAAGTTGGGAGTGGAAGAGGATATTTTTGGATTTACCTGAGCACAGCAGAGTAACGTATGGGAGGATAACCCATATCATGATTTTTTTAAAAGCAACTGTTAAGTTACTTGCATTTTTCTTCTCAGCAGAACCGGTGGTAGAATCTTTACAAATAGTCAAGTGACTGTCAAAAGTGCTTGTAAACTGAGCCTACTTGAAATAAATGATTTTTGATTTTTTTTTTATTTCATCATCCCTTAAGTTACTTTGATTCTGATTTCTCCGCATGTGTGAACTTTTGATTTGCGGTTACCTTTTTTTATTCTTTACAAGTTAGTCCTTGACTACCATCTCACCTGGTACTTAAATGATGATGTAATCTATGATAAGGAGGAGGATAAAAATCACCCCTTTCAATTTCTACACATCGTATCTGAACGCTAAATCGCTTGGCGGTACGCCTTTGCCGGTATAGTGGTAACTAGCCACGGCCGAAGCCTCCCACCAGCCTGTCCAGCCGGGTATCGAATCCAGAACCTCTTGTCTCTTGTCTTGTAAATCCACATCACATACCACTGCGCCACGGAAGCCGTCATAAGATGAGGTGGGCTTTAAAAGCTCAAATGAGTTCATTTTGAAAATCTAACGATTTGTGCGCAATCTAAGGAAACTGATCTAGGATAAGGTTATTTAAAAAGGTAAATCATCCTTCCTTCCTTCCCGCCTCCCTCAATAACTATGGGCTATCTAACACTGAAAGAATTATTCTAATCGGACCAGTAGTTCCTGAGATTAGCGCGTTCAATCAAACGAGCAAACTCTTCAGCTTTATAATATTAAGTACAGATAAAGACACCAAAACAGAGGTATTTTATTTTTATTTATGAATTATTTTTAAACTTTTAAAACATCAAGTGTTACTATTAGTAGAGACTCTACCATCGGTTCGAAAGGTATGCACTGAAGAAGAATCGACTAGAAATTACCGCGAGCAAAGCCGCAAACCAAATAGTAACTTATATTCTTTAAAAGAAATCCTTCAGCGAACCCTTATAAATAGTAGTTACGTAAACCTTTTCACGGATAGAAATATATCCTAATTCAAAATAAGGCGAAAAAAGGAATACGAAGGAAAAATGTAGTAAGCTGTACTTTATTTTATTGCTAAACCATTCGCAATGGAGTTTGTACAACAAACAACTGCGGATAACGGCGCGCTAGTGACGCGGGTTGTCGATAGTGTGCTGTTATATCGGTGTTTCAGCTTGAGCGATGCGGAATTGCTCTAGTGTTGTACTCGTTTATCGATACTTTCTTTTCGGGACCTTCTGATACAGGTCTAGTACTTAATAGAATGTCCCAGCTCAATCAGCTATGTAAACTTGATAAAACAATCATTATATTTCTTTTATTTACTTATACGGAAAAAAACTTATGATATGAAGGAAAGAATGTGTTCTAAAATGCGTCCATAAATTTGAGATATTAAGAGATAATTTGAAATAAAAATGTATTGTTTATTTTATTCGTTGTTGTTTCTACAATAAAACTGTGTTTTTGTGTGTTTCACTAAAGTGATGTGCTCGCGTGTCGATAGTTTTGTGAAGCACGAAAACATACAGATCTATAATATCTATGTGTCTTAAAATAACATCGACTTATAGACGATGTAACTGTAACTTCATGTCGATAGTTTTAAGTTATCATCAACTTTAATAATTTGTACTTAGACATAGTGATGGATGGATAATTATCGATTTTAATTATTCATTCCATAGTCACTTGGACTTGGACTTGGACTTGTAAGGCATTAAATTGAATTAAAGTCATAGTCACAGAAGATCGCTCATCTATGGTAAAGTAGAAAACCAGCGTTTTTTAATAATAGAGGAGACGTCCTAGATACAACTTAATTTTATTTATGTAAAAAAAATAACCCGAAAATTGTATACGCTATACTACGCTTGTCAGCCTAAAGCATAAGCGAGATAAAAAAACTGATGTAAAAAATATAGAAATCTGTTGTTTATTTCATTCGCAGAGAAGTATCTCCTGCTGTACAAACAACTGCGGATAACGGCTCATGGGTTGTCGATAGCGTGCCGTTTGGACGGTGTTTCTGCTCGAGCGACACAAATTGCTCTAGTGTTGTGCTTGCTTATCGATAGATTTTAAGTTTTCAGTTTAAATCGTTTTACTCCGTCCTATTTTTTTTTAAAGACGGAAGCATGAGTGAGTCATTAAAATATAATATTATGATATGTAAAACAATAAGTAAAATCAATATCTTATGTGATGTTGATTTTACTGCCTGCCTGATGCCTGACAGATTTTATTTATTTTAGAATTTAAACTATCTTGAGTGTTATTCATATTAATTGATTATGAAAAATGGCTAAAACTAAAAAAAAAAAACACGTGATATTAGGTCGGAGTATGCCCGACTAGTTTCGAACCCATACGGGGCCCTTAGTCATTAACTGGTTGATTTTATTTATTTATATGAAATGGGTCACTCCGTCCTTATAGGAGAGAGGGTATAGAGCTTAGACCCACCACGCTTAGGGTTATATTGATAATTATGTTTTTTTAACAAACACTATCGAATATACTATCGACTATAACGTTCTATACGAAGCAAGGGGTATAACACAACCAACTATCCGATTCTGAGCTAAAAACTCTTTAGTGAAAATTTCTTAGACGAAACAAAAGCTCTGTACTTCACAGTCTGACCCAGGACTCGAACCCGGATCTGAAACCACATAGGCCACTGGTCCAACGAAATAGTTTATCTATACCTACTTATAATATAACGGTACGAATTCTAAGTAAACTTTTCTTTCTTTTTCTTCTAGTAAAGTTTGTAGGGGTAATCTCTGTATCTACAAAACCGATTTTGAAAATTCTTTTATGACTAGAAAGCCACGTTGTTTGTGAGTGTCATAGGCTGTATTTTATGACCGTATTCTCACGGGAACAGAAACTAATTGGGTGAAACCACGGAACGTCGGCTATATAACACTACCTGACGCCGCGCGTTTTTACCCGCGTGGTTCCCGTTCCCGTAAGAAAACGGGGATAATATATAGCCTATAGCCTTCCTCGATAAATGGGCTATCTAACACTGAAAGAATTTTTCAAATCGAACCAGTAGTTTCCGAGATTAGCGCGTTCAATCAAACAAACAAACAAACTCTTCAGCTTTATAATATTAGTATAGATAATAAGATGATACACGCTGCATTAAGTTAATAAATTCTTGCAAGTCACATTACAAAATGTTGTTTAGGAAAAGACTTTTCCCCCTTGTAATAAATCTGAAGGTTTATAAGTAAAGAAATATAGGGCCCGCGGTACGGTATTGGTATTTGGGTGGAAAAGGCGAAATCCGGAAGGAATTTTTTTAATCTCGATCATAAACAAAAGGCGGGGATGGATCAAAGGAAACTCCAGGATAGTCTCGGCTAATACATTAATGATATATTGAATAGCACCCTCATAGACGGACAACTTCGTCCTGATTGTTTTTTTTATTCTTTACAAGTAAGCTCTTGACTACAATCTCACCTGATAAGTGATGATGCAGTCTAAGATGGAAGCGGGCTAACTTGTTAGGAGGAGGATGAAAATCTACATCCCTTTCGGTCTCTACACGACATCGTAACGCTAAATCGCTTGGCAGTACGTCTTTGCGGATAGGGTAGTATTTAGATACGGCAGAAGCCTTCCACCAGCCAGACCTGGATCAATTAAAAAATCGCAATCGCCCCAGCCGGGGTTCGAACTCAGGACCTCCGTTTTGTAAATCCACCGCGCATACCATTGCGCCACAGAGGCCGTCATATTTAATAGAAAATGGGTTTTGAATATTCGTAATTTTTTTTCTTTAAAAGAATATTTGCCATATCTTTTATAATATAACCATTTCCCTCCAACAAGTCGGGAAAGACTGTGCTAGGAGTGGGTACGACAATAGACCAACGGGGCGGGGATCGAACCACCACCCTTCGGTGATGAGTCCGACCGCTCTTACCGTTGAGCTATTGAGGCTATTCTCTGTGTATGTGAAGTCTGCCAATCCACATTGGGCGTGGTGGACTATTGGCCTAACCCCTCTCATTCTGAGAAGAGACTTAAGCTCAGCAGTAAGCCGATAATGGGTTGATCAAATCAGAAAATTAAAAATAATAAACGCGGTATTCATAATACAGGAGATAAAGCCCTCATACTTATTCAATATTTCTAAGTATCGGATAAAGTAATAACCATTTCGAAGTAAAATGAAAATACTTCCATACACCGCTCCATAATATCGAAAGCTTTCCAAATGCTCGAGCACTTGTAATATATGGCACGGAATAGCATCCTTTCAAGGAGTGTTGGTATCGAAAATAACCATCCTTGAGAGTTCAGAGATTTAGTAGTTCGTTGCCACCATATGGGATTATTATTCGTTTATATAAGAAAGAAAGAAGAAAGAAAATAAGTTTATTCACTTTTTAGTGTCACAAACAGTACATCCTATCTTAGATATTACATGACTGTCTGTGACACCAAACAGAAAGGGTTTACAGCTCAGCATTAGCCGTTCATCGCTGGAAAGCAATGCACAGCGCTGATTTTCAGCTGAGACCCGGGTGACGTCACAGTCAGTTATAATTATAAACTAAAAACTAAACTAAACTAAATATCAAGACTAGCGGACGCCCGCGACTTCGTCTTAGACCTCTTTAATCCGGCCCTATCGCTAAATCCCTTCTTAGTGGATACCTACTAACTATAAATTACCATACCAACTACTAACTAGATTTCGTGATGACCTTTCGCATTCATACATATAGTCAAATTATCGAAGACGCCACGCGGTTTCACCCGCGTAGTTCCCGTTCCTGTGAGAATACGGAGATAAATCATATGCTTATAACACTCGCAAGCAACGTGACTTTCTATTAGTAAAAGAGTTTTCAAAATTGGTTCAGTAGATACAGAGATACAACCCTACAACCTCACAAAGTTTACCTCTATAATAATGTACCCGTGATAGACCACTTTGGCTTTGATTCGAAGGGCGTAGGTTCGAATTCGGTTCGAACTTTGCACCTTCTACATTTCACTTTAAGAAATTAACTCACTACCTCAAATTTAAGTGTGAAGTCTTCTAATACGCATTGGGCCAGCATGGTAGAACTTTAAGACTAACCCTCTCATTCTAAGAGGAGACTCTTGCTCAACAGAGAGCCGTGTGTCGGGAACCCATATAAATGATAAATATGTAATACTAGCAGACGCCTAGCGATTTCATTCGCGTTTTATTAGTAACAGACTACATTTTATCCCCTTGGATATTGATCCAAGAGGATAAAATGTAGTATGTTACTTGCTGAAAATGTGACTTTCGAATGGTGAAAGAATTTTTAAAATCGCTCGAATAGTTTTTGAGAAAAATCGTAAAAAAAAACTAAAGTATAAAATTTCAATCTTTATAATATGACTAGCTGACGCCGTGCGGTTTTACCCGCGTGGTTCCCGTTCCCGTAGGAAAACGAGGATAATATATAGCCTATAGCATTCCTCGATAAATGGGCTATCTAACACTGAAAGAATTTTCTAAATCGGACTAGTAGTTTCTGAGATTAGCGCGATTAATAAAGATAAGTATAGATATAGATTTTGGATTCTCGTGCTTTAAAGAGTACTTTCTACATAAATAATGTAAAGATAAATTTTATATAAAAAAAATCACTTAGTGACATTGGTACAATCATAATGACCGTTATTTTAGAGCAATTCAAACTTTAACAATGCGCATCGATAATTAACTTTTTATTACTGCACGATTATTTTTCTCTTTACAAAGTTGCAGTGGTGCCATTTTTTTTTCAAAAAGTCAGTATCCACTGTTACAGCTAACGACTTTTTAATGTGAGCCGGTGGATATTATTTTGCAGACTAAATTGTTTTTTGCTGAGTGTCATTACAACCAAATACTCGTTGTAATATCACTTACGGGATCTGCAGTCGTGGGAATTTAATTAAATTTAAGTAAATAAACATATTTGGACAATCCTACTAATATTATAAACGCGAAAGTTTGCATGGGTGCTTGTTTGGATGTTTGTTACTCTTTAAAGCCGCTACTACTGAAGCGATTTAGCTGAAATTTGAAATGGAAATAGATTTTACTCTGGATGAACACATAGGCTACTTTTTATCCCGAAGAAATCCATGGTTTCCTGATTTTCCGAAATTTGCGAAGATTTTGATGATTTGAATGTTTGTTACTCTTTCACGCTTCGACTACTGAACTGAATTAGCTGAAATTTAGTATTGTGATATATTATAGCTTGGATTAACATATAAGCTACTTTTTATCCTGGAAAATTCTATGATTGCCGAGGGATTTGTGAAAAACTAAATTCCACACCGACGAAGTCCCGGGCGTCTGCTAGTATATTATAAAAACTTTATTAAAAGCCTCCGTGGTACAGTGGTGTGCACAGTGCATTTACAAGACGGAGGTTCAGGGTTGATCCCCGGAAGCCGATTAAAGTTTTCTGAATTGGTCCAGGTTTGGCTGGTGTAAGGCTTTGGCGTGGCTGGTTACCACCCTACCGATAAAGATCTACCGCCAAGTGATTTAGCGTTCCGGTACGATGTCACGTAGAAACCGAAAGGGGTGTGGATTTTTATCCTGCTCCATCAAGTTAGCCAGCTTCCATCTTAGATCACCACTTACTATCAGGTGTGATTGTAGTCAAGGGTTTACTTGACTACAATCACACCTGATGGAGCGTGGTGAATTTAAGGTCAATGTCCCCACTCCTGCGCGAAAGAATGCCAAGCGGTTCCGCATTGACCACGGAGCACGGGGAGGAGGGATTTTATCCTCTCCGACAAAAAAAAATCCCCTCTCCTTTGAAAAGGAAGTTTGACTCTGTAGTTGACTGAAATACAATAATAATGTTGATGATGACGTCACAAATAAACTCCAACAACACATTAAAGTTTTTGAATAAAAGTTTTATAGTCTCTGCGTTGTGTATCCTGTCTGCGATAACATAGTAAAACAGCCTTAAATATATAATGTCCAATATCAAACTTCGAAACAATATTTGCGGAGCACGTAAATATAAAATGTTGTTAGTAAAAATAAGTTCTTGATTGTAATATGTACGGAATTCTGTATGTGGGGCAAACAACTTTTATTTGAACAAAACCACTGACAACCAAATACTGCCGAAATTAATAAAGTTCTACCGTAATTGTGAATGAAACTCTAAGTTTATTGCACACTACTATACGTACCGCAGTGAAACACAACGATCCGACTGATATTAGATATAATGATATAAATAAGTAAATGTATCTTTCTGCTATGAAAATCAGCTAGCTAGCTGAAAATCAGCGCTGTATGTTCTTCGTTTATGGGTAGCATATAGCAATATGCTGAGCTAGGACCTTTTTAAAAGTTATGCCACATATCGCAGGGTATTATTCTTAAATAATTATGATGTTTGGCATAATGTAGTAATAAATATATTTTCTTTCTTTCTTTCTATGAAAAGGGATATTTGGAACTTAAACCCACCTTACTGCTAAAGTATACTTTAGTAGGCTTGAATTAGGAACTTTTGATTCACAAGTAAGAAAAGCTTCCCAATTCCAGGTTGTTGATGAATTTCTGGGAAGAAAATAACTCAATATTCGAACCCAGGACCAACTACGGTGCGCTATTAAAAAGATTTCTTTGTGATTTTTTTCGTTCAAAAAATACATTTAACAGTTGAACGAGTCAAAACAGGGATTCTTATCTTTTTAGAAGTATTTGGAACATTTTGAATTAAAAGTTGAAAACAAAAGGTCGTGCTTTGACGGCTTCACAAGAAAAACGCGTGGCCACGGGAATGAGCGGCGCGAACAGCGGCGCGGCAGATTGTGCGTTACAAGTGCGTTCATTAATCGGAATTGTACGGATCGCATCGAACGTATATCTACCGTAAAATTAAAAATCCGTTTGATGCGACGCTTCAGATACATATGATGCGGATTAGTTGACGTTTGCCATTAGGCGGCAAAGCGACATTTTTATACCCAAGAAAAGATGCCAACGCCTAGACGGTTTCTGAAATATTATTATTAAATTAAAAAAAAAATAATTATTTAAAATTTTGTTTTGTGCATTTGTTTCTTACAGTAAATATAGATAATATTATGCGAAATTTAAGGTATCAAATGTAATCTGCCTTCGGGTGATTATTTTAATCGAAATCCGCGTCAGTCAGTGGTGCGAATTTCATTTGTTCCACAACGCGAATTATCGCTGCGAGATAGGAGTCAGTCCCGTGGCCCGCAATAGTATGAGCGAGCGTTTTATCGATAACAAGGGTTGCCTATTATCGGACGTCTTTCTTTAGGGCCGGTCGCGCGGAAATATTGTAATTCCTTACTTAAGTCCCTGATTAGCGATCGTGCAGTTATGCCACAGATAAATGACGACGAATAAAAATGGCTCCGATTACAACAAATTACATAGGCCGTGTTAGCATGTACTTTTGTAAGTATAAGTAGGTATTTGTAGAAGTTTATTTTGAGCACTTAATAATTTATATATTTTGCAATTCTCTGCAAAAACAACGAACTTAAACTTCAACGCCACCCACGTATGACAAAAAAGTGTGTGTCAGCTCCGACGCACGAATGGAGTTTACTCTTTTAGATCTACTGTCTAAATAGGTGTATTTTGCCCCGCAGTATACACATATTTATAAACTCGCATCTTAAAGTCCTACAAATAAATTTGGACAGAACGCGAGCTGCCCACGACCTGCTCGAAGTAACTGCGAGAAATCACAACATAGATGTAGCTATAGTAGCGGAACCAAATAAAAAGATAGCGGAGAACCGTGAATGGATTACAGATAGGAAGGGTGACGCAACTTACATAGTTTACAATAGAGAGATGCAGGCTAAAGTAGTGCACCGGGGAAACGGCTTCATCGCGGTGGCTATATCTGGTCTTACATTGTATAGCTGCTACTTCTCCCCAAACTATAGCTTCGAAGAATTTGAGCAGGATACAAATGACCTTTTCGACAGCATACAAACACAACGTGGGGAAATTATAGTAGCTGGAGACTTCAACGCAGCCTCAAAAGTGTGGTCTAAGAAGTCTGAAAATGCCAGAGGGCGCCATATAATGGAATTACTTGCAAGTAAGGACATGGTCATAGTCAACGCAGGGGATAGACCGACATTTCAAAGAGGTCCGAAGAATTCTACTCCAGATATCACATTCGCAAGCTTTGGTCTGGCACAGCAAATTGTGGAATGGCAAGTCTTGGACGAAGATAGTTTAAGTGGACACTGCTATATAAAGTTTCAGGTATCCCAAAACAAGGATGTACTGCTAACGCAGTCACAAATGGGGTGGAAGCTAAACGAAATCGACCAGGAAAAGATGGTAGAGATACTAAAAAAAGATAAAAGTGAAATTAGCACACCGGAGGAACTAGTTGCCTTGACTACGAGGGCCTGTGACAAAGCGATGCCAAAAAAAGGCCTTCCTCGTAAAGCACCTGTTTACTGGTGGAATAGGGAAATAGGAGAAAAAAGAAAGTACTGCACTAGCTGCCGTAGAAAATATACGCGTGAGAGGCGGAAAAACAAAAGGGGACCTATAAATATTGATGGTGCTGCGGATCAAGGTATTCAGAAAAAGAGAGAAGAATATAAGTCTGCCAAAATAGCATTGCAAATAGCAATAATGAAGTCAAAGACGGAAGAATGGAAAAAGCTTTGCGACGAGGTGGATAAAGACATGTGGGGACTAGGGTATAAAATCGTCACCAAAAAGATGCGGCCACGCCCACCCGGTTTAGAAATGGAATTAATAAAATCCGTGGCGGCGGTCCTCTTTCCAGCACACAAAACCTTTGGGCGAATCATAGCTGATGACTCTCAACCCGTGGATGTAACAGAGGACGAGTTGAAAACGGCGGCGGAAAACTTAAAACCTAAAAAAGCGCCCGGACCGGATTTTCTGTATCCAGAGATAGTTAAATTGGCCGTGCAAGCTATACCAGAAAAAATAAGACAGATCATGGATGCGGCGTTCAAATCTGGAGTTTTTCCGGCAGTCTGGAAGACGGCCAATTTGATCCTGCTTAGGAAAGCCAATAAGCCCAAAGATGACCCATCTGGCTATAGACCGGTCTGCTTGCTCGATTGTTACGGCAAGCTGATGGAGAGACTTCTAGTGAATAGAATAGACAAGCTCCTACCAGAACATGGAGGTCTCTCAGAGCACCAGTACGGCTTCCGGCAAGGCCGATCTACACTAATGGCCATCAAAAGGGTAGTGGAAACCGCTGTAGTGGCGAGACAGGGCTCACGCAGGACTAGAAGGCTTTGTGCCCTAATATGTCTCGACGTCAAAAATGCGTTTAACTCTGCTCCTTGGAAGGAAATTCTGTTAGAAATAAGAAAAAGAGGTCTACCGGGCTACTTACAAAACCTCTTAAGTAGCTATCTAGAGGACAGAAGTATAATCGTCAGAGACAACAAAGGAGTGACAGAAGTAATAACTGTCAGTAGCGGGGTACCACAAGGGTCAATATTAGGTCCAACCTTATGGAATATTCTGTATGACGGTGTTTTCACGCTAGAGCAAGAAGAAGGGGTGCAAGTGTTAGGCTTCGCGGACGACCTTGCCATTGTGGTGGTGGCCAAAACAGAAATAAGCCTCATGTCTCGGGCAAACAAAGCGCTTGAACGAGTTAATGCATGGATGCAAAAGAAACAGCTAGCTCTGGCACCCGAGAAAACGGAGGCAGTCGTATTTAGCGGAAGGCGAAAACTGCAACCCATTAATTTCTCAATTCAGGGTACTGCAGTGACACCTAAAGACCACGTTAAGTATTTGGGAGTGTGGCTTGACAAAAACATAAGTTTCAAGACTCACATTGAGGAGGTAGCTCAGAAGGCACAAAAATTGACCGAGGCACTATGCAGGCTGATGCCGACAAGAGGCGGTCCCCGAGCGAGCAGAAGAAGAATTTTAGCGTCGGTTGCCCACTCTACTATACTTTACGGGGCACCTCTGTTCAAGAAGGCCATGAATGTGGAACTGTACCGTAAAAAACTAGAGACGGTACAAAGACGCCTTGCGATAGGAGTATGCGGTGCCTACCGGACAGTCTCCACAGAAGCAGTGCTGGTCATAGCAGGACTGGTCCCGATAGACAAGCTAGTAAAAGAACGGGCCCTATTGTTCGAAAAGAGAGATCAAAATCCCCATGAAACACGTGAGAACACCTTGAAGGAGTGGGAGAGAGAATGGTCGGGTGCAGGGAAGGGAAGCTGGACCCGCGAATTAATCCCTGATTTAAAGGCCTGGCTACATAGGAAGCATGGGGAGGTAGACCGCTGGCTTACACAAGCTCTCAGTGGACACGGGGTGTTTAATACCTACCTCTTCGCTATTGGAAAGGCGCCACATGAAAAATGTTACTTCTGCGGAGAAGAGGACAATCCGAGGCATGCTCTCTTTGAATGCCCGGGATGTGCAGACGTGACAGCAGAAGCACAGGAAACAGGGGAGTTTAATGCGCAAACTCTTGTTGCTCGCATGTTGGAGAGCGAAAACGAATGGCACAAATGCGCTAACACGCTCCGAACAATAATGGTTCGGAGGGAAACGAGAGAAAGACAAGAGAAAAAGGAATGCGAGGAATGATAACTAATCGGTCAGCACGAAGTAATGCTACGCGGTTCCGTGCTGACCCAAGAGTTGTGGGGGGTTATTTTTAGTCCGTGCGAGTCGGACATGCCCTGCCTGACGGCAGAAGTCCGTAGGGATTTTTTTCCTCCCCGCTAAGAAAAAAAAAAAAAAAAAAAAAAAAAAATACACATATTTAGACAGTATAAGTGAAGGGTGCGCAGAATAGGTTGCGTACAAAAAACGTAACGCTGTCATTCGTTTATCGAATTTAACTGCCCATATTTTTTTCATGACGGGGGCTATATACGAAAATCGATTCATAAGGAGTAAACTCCAAAAAACCTTTGACTTTTCTATCGGAAATCGAAGTACCCTTTTTTGGGGATATTGTATAATAAAGATTATTGTTAAGTCTTTATGCATAATTGCAATATTAGGTAAGTAATTACTAATAGTTAACAATGTTCAAGCTAATGTGAATTGAAATTAAACTAGTAATCTCCGGAACTGTCTGCTTGTTAACCAGTGTAATTTTTTCGACAGGCCTCCTCATCTATACAGCGCCCGTTATAAAAGGTTCCCCGATATAAAATGCATTCGTTCGTACAAAATCGGGAAGCCAAGGCTGGAATTGTTTTTAAACGACTTCGGAACGATTCTTCTAATCGGCGTTGATTCGTGAACATCGTTGAAGCATCGGCTTTATCGATATCCAATAGAATGGTGGCTATTATGTAGACTTTTGAGACTTTGTCTAAGCCGATTAACATCGCTGGCGCAGTTGATAACGTCTTGGATTACGGCGGAATCCCGTCTCAGGTCCATTTAGGATTTCATATTTTCTAATTTAACTCAATAGCTTTATTACGTAACGATGTTTTTAGTGAGTTTCGAATTTGTCTCTCTCTTTCTCTGTTTAAAGTATTGTGTTATATAGAGAGAGGTAGACATGAATTCGAGATTTACGCAGGTGAGTTGTAAAAACACAGTTTCAGAATAGCGCTACTAGTTTTGTAGCAGGCTTCGGTAGTGGCTTTTCATTTACAACAGCGTGGAAACTAGACAAATATCTCCCTACCATATTTCATCTTTAGCGGATTTCGATATTTCGTAAAAATATATCGATATCGTTTTGTGAATTTGAGTTTATCGAGAGTGACAGACACACACACGGGAAAATTATTAAATATTAATACTAATTAGGTAATTAATATGTTATCTGAGCTGAGAATTGAACCAGAGACATTATATATTCTTTTTAATTTTAATTATATAGGCACATACCGCTTCCGTCTATAAAAATATTCGTGAGAACTTTCCAAAATAATATCGCCGTATACTGACAATAACGCAGGTGGTAGGTATGGATTAATATTTGACAAATCCCAATTGATTCGACTTGATATGCGCATTATGTATGAGGCGATTGTCACAGCGCTCGTCACGTGTGAAGGACGCCTTATGGATTGAGAGCCTGGATAACCCAGACTTACCTATTTCTAATTTTTTTTATTCTTCACAAGTTAGCCCTTGACTACAAACTCACCTGATGATAAGTGAATCAATCTAAAATGGAAGCAAACTAACATGTTAGGAGGAGACCATCCCTCTTTCGGTATCTACGCGACATCGTAGCGGAACGCTAAATCGCTTGGCGGTACACCTTTGCCGATAGGGTGGGAAATAGCCACGGCCGAAGCCTGGACCGATTAAGAAAACCTCAATCGGCCCAGCCGAGCATCGAACCCAGGACCTCCATGTTGTAAATCTACTGCGCAAACCACTGCGCCACGGAGGCCGTCAAAACGACGTATCAGTACGATGCCGTAGAAGCCATCAGAGATATGGGTAGAATAAATTTGTACCTCTTTCAAGTAAGCCCGCTTCAGCGAGATCACAGTCCAGGGTTAACTTGATAAAGAATAAATTAAAAAAAAATTACATGTGGCACTCGGGGACTGCCGGAAAGCTATTGCATAGAATTTTTATCAACTTATGCAATTATAATTATTTATTCATTTTATTTATGCAGTATTTCTTTTTCTTTAGAAAAAAATAAAAATTAAATGAATAAATAAATAAAAAAAATAAGTTGAGCTGGAATCGAACTCTGGTTTAATAAGTTTTGTTAAGTTAAGTTAACGTTAAAGTTACGTTAAAGTTAAAGTTAAGTTAGCAATTTAGTTTCACACCACGTGTCCAGTTGAGTCATATGATAACGTCGAAATGTGTTAACTTGCTGCATGGCTTGGGTGTAAGGTTTATTTTCGTTACGGAATTTCTTGATTCGGTTACTGCACTCAGAGCCCGCGATAAAACCTATGCAATAGCTTAAAAACAAAGAGTGTCATGTCATGTCTGGCGACCGCAGTCTCTCGGTCTATTATGTAGATTTTATTATTACTAACTCATATGCCGAGATAAATCACATCCCGTGTGGGAGGGGCTTTAGGAAATAAAGAAAATATCGGCATTATTTTTGTGCTAGAATTATGTCTTCGCGTTTCTTACTTATCCTTTTCCACATTTTCTTTTTTTTGCAGATTTACCTCCGATGTGACGGCTTAAGTTATTTGTACCCCGAAATGTGAAATGAAAAATATCTTTTTGAATTCACTTACCGGGTAATCTCTAAGTAGGTATACTAATTTTCTCAGAACATACCTGAAAAAAAAGAACTTGATTAGAAATAGAATTTCATTTTTAGTAATATTAATATTGGGGTCCCGAGTTGCTGGAATGGCGACCCCGCACCGGAAAGCGCAGTGTTGCTCGACCCCCTACTAGGCCGTTGGATGGTGTCGGCTCGAGGCCGTTTTGTTTGGAAGTCTATGTAAGAGGCCTATGCCCAGCAGTGGACGTCCATCGGCTGATAATGAAGATGATGGATATTAAGAAAATTAGTTAGTTGCTTTTAGACCTTACTAGCGGATGCCTGCAATTCAGTATTTTTTAAAAATCCCGTTTTAACCATGGATTTGGTTAAAAAGATTAGGATAAAATAATATCTATCTACTATTATTATAAAGAGGAAAACTTTGTTTGTTTGTATGTTTGATGGTTTGTTTGTTTGATAATACTGGACCGATTTTAAAAATTCTTTCACCATTCGAAAGCTGTCCACAAGTAACATAGGCTACATTTTATTTTGAAAAAAAATAGGGTTCCGTAAGATATTTGGGTTTTTTGGACACAAGGTGTAGAAAATCAACCAAAAAAGTAGAGTAGGGGTAGGTAGGAGTAGGGTAGGGGTAGGGGTAGGCTATGGGTAGGCTAGGGGTAGGGTAGGGGTAGGGTAGAGGTAGGGTTGGGGTAGGATAGGGGTACTTAAAAGTTTACATCGAGTTTCATGCGGACGAAGTCGCGGGCGTCGGCTACTGTAGCATAAATGTAAATTCAGGATATATTTTTCATTCTAATTTTCAGACAAATCTGCCCCTCTAGCTAAGTGGCACGTCGATTCTCTTTCTACGATATCTAACGCTTTAAAAACTAGAAAAATGTATGGGAATGACGAATCATGATGACGTGACGTGTCCATAGCAAATGTCATTCCGATACATCTTTCTAGTTTTCGAAGCGTTAGCGATCATAGAAAGAGAATCGATATGCCATTTGGCTAGGGGGGCTGTTTTGTAGTTGCGGCGCCAAGTAATAACAAACATACATACTTACATATAAATTTAATTGTGTTTTAAAATCCATAATAAATTAAAAAATAATAACATTAAAAAAAGTTAAAAAGGATGGATAACAATTTTTTTACAGAACTATATACTAAACCATACGATGCCCATACCAAAAACTCACCCTTTTATAGTTTAAAGTAATAGCTAATAAGCAATTACCGAGTTCCCCTTTCGGAGTGAGTAGAACGGTGCACCGCACGTAATACAACTTTGCCAGGCAATTTAAAACTGCGGCAAAGTTTAGATCATGCAATACATTACCCCTCTGTTCGGAACATACGCAAGTTAACAGCGGTTAGCCGACTACAGTGAGGACGGGACTATAGGACCCGGAAGTGATACTTCATTATTATAGACCTTACTTGTCATTGCAAAACTATATAACTATACCAATATTAAAAAGAGGAAAGATTGTTTGTTTGTATGTTTTAAATAGGCTCTGGAACTACTGAACCGATTTGAAATTTTTTTTCATTGTTGGGAAGCTACAGTGAAAAAAATTGCTATAAGGTATATTTCATTCCCGTATTCCTACGAACGGGAAATACACGAGTGAAACTGCGCGGCGTCTGCTATCTTTAAAAAACTGCCACATCAAACTACGGGCATGTCTCGCAATAACTACAAAACTTTTATTAAACGCAAGATTATAGAAAATACGTAATATAATGTAAATGTTTATGTATAAAATAGCTTAGAAATGAAGTGCACTATCTACTTATATAGGTACCTATTGTTAAATGTTGATAAACAAAAAAAAACCTGGCTGTGTTTCTTGTAGGCTTCACGGACCGAGGCTCATTTGGAACTCGTAACTTTAATTTTAAGTTTTCGAGTAATTATTATAAACGTTATCTAAAATTATTATTACCCTTTTGAAAGTGCTTGTAAACTAAGCCTAATTGAAACAATTTGATTCGAGTTTTTTTTTTAATATAACTACATCTGTAAAGAGTGGTTGGTTAATTCCGAGTTCCGAGTTTGAGTTTTTTTAATATAACTACATCTGTCCAGAGTGGTTATAAATGATTTTTTAGTTTGAGTTAAAGTTTTTTTAATATAACCGCATGTGTCCAGAGTGGTTAGCTTATGTTGATCGCAAGGTCACTCACTCACTCTGTATAGATAAAAATAAAAGATAAAGACGATTCTGAAACTTACACCGTAAAACATGGTTACAGAGTAAAGCTACTGTTTAAATTCTCAGTTTACATAATAAAATATTTGCAATCAAGACCTTAATTAGCACCACTAGAAATGCTACAGTATAGAAAAAAAAGGAGAACTGAAAAATAATATCAGAAATTTATAACAACTCCGCAATAATAGAGGAAAAATAATATCAATGTAAAAATGTTGAATATAACGCCAAGTTATGATTTCGCTGAGCTCAAAGTGAGCTCGGTATAAGTTTGCGCTTAAAGACGTCGCCTTTACAACGTTATTGTAGAACTGTACAGTGACCATACACGACGTTTAATATAGGACACGTCCTATTTTTATGGTAAACTAACAGACGCTTTGCGGTTTCACCCGCGAAATTCCCGTTTCCATGGGAAGACAGCGATAGATTATAACCTATGACACTTTCAAATAATGTGGCTTTTTGTTAGTAAAATATATTTTAAATCGATTTAGTAGATACAAAGATTACCCCCATAAACGTCACAAACTATAATTTATCTTTATAATACGAGTTTAAGTAAAATTTATGATTTTAATCGTAATGTAAACTTAAGGTTTCATGATGTGTGTGATGTGTAACCTATTTCAAATTTAAATATTTTTTTCCATTGTAAATTTAAGTTATTTTTGAAAAAATACATCTATTTTGTCACTTTTTATCATAGTATATTAAATTAATGGTGACAAGTAGTCTTAGATTTTGAATAACGAATCTTTGTTTGAAAAAAAAACGTAATAAATTCTTTAGAAAGTCGTAAAATTTACAGGTTCTAAAACGTGATAGGAAAATAAGGTTGAAATATTTGAGGTCAAGAAGTTCAACCATATTGTAAAATAAAATAAAGCTAAACTCTACATGCCTTCAAACTTATTTATCGGTGAAATTATTTGAATGAATCAAATAAAAATGTATTGCATGTAAAATTGCATGTCCGAGTTTATCAAAAAGCGTGGTGTCACCACATAGCACAGTTGTCGACTGATGCGTTTTCCTGAAACTTTTAAACCAGCGCAAAGATCAAAAGTATTTTTTAAAGTTGGATTTCTATTTGCAGAGCGAATCTCGTTTCGGTGAGTTTTGTATTTTAAAAATGAAGAATACGGTCCGTGTTCGTATCGATTTTATACAATACAGAGATTATTCTGACAGACACGCTGGCTGAATGTCTGGACTGCTCAATCTACAAGCATTGGCTTTCAGTCTCAGACCAATTATAGAAGGACCTGTATCGCACTCTTAGTCACAAACAAAATTGTATGTCATTTCCTGGGGAAAACGATCTTAGATTTGATATATATCTTATACTAAACTAGAGGTTTTTGTCCGTTTTTTACACCATCCAACTACACAAAAAGGTATTTATACGGTGCTCTTTAACCGACGAACACGATTACGACTATTTAACATCGATTCTATAGAGACAGCTTTTATAATCCCAATAGATCGTCGATCATATAGTTTGACAGAAAAGTAACACCTAGCGAGGCAGGTCCTATACAATAGTTGGTCTGAGCTTTCAGTGCACCAGGAGCCTAATATAAACTAGCAGAACATACCAGTATGTATAAATAATACGGATACATATACTAATAGTTAGCCAATTAAATAGTGTAATATTAATTTTAATTACTATATTTATATTCTTTTTATTTTGTGTGAAAAAAAACGTGGGTAGACCACAGAAGCGATGGACAGATGACAAACTGTATTAAAATAGCGCAGGAAAGAGATGAATGGAAGAAATTGGAGGAAGCCTATACCCTATCAAAGGGATTCCTATAATGATAAAAAATAAAATTAACAGAAATACTCATTATTTATTCAGTATCATCATTTATTCAGATCATTATTTAGTATTTCTAACATAGTTTAAGTAAAAACTACAAAATATATTGTAATTAGGTTTAAGGTTTATGGGAAATAAAGAGGCTTTATTATTATTATTATTTTGTATGTTCTACACTGGGTTTTTACCTTTAAATAAACTATTATTATTATATGGGTACTGATGTACTCACAACAAATTTTAGCTGAGTCAGGTCCATTTTTTTGGCACAACATATTTTCTATATATATGTATTAGTTTTAAGTTATTATGTAGTTATGTGTTGTGTTAACAAATAAATGATTTCTATTCTATTCTATTCTATATTATTATCATTCATACGTGTAACATAGTTGTCTATACCAATAATACAAAGAGGAAAGATTTGATATTTTGTTTGCAAGGAATAGGGTCTAGAATTATTGGACTGATTTAAAAAAAATTTTCATTAATGGAAATACGGTGTACTACTTTTAAGTGCATGGATTAATTTTTTCGCTTATTTTTAAAAACGACACGAAATAAGCGTTTATAAACGCTATTTTTTAAATTCGTATTTATGAGTATTAGCTTCAAAGACACAAAGAAAGATAATTTTGTATGTTCATCTGTGACTGTGTACTCGAACCTAGGTTAATAACACATTATTTTGTGTCATAAATTCAATTAATACAACAATAAAAATACACATTCTTATAAATACAATTGTGTGTTAAGTGTCTGTCTGTAATTTCAAAGTAACTGTTTTTCAAGTGCTTATGTCACACGATACGGAGACACAAATGAATTAATATTCTTTTTTTTTAAATGTCTGTGTCATTATTTATTATTATTTTTCTGTTTTTTAAACTTTTAAACACAACAATCCTTATTTAGTATAATAAAAATAGTTCTAGAGAGAGCCTGTACTAATATTATAAAGAGGTAAAGTTTGTGATATTTTAGGGGGTAGTTTCTTGATCTCCTGAATCTATTTTAACCACAACTAGAAAGCCACGTTATTTGTGAGTATTATAGACTATATTTTATCCCCATATCTTCACGGGAACGGCAATTACGCGGGTGAAACCGTGGGGCGTCTGCTAGTATAATATAAATCATTATTTGACGGCCTCCGGGGCGCAGTGCTATGCGCGGTGTATTTACAAAACGGAGGTCCTGTATTCGATCCCCGGCTGGGCAGACTGAGATTTTCTTAATTTGTCCAGATCTGGCTGGTGGGAGGCTTCGGCCGTGGCTAGTTACCACCCTACCGGCAAAGACGTACCGCCAAGCGATTTAGCGTTCCGGTACGATGCCGTGTAGAAACCGAAAGGGGTGTGGATTTTCATCCTCCTCCTAAACAAGTTAGCCCGCTTCCATCTTAGACTGCATCATCACTTACCATCAGGTGAGATTGTAGTCAAGGGCTAACTTGTAAAGAATAAAAAAAAAAGAAAAAAAAAAGCTTTTTAGTCTGATTACTAAACATCGAAAATGCAGAAACATTTACTTACATTATTAATAAGATTCTATAATTAATAATAATGGGAAAACGTTTGCAAATTGCGTGCAAATTACTGTTCGCTTTAAACAATTTCCGCATTTACTGTTTCGTTTACTTTCCAAAATGGCTGCAGGCGGTCGTTAAAACTTCCTCGCTGAACTATTAACGAATTCGTATCGAACTTGTTAATATAAGTTGCAATCTCGAAATATTATGTAAGCAGGAGTTTGTACTGTGGGTGCGACAGGAAGCCGTTGCCTCCAAGTTTACTTGTAAATAATCAGGGGTACATTGTTCGCCTTTCATAAACTTCGAGTGTGATGTTTGTTTGGTTAGAGTTTTCCGCTTGCTCTACTTATAACCGAAGGTCTTTTAAAAATATGTCAAATAAAATCAGATTTACTACATTGTAATAGAGTTGTGAATTGCAAGACAAGTTCTAGCAACGTTTGGACGATGCGTTCGCGACATGAATCCGAGGAACTGCGAGAACCATTTTAGACTACCACATATTACAAGCACCCCTCCATAGATGGCGTTTATTTTAAAGTAAGAACTGCTACGAACTATTTATTATAAGCTACAACGTATTACGAGCATCCCTACATAGATGGCGCTTTTTTATAAAGTTCAAATAGTCAGTGCTTTTTAATACCAATAGTACGTAGTCGTAACGTAATACATCCGATCTACAATAGATGTCGCTAGTAACACAATTGTAGCGTTCAAGTGATTATATAGCATCAGTTCTTTATTGCCATCTATGATTTTGTATAGAAACTTTTTACACGCGCGGTTCAGTCTTGATGTAGCAGTTAAACCACTCTTTACTAGAGGGCGCTGGCAGTTGTTAACAATATTTGGTAGTTTCGGACTGTTTTCGTTTCGTTATGAATAAATAAGTTAAGCAACCCATGTCTCGAAACAAATACAACGCCATCTACGTTATATACTGTTTTACAATGTGTTTGAAACCAGATGGCACTGTGTTCATACGACTAAATTAACAATTTTTAATATTTAATGTGATCATTCTTCTTATTTTTAGGAATGGATATTTACATATTATATTATGGATTTTGTACAGATATTAAATGTCCTAGTAACTAACAAAACAAATCAGTTAATTATAGAAATACGGAACTACAAGGTTCGTACGAGTATATGCAATTTCTGTACCTTTAGCAAATGAGGATCGCGTTCAGCAGCGTCCAGCAATGACTCCGCTTCACTCAGCCAAGCCACGAACTTCTCCAATGATCGGTCGAAGTTTTGCAGCGATGAAACCGCTGAGTGGAGAGCTTTTCCTCGTGCCACAATGCTACGAACAAATATGAAGAAGTGTTAACAAATTATTATTTAAAAAAATGTGTGAGATTAATTACCTGCTTGATTAATTATTAGAGCTACTTTCTCTTCTAAATCGATATTATTAATAGCCCCACAGTTATGGGGCCAGACCCAAATCCAAAAGATCTTAGATTCCATCGCCCCAAAACACCGTAGGAAAATACGACAATATACAGTAGGAAGGGCCTTTGTATACCGTGTACTCACATTCTTCACGCTCTGTACGACTAACAGGAAAAGGAAAAATAATATCGTTCATGCTAGAATATATGATTTTTTTTAAAGACAAAGATATTAGCTGCATGGGCAAAGACAAGGTGGAGTATCTCGAAGTCCGTAATGTCTGACCTCTCGAATGGAGATTACCCGCACGCTTCATAGACAAAAATGTCCGAAGAGACTTGTACTTATCTTATGACAGTGGAGCTTAAGTTAACTTGCCCGGGCAAGAAGAAGTTAAAACATGCATTGCCCGTGTTTTCGGTGAGTGTGGGTTTTTACATATTCGCAACAGTAAACTTATATTATGGAATTGAAACTGCGCCATCTAGTAACAACAAGAGAAAACAGTAATCTACGAATAGATGGCGCTGTTTTAATTTCGTTTAATTCAGATTTACTTTAAAATGGTATGGAGTTAAATCAAGTAGATACAAGAACCACTGATAGATGGCTCTGTATTTGTGTAAAATTTAAACATAGTATTGAATTTACATTTGAGCTGTGACAGCCCAGAGATATGACCTCTGCCTCTGATTCCGGGGGTGTAGGTTCTAATCCGATCGGGGGCGTGCACCTCCAACATTTTCAGTTGTGTGCATTTTAAGAAATTAAATATCACGTGTCTCAAAACGGTGAAGGAAAAACATCGTGAGGAAACCTGCATACCAGAGAATTTTCATAATTCTCTAGTATGCAATCCGCATTGGGCCAGCGTGGTGGACTATAGCCTAACCCCTCTCATTCTGAGAGGAGACTCGAGCCCAGCAGTGAGCCGAATATGGGTTGATAATGATGATGATTGAATTTACACAATCGAATAAGTGGAAACTCGCACTCATGGTACTGATACTGGTGAAAAATAGTGATAGATTGCTATGCATGTGAGTCACCTGTTGTTCAGCTCGTTGTACCGATGGTTGATGGCTTCGGTCGCGCGTTTGATGCGGGTGGTGTCGTCGTTACGGTACACTGCGATGAGGCGCTGCGTCAGCTGCCCGAACAGTTCCACCTGGTGCTTGTACTGGTGAACCTCCGCATGGAACGACTGGAGACAGACATGAATACAACATAAGTATATGTTAACGAGTATTGCCATAGATAGTTTTTGAATCTCTATTATTGAATCAGTTATTTTTTTATTCAATGACAATTAATTTAACCTGGAAATTGTTTATGATTGTAGGTAATGTAATAATTTCAATTTTCAGCTGCTGATATTATTTATCGACGAAAGAGTTTATTTTAATTATATGTGGTCATTTTAATGACCGAAATTCCTGTCTCTCATACGTCTCCATACGGCACGTGAGCCTTCATAAGCCACACCGTGTCTGCATGAGCCACACCTTGGATCAACGTAAGTCACCCATTCACCATTTGCTTCATCAGCTGCATCTCCAGCACGTCAGCGCTCTCATGGCGTCCAGACGCGTCTCTTTACGTGTGAGCCACGTCGTGTGTCTGCTTGAGCCACACCTTGTCTATGCGTGAGCCACTCGTTTCGTTTGTCCTAGTGGATGTTAGCTACATATTCACCTTTTGCACCCTCAGCTGCATCTCCAGCACGTCAGTGGTATGTCCGGGCGCTATTATGGCGCATAGACGCGTCTCCTTACGTGTGAGCCATGCCTTGTATCTGCGTGAGCCACTCGCTTCGTTTGTCCTAGTAGATGTTAGCTACATATTCACCCTTTGGTCCCTCAGCTGCATCTCCAGCACGACAGCAGTGTGTCCGGGGGCAGTCATGACGCCTAGACATGTTCCTACACGTATGAGCCTCGCCGTGCGTCAGCAGGAGCCACGCTCTGTATCTGCGTAAGCCACTCGCCTCGTTTACCCTAGTAGATGTTAGCTACATATTCACCTTTTGCTCCCTCAGTTGCATCTCCAGCACGTCAACGGTGTGTCTGGGCGCTATTATAGCGCCCAGGCGCGTCTCCTTACGTGTGAGCCATGCCTTGTATCTGCGTCAGAAACTCGCCTCGTTTGTCCTAGTAGATGTTAGCTACATATTCACCTTTTGCTCCCTCAGCTGCATCTCCAGCACGTCAGCGGTGTGTCCAGGGGCAGTCATGGCGCCCAGGCGCGTCTCCATCCGTGTGAGCCACGCGTCGGCATCGCGGCGCCTCGCTTCGTAACGCTGCGAGTCGCCCAACATGGCGTCCAACTGTGCCTTACGTTGCAGTACGCGCGCGTTTGCTTCGTCCCAGTGCTCTCGGAGTGCAGTGACTGTAAAAAGATGAAAAGAGAATAGTTATATACAATGTAATAAAAGGTAAATCATAGTAAAGAATAGGTGTAGCTATTTTGGAAACAACCGTACGTGAATATAAGAATTTTACGTGAATATGTCCTGGCAATATGGTTGATCCGCTCGGCCGCATTAACAGTGAAATTCATAGACGTTGCAGAGGCACCATAGGCGGGTGAAACCACGCGGCGTCAGCTAGTTCTTTATACAATAACGCTGTTCTTAATGTTGTTTTGTTGTTGGTGCAGTATGGACCCAACGTCCATCATGTGGACTGCCTATTGCCACTTCAGCTTCACGATTTGCTTAGATGTGACTTTGCTTACTCTGCGGATCTTCTCATTTTTGTTTCGATCACGCAGAGATACTCCAAGCATATAACTCGCTCTATAGGCCTCTCAATGACTTTGGGCCTTTTAATAAGGCCTATATTTAGCGTCCAATTATTACTACTTAAATACATAAACAATTACTCAAGTTTATTAACTGATTGTTGAGCATTGAGACGTTAATAGTCAGTTACATTTATAGACAGTTGCAATCCCGACCTAGACTAAACCAATTATTATCTGACTTGCCTGGCATGGCGCCAGATGTTCTATAACAGATTCCTGTCTATCGCAAGAATTATCTATACTGCATAGTCACATACGTGTAACGAATTAGCGAGGTGGGTTTAAGCTCCAAATCTTCCTACAGAAGCGATGTGAGTCTGTTTAATATAATTCTAAAAGCTTATGTACATAATCTTATTAAGTATATTACAAAACCACTGTTTCTATCCTCCTAAATCTCTTTACAAGGGATAACGATGTTCTATACACTGTAGCAGGTGTCACGCAAAAAGAGCGCTAGTAGTCGAATATGGTAAATATTTTATTAATTTACAGAGATAAAAGTACAGAGTCACATTACATTTAAAATTGAAATAATAAATTAATGCATAAATGACATCAGAAATCAGCTTTCGCCTCGTCAAAAATCACGTCTCTAAAAGCAAGAGAGATTTACAGAGATTGATGATTCATGTTATTATAATTATTATACTCGAATTTCACCTAGTCTCTTCGCACAATGGTTTGTGTTGAAAATCTTTAGTAAGTTAGACAATCACGACAAAATCTTTCAAATCTTCAGTTAAAAAATTTCGCATTGAATTACTTATGCTTCTCAGTTCTACTCATTAAAATTAAAAAGAATAGAAGTAAAATACAAAAAAGCAATCTTATCGCTCAATAGCAATTTATTATGTACTTATTATGCTTAATTTTATGTACATCTGATCTGAGAGATTCTAGAACTCTAAATGGGTCATAAATACAATCTTGTTTTATACAGAAACGTTAGCATTCACATTTATTCATATAAGACTGGCAGTTCTCTTTTTACGCACCACCAACTATAACCTTTAAAAGCCTTCTAGCGTTCTCATCTTAGCGAGGGTCTGATTCCTCGCTCCGGGCGGAACATTACTCAACATTCAAATTGGAAAGCCATCCACGACAAAACAAATGAAATCAAATAATACAGAAAATGTTCAAAGAAAACGGAAGCAAATATGGCGCACGCAAATGTTTGGAGAGAGAATGAGAGAGAAAAGGGTAACGTATTGTTTGCTAAGGTGGAGACACAATTAATAAAAGTATCGTCGGATCGATAAAAATGCCAAGTGATTCATTGACAAATTTTTATAAGATTTTATAAGCCCTCATTCGCATGAGAGTTTTTTAACGGACGTTAAAAAAGCTATAAGCTAATTATCACGCTAGGAGCGTGTTGCGTAAACGGTTGAAGTTTCGCAAAATCATGTATAACAGAATTGTTCCCCTTAAAAAGTTAAACGAAGTCGCGGATTAACGTTAGCGTTAACCCAAAGTAACTATTCAACGCGGACGAAACGGGCGGAAGCTAGTTACTAATATTAGGTACTTATTTCTACTTTTACTAATCCTACTAATACTTTAACGCCGCTACTACTGAAGCGATTTGGCTAAAAATTTGGAATGGAAATAGATTTTACTCTAGATTGACAGATAGGCTACTTTTCATCCCGAAAAATCCATGGTTTTCCGAGTTTTGCGAAAACTAATGATTTTGATGATATGAATGTTTGTTACTCTTTCACGCCTAGACTACTGAACCGAATTAGCTGAAATTTGGTATTAAGATATATTATAGTCTGGATTAACACATAGGCTACTTTTTATCCCGGAAAAATCCATGGTTCCCGAGGGATTTGTAAAAAACTAAATTCCACGCGGACGAAGTCGCGGGCGTCCGCTAGTACCTAAAATTATAAAGTTTGTGGTGTTGTCCCAAAAACATAAATTTTCAAAATCAGTTACTATTTCTGGATCTACTGAACCGATTTTGAATATTTTTTTACCACTAGAAAGCCACGTTATTTGTAAGTGTCATAGGCTATACTTTTTCCCCGTATTCTCACGGGAACAGGAACTACGCGGGTGTAACCCCGAAGCGTCAGCTAGATGTTTTTAACTTTAATCAATTATATAGCAAGAGTCAGGAAACAGGAATTCCGTTGGCAAACGTTCCGCAAATAATTACAATTTCCCAGATTATCCGGCAGTTTTCCCGGTGAAATAGGAAATTATATTTATTACGTTTTCCAGCCGAACTCCTTTCAATCAGCATTACGTCCCGTTTTCCGTATGTCATGCATAATTTAATAAATTTCTCATGCATACGCTACGTTACAGACATGCCGTGAAACGAAACGGATTGTGCTTTTATTTTGTACTAGATTTTATTTCTATTTCTATCTATGATAGAGAGATGGACAGATAGATAGAGCGATTGGTTACGGATAACATATATATAAATTAATTGAATTATACAACAGAAATCAGATTACTTATTACTTAATTCTAAATTTAACGTTTTACATTATATGTATTATATTATATAAATTTATATAAAAGAATTATAAAAAAAATCAGTTCAAATATCCAGATCAAAATATTACCCCCTACAGCCTAACAATCTTTACTTCTTTAAAATACTAGTCTAGATTATATATCTACCTGCCTGAACAAATTAAAAAATAAACATCTAAAACCATATCCACATTATTATTGTGTTTCTAATCAACATCATCAAACATCGGTTTCAAACACAATATTTATGTTTCAAATGTACTGTATAAAAAAGGCCATTCCGAAAAATGTAAAAAGGTATAACACACCCTTTATGAAATGGCCTTTAATAATAAAAAAGTAAAAAACATTATTTTACATACAAAAACCCAATCTCCCTAAAACAACAAAGGCTCTTTGTCCACCGTCGCCCGGACAGAGCAACACTTGAATAAATCGAGGGCACTGTGTACCGTTTACACGTTCATGCAAATCGTTGCAGTTCCACGTTAATAGAACTAGAGCCTGCGGTGGCCACACTTACCTTAACATAGGCAATTAAAGTATTCAGAGAATATACCTTGAGCAGTCCCAGAGCCCTGTCCAGGTGCAGGTTTATGGGATCCCTTCCGACTAGCCAACACCCACTTTCACTGCTCAAGCTATTCTCCCCGAGCCTATTCCAAACTAGGGTATGCATCATCATCATCATCATATCAGCCGATGAACGTCCACTGCAGGACATAGGCCGTTTTCAGTCAGTCAGTCAGTGGGGTTCTACCAACACTGCGCTTTGTAGTGCCGGGTCGCCATTCCAGCACCTTGGGACCTCAACGTCCATCGGTTCTTCAAACTATGTGCCCCGCTCATTGCCATTTCAACCACGCGACTCGTTGAGCTATAACCGTGACTTTGGTTCTTCTGCGGATCTCCTCCTGATTCGATAAAACCGCGCGGCGTCAGTTAGTGGCTAAATAATTAAATACCATAAAAGCGTATATTTCGTAAACGAGTTGTGGCAATATGCAAATCTCCCGTGCACCAAAAGCACACGGCAGCGAATGAGTTTAGCGTGGCGTGAAGTGTGTACACACGATTAGCGCACGGTGCAGAGAAGGTACATTACTTTTATATAATCATAAACTAGATTCTGTTAGCAGCTTTCCTCGCAATAATGTAGATTTTATCAATTAATTACATGCCAGACAACCTCCTATAAATAGTTACTTTATCCCTACAGAACATGTAACCTACGATTCAAATTAGAAAACTTAGCTTACTTGGTTTTAAATATCAAACTGGGAACAATTTATTTATATATATATCAAACTTATTTACTTAAAAATATACTGCGAGTAAATTGCTTAAAAAAATCAAGCCAAACTATTATTAACTGATGGCTTGAGATCGTTTCTAATTCGGATGTCCTATTACTTTTTTCAGGATTGAAGATATTTTATGTCACTCTCTCAATTGAGACAAATTAAATATTAAAATAATAAAGCCCAAAAATCATTTAAACTACACACCGAGAGATCGTGGGTTTCATCTGCCCTCTTTGAAATATTGTCTAATTGAAGAGGAAAAGAATATTGGTATTTTATAAATATAGCAAAAATGCCTTTTTAGACATAAAAGGAAATTCCATAACACCACACTAAGTTGAAATTTTTAAATGGTTTTAGTTAAGGCTGTAAAATAAGACAGGCTGTAAAATACCACACAAACGTGCTATTGAAAAACATAACTTTCCTTTAACGGGCATGTAAAAATAATACACGATTCAATACCACATGACGATAATCTGGTTAAAGCTGAAAAGGAAAAAGTATCAAAATACTTGGATCTTGCTCACGAGATTACCGCCATGTGGAATGTTGAGTCAACTATTATTGTTCCGATAGTTGTTTCAGTCAATGGTCTTATAGCGAAAAGCTTCGACCAACACCTTAAGAAGCTTTCGCTTAGCTGTTGGATCAAGAGTCGGATACAGAAGGCAGTGATTCTCGAGACGGCGCGTATTGTGAGGAGGTTCCTCACTCTGGAGCCCTGACCACCGGTTGCTTGGGCGCTCAAATGTCCCGCAGCGGGAGGGTGGATTTTTTTAATAAATTTTTAATGTTTTGTATTTTATACTTATATTGTTAAAAATAAAAAAAAGAAGTAATAAATAAGTGAGAGAACTAAAACGATTCTATTTGCTGAACTAATTAATTGTATAGTATAATATAAACACAAAATACATAATAGTAAAAGACTTTAACTTATACCTATTACTATAACAAACGATATTGAATATCAAAATTTCCTTTCCAGTGAACTAATTAACTCCAAATTCATATTATTTGATATGAATGAACAAAACCTTATTAGATAATAATTTGCAATAATTTCGTTGAATTATGAACAAATAGGTGAGGATTTACTCACTGCTAGCAAATTAGTTGATGTTTTTTATTGGAGATATTTTTATTATATGCGAGATATTTTTATTATATGAAGATTAAACACAAATAGAACCTTGATAGCCCAGTGGTCTTCGATTCAGAGGTTTCAAACAGTCCGGGACATATGCATCAAACTTTTCAGTTATGTGCATTATTATAAAATTAAATGTCACGTGTCTTAAACGAAAAACATCTTGAGGAAACCTGCATACCTGAGAATTTTCTTCCTTCTTTACGAGTTTGAACTCAATCAATCTGCATTGTACCAGCGTGGTGGACTAACTCTGAGAGCAGACTCATGCCCAACGGTGAGCCGAATATGGGTTGATGAAACATAAATAGCAACTTTTTATACCGCGAAAATAAGTTTCCGGGGGAAGGAAAAATCAGAATTTCATGATTACTGATTCGCGGGCGTCTGCTAGAGAAAACAAAATTAATAACGCAGAATACACTACAATAGATAAAAAAATAACAAAATCCGCGTATTTCATTTACCCTATTATACGGTCCTCGTAGTCGTGGATTCAATTCCTATACGGCAGGGCTATTCTGTAATGATGTTATGAATTACTCGTTTGTATCTCTCTGTACAATACGTTGCTGTAAAAAGATGGAGGTGAATTCGAAACTCGCGCTGGTGAGTTAACAAAATATCCTTACAGAATAACCCTGTTGCAGCTAACTAGAGTAGTTAAGTGCTGTGAAAACACTACGAACGGTTACAACTTTAATGGGGTCCACTGTACAGCGCGGAAATAAATGGACTCAAGCACAAGCAATCTCAAGCACAAGCAAGCACCGGCGGCGAGTAATTAAACGTCTTTGGAACTTTACCAACTGCGGGCTGTTAGTGCTGAGTACGTAGCTTGGACTGAGCTTGCATGGCCAGACATTCCCCGTTTTATTTAAGCTGTAAGTTCGTCAGTCCATGCTCATACCACGATAACCAATCATGGTGCTTGGACTGTGTTGGCTCTGGAAAGTAGCAGATTTTAAATGTCCAGACCCTTAACCGCTATAGTTAATAACGACATCATCAATAAATCAAAAAAATAGACTCGAATTGAGAATCACGTCCTTTTTTTGAAGTCGGTTACAAACAGATCATCATCATCATCATCATTGACGTCCACTGTTGGGAAGCTACAGTATCATCTAGTGATGTATAGGCTATATTTTATCTTCGTATTCCTAAGGGAACGGTAACCACGCCGGCGAAACCGCGCGGCGTCTGCTAGTACTAGGTAATTAAGAAATTGGACCCATGAAACCTACTACCTTCAAAACCATCACTTCAACCATAGGACTACCCATTTATGGAGTTGGGTACTCCAAAAATGGGTACTCCTATGGTAGAAGTATGGGCCGACTAACTTGAAATCGACATAAATTGTGGTATTAATTTATAAAATGAAACACGGTTAAGACTCACGTGATATAACTAGTGCCCAACTAGTTTGAAACCCATGCGGGGTCCTTAGTCATGAGCTGGTTCGTGCAACGCAGCACGATCCAAAGTAGCCGTGTTTCATAACAAATAAATTCACGATAGTTTAAATTCCAAAAGAAAGTAGGTCTGGGTTTTGCAGGCCCTCGTTCTAACTCTTGTTCTGGGGCTTGTACCAACTTTACTTACATCGTTTGAACTTTGTTACACATTCATTAAATATAACGCATACTCAACTTTTTTTGTTGACTAACTATACTACGCCTGTCGAAAGGAATTTAGACCGGACGCTTATTATAGGACTCAAAAGTGATTACAAATATAAGAAAACTAATCTCGAACAAAGGTTTATGATTCACAACATTTGTCAGGACAACTTAATTAACAAATCAAAAATATTACCAAAATAAGATCTTAGAATGGCAGAGAATGACCTTGAGTGGAGTCACGTACTTGTGAACGATGTGTGTAGGGTTAAAGGATCCTTTGATAGTCGACTAACACTCCCCTTTTCCACTTAAGTCACTCTCCCCGCCTATCCCAAGTAACCCATAAAGAATTACACAACAAGAGATGTAGACGCCTCTAACGCCACGAGCACACTGAAGCCGTCCGTACCGCAATTCGTTGCTACGCGGCGATAACACGCTTTTGAGGGAATAGTAGAAAACATACCAGGGCCAGTAGCCATAATAAAATTAACTTTGAAAGATAAAATAAAATAAAAAAAATTTAATTATTTTTTTAAAATAATTTTGACAATAAATATCAACCATTTATCGGTAACAGAAATACAAAAATATTAATTTACTTTATTAGTAATACTGGCTGTTTTTGGTGCATTTGCCTAAAAAAAACGCACGCACATAGCTATCTATGGAAAAATGACAAGCGTATCAAAATGTTATTATAGGGAAAATAAAGATGCAAATTCACTTTCAGAAAGTGTGTTCTCCCGCAAATGTGTTCTAAAACGTCGTATGACATACGTGCGTTTTGATAATTACAGCCTCTGCTTCCTTACTATAGCTCTCGCCTTTGGCTCGAGCTGCAATATCGCCTCCGCTGTAATTTTCAACTTACTTACTACTTACTGCACTTATATCATAATGTACTATTATGTGGCTAACTTGAGGAATAAGTCAAATTTGAATTGGGTAAGGAATCTGATTTTATACAATTTGTACGCGTTGTGCTTACCCTTGTTACGATTCTTGTGCACGCCACAGGTTATATAATAACCGTAATGACGTCTAATCTTAATGAAGCAGTAAGAAAACAAATGGACGCAATCTCGAGCACCGGCGTCGGATAATTAGATGTCGTCGGAAGGAACTATGAGGGAGTAACGTAACTGTCTTTATTATTTTCACTAGCTGACGTCCTGCGGTTTCACCCGCGTAGTTCCCGTTCCCGTGGGAAAACGGGTATAAAATACAGCCTATTACACTATCACTAACGTGGGTTACTATTGATAAAAGAATTTGTTTTTGTTGCCAAAATAATATAAATAAGAAGGGAGAGAGTGTGAGTGAGTGTCACACATAGAGAATTAAAAAAAATGTCTGGTATGCAGGTTTCCTCACGATGTTTTCCTTCACCTATTGAGAGACACGTGATGTTTAATTTCTTAAAATGCACACAACTGAAAAGTTGGAGGTGCATGCCCCGGCCGGATTCGAACCCACACCCTCCGAAATCGAAGGCTTAGGTCATATCCACTGAGCTATCACGGCTCAACCTTCATTTAACGTCCGTTAAAAATACTTTCGTGCGAATGGTGGTTAATTCTTGAGATCGGTAAATGTAAAATATAGTGATTCAAGAATTTTTTAAATTCTATCCCAAAATGGTAGAAAGGGGGTTAAAATGTACTGTTTATAAGGTCTAACTTTTGTGGTCGAAAGTCTGCCGATTGACGGTCAATTATTTTCACGTTTCTGTAGCGCAAACGGCAGCGAAGACGACCAATACACGATCAGTTATAGTCACGGGTGCTGCAGAAACGTGAGAATAATTGATCGTCAATGGCGTGCATAATGCATACCGCCATCTAGTTTAGAGCTATATTCAATACCGTCTTTACCATAAGGGCACATGGGGCCCGTGCCCAGGGCCCCTATTCTCAGGGGCCCCCAAAAGACTGACAATATCCTTTAAAATGTCGGCTAAGGATTACACCTAATAGAAGATTTTGCTCAACAAAATCCCAAAAGCAACTGTTATTGTAATTGTAACCAAAAAACCAGCAGCATTCTAAGATCATTAATGACATATTACTTTAGTATTAGTATAATTCCCTTTTTTTTCTTTCTAAAAGGCCCGGGCTAGGCTGGGACTCTTGGGCCTCAAATTCTTGTATGCCCAAGGACCTCAGCCTAGCATAAGACGGCGGTGGCTATATTCGTTGTAACAATATTTAAGTTACAAAATATAAGGCAGTGTGTCATACAATAATTAATAAGTAAGAAACTTGAAAACCTTACTAACTTTAATAGCATCCAATGAATCGAGGCAGGAATAAATGGGACTCAAGTACAAGCAATTCTAAGGAACGGTAGCAAGTAATTAAAGATCTTTGAAACTTTACCTGCTGGTTACCTACATCGGTCGTGTTTCCTTGTAAACTTTGTTACCAACTTAACTTACACTGTTAAGTGATTGTTACGCATTTTGATGTTAGATATATTGTATAGCAAAGGGGCATGCCCATCGGCCCATACGTAAAACCCAGGGATACCCCCGTACAAAAGTATCATCATTATCAACCCATATTCGGCTTACTGCTGAGCTCGAGTCTCCTCTCAAATTGAGAGAGGTTAGGTCAATAGTCCACCACGCTTGCCCAAATAGGATTGGCAGACTTCAGAGCGCAGAGAATTAAGAAAATTCTCTGGTATGCAGGTTTCCTCACGATGTTTTTCCTTCACCGTTTGAGCCACGCGATATTTAATTTCTTAAAATAAAATGCACACAACTGAAAAATTGGAGGTCTGGCCTCGGACCGGATTTGAACCCACACCCTCCGGAATTGGAGGCAGAGGTCATATCCACTGGGCTATCACAGCTCATATATAGTACAAAAGTATATGTTGTTAATAATATGGTGTATAAATAAGGATTTGGGTTTTTTTTATCACTCTTCTAGGACAAAATGTCAAAATGTACCTAAGCGACAAAGTAACATTTGAAGCTGTATTATTTTTTTTGCTACAAACAAGCTTAACAAACAAGAAAACGTACAAACAAACGTACGAACGTAAACGTACGTTTTTTGAAAAAAAAAAATTAAAACTCACGCTTATGGTCAAACGATCTTAGTCCCCGATGAATTAAAAATGTCACAAGGCACAATTATCCGCCCTCTTTAATATGACGCGAGTATATTAAAGTGGGTGGATAATTGTGCCTCTGACTATATATAAAATTTTTGATATTTAATTCAGCAGTCAAGTAAAATCTAGTATCACCAAAATCAAAATATTTATTGTTTTATTCAACTTGTTTGTAAAGTTGCTAACTTAGTCAAGTAACTTTGATGATGTTTAATAAAGTTACGTACAAAAATAAATGAACCCGGGCAATTCCAAGCAAAGGATAGTAATTAAACTTCAACGGGTTGTTGGTGTTGAGTCTGTTCCTGCCTTTTTCTCGTTCCAAGCTTTGAACTAAACTTAGATAATTTAAACTTTACCGGTTCGGATTTACTTACGTATTAAATAAAAAAAATAACCCTGTGCAGCATGTGTTTATTTATCTGAACGCGATAAACTCAAAAACAAAACCACAAACAAACAATAAGCAAGCTTCTTCCATAACTAGTTCATATGTAGTAAAAAATCTACTTAAAAAACAGCTCGAAATGTTGACATAATGACACTAATATCATAAAGACGAAAGTTTGTGTGTAAGTATGTTTGTTTCCTCATTTGGGCTGCGGTTACTGAAGAGATTTGACTGAAATTTGGAATGGAAATAGATTTTACTCTGGATTAACACATACGCTACTTTTTATCCCGAAAAAATCTATGGTTTCCGCAGGATTTGTGATAAACTGAACTCCACGCGAAGTCCGCTAGTTATGCTGTAAGCTACTTACCTAAATGAAAGATCCAAATCGGTGACCAAAAATTTTTTGAACCTTATTGAAACACAAAAAAAAATTTAATGGAAAAATGAGGCAAAAAATATTTTTAACAATTTTATATGAAAAAGTTATATGAGTTTTCAAATAATTTATTAATAACAGTATATGAGTGTGTACATAGCACCTTGGAGTTATATAATATTACTATTTTTTTTTATAAAAACCTTTATTGTTAAAAATTATAGTTGTTATATTGATAAAAAATGATTTCAATATAAAATTGATACCTATTTTATTATTTTATTAAAACAAACCATTATTTTTTTTATTTAATTTGTGAACATTAATCTTGGTTATTGTCACACGGTTAATGATTACATCAAACGGGAGTCGAACCTTTCAACAGTGACCTTAAGTGCAACAACTGGGCGTTGGTCTTTGAGACCGGGAACCCGGATATATTCGCTGAAAGGAAAAAAAAGTATTTAAAACTGGTCCACAGCTTTTGAATGGGAATGTCGCGAATGAGATGTTTATTTTTTTCGGCTTAAATTCAGATGTGGACTGTTAGTTCACTTATTTATACTAGTAGTAGTATACTAGTAATAGTATAAAAGATTAGTACTAGTAGAGTAATGATACAAAAGAAAATGCTTTAATAAAGATTATATTTGAAGGTATATGTCTACTTTAAGTTATTTGCATAGGTATTATAAATGCATATGAAAATATGTTGTAGGAAATAGTAGTCCGAGACGGATATGACGTCGTTCGATCTCGTGTTGGCTCGTGCCGATGGTAGGTGGCTAAAGAGTAGGGAGTTAGAGATGGGTAGCGATCGGGCGGTAACGACTAGCTATATAAGGCGTTTGCCGTACGGTCGGCTTATTCTAGTGGCGTTTGAGCCGTTCACATTTGTTGTTGTGTAATTATTAATGGGTTACTTGGCATAGGCCGGCAGAATATCTTGAGCAGTGAATGGCGAGTGTTGGCATGTCGGAAGGGATCCCTAAAATCTGCATCCGGAGTCACAAGCTCAAATTGTCTTCCAATCCTCTTCCATTCTAAGGTCTTGTTTGGTTACAGTTAGATTTGTTAACATTTTTGAAGTCAGTCAGGTACAGATCGCGAGATAAAGAAAGGAGACTTTTTCCTAATCATCGGTTTTCCTGTTAACCAACTGATAAATAACTTGCTCTTTATTATGCGCCCAGAGGCATTGTTCCAATCGATAACCCTCAGTCAGCGGGTTCGACCATTATCATACAACCGTCTCCTCTCGGTCGATTAGACCTCGTTAAAAAAAGATTTGTACGCCGGCGGTGGCGTTTGTAGCAGATTAGAGATTACGCGTCGATGGGGCTGTTCGATAATAACCGTCATTCGATTTTAAATATTTTTGCGAACATTTTTTTGTAATCGGTCTTTCATTCTTTGACATTTACTTTTACGGCCATATTTTTCCTTTATTCATTCATCTCCATTAAAAAGTGAAAATTTTAAATAGTAGTTATTTAAAGTTCACTTTACTTTGAGGAAAGAGGATTAAATCTTAATCCATGTTTATAAATATGGCCCTTAGTAAGCAGTTTCTACTGTTTTCTATACTCGTTGATAGTTTTCATGTTTTCTTAGACTATATCGCAGTGTATATATCACTGCCATAATATAATCATTATATGCATTTTCATATATTAAACATATACACCTTCTTGTGTAGCTCGTGTAAGTAAAAGAACGAATACCCTCCAAAAAGACAGGTAGATAAATCTTCTTCAATAAGATGGAAATGAATGTTAAATTTAATTTGATGACATAATAGGCACAAGACTGTATATCATGCACTTAATCCAAGGGTTTTATTAACTAACCCTTTCTAAGCCATCGCAGATCCAACAAGCTTTACGTACTATTTAAAGTTCCTTACAGGCTAAAACGACGAGACGCGATTCCACCAAAGAACGTGCTATAGCTAAGATATACAAAATAGTTACCATTACTATTTAACACTCATTCCTTGAAAATTAATAGACAATAGAATCAATTGAAATTAATGAATTATTTCAAGCGTAAATGGCTATTTATACAATAATAATAAATCAAATTTTTAATAAATTATATTTAAATTAAAATAATTTATGGCCTAATTGAAGGTTGATGAAATTGTGTACGAATGAAAAAGTCTCAGGACCTAAACGAGAAGGATTTTTTGTGTTGTGTTTTACTCAAACTGCTTCACAGTTCTTCTTCTAAATTTATCTTTCATTCTTAATTAAATTAAAAAAGGGTTTAAAATTTAAAGAGAATATTTTTTTAATAAAACGAATTGAAAGTATGCTCCCTCCTTATTTTAAAATTAATAGAACGAATTGATTTCAAGGATTTATTTTGTAGGTCCCTGGTTACAAAGGAACACTAAAAAATTTGGAAAGTTTAGCTTTGAATGGAATATAATCCTAACGCTCTTCACTAAGACTAAATTACTCCGGTTTTCAACATGGCCACTTGTAAGACGGTCCAACAAAGTTATAATTGAATTCGGTTAGTTTCAACCCCTTTCAACCGAAGAATAACATTTGAGCAACGAAAAATTGTGCTCGAAAGTTCCGGGTTGTAAGATAAATATAACGTTCACGTTTGTTTACTGAACTGAATTAAATATTGAACGTATATATTATTACATATATTCGTAATAAGGTATATACTCTAAGGTATATATTAGAAAATGTATACTTCTATACTAATATATAAAGCTGAAGAGTTTGTTTGATTGATTGAACGCGCTAATCTCAGGAAGTACTGGTCAGATTTGAAAAATTCTTTCAGTGTTAGATAGACCATTTATTATTTTATTATTATTATATTTTTTATTTATGCAGTATTTATTTTTCTTTAGAAAAGAATAAAGAATAAAAGAATTAATATATAAAAACAAATAAAAAATGCCTTTACGTTGATCTGGAATCAAACTCTGGTTAAATAAGTTTGCCCAATAGTTTCACACCACTGTCCAATTGAGTCGATATGATAACGTCGAAACGTATTAACTTGATGCACGCTTCGGTGTTAGGTTTATTTTCGTTACGGAATTTCTTGATTCGGTTGCCACGCTCAAATCCCGCAAAAAGAAGTTTTCACTTCAATAATAATATCATTACACTAGACAATCTAGAGCCATTTTCTACAATTTACTTTTTCAAGTTTATTTCAGCGAAAACAACAGATAAATTCAGTCCAATCTCTGACGTCAAAACACCAGTTTTCCAACCAGCCGTGTAAAATATTTATCTTTAAAACAAAAACAAAAGATGAACAATGAAATTTCCACCGCTTTACAGGGGTGTATAAATTTACGCCGTTCACAAAAACTATGGGCAAAGTACAAGCGTGGGGTTAATTATGCCCCAGGATAAAGTGGCGAGCGTAAAAAGGGGTCGACCGTTCCAGGGTTTTCGTTATAGGGATAATTATTTAAAATCGGAATATTTATTAAAGTAATCAAGACCATAATTCATAACGTAATCAAATCTTAATGCCACCTTTTCGCTAGAAAACTTCACGGGACTTAAATAAAATTTGGTTAAATTATATTAAAGTAGGATTAAAAAAAACATTTGGAAAATAAGGATATTTTAACCGACTTAAAAAAGGAGGCGGTTTTCAATTCGAGTCCACGTTTTTTTGTGTGTATGTTACCTGATTTGACAGACCAGAAGATATTTATAATGTTATTTTTTGTTTGAAAGGGTTGAAAGAGTTGAAAGGGATATTCCTGAGGTGGTCCCATTATCATCATGTCAGGATCTGATGATTGGATCCTGGAGAGATCGAGAGGAACTTTCAAAAATAAATAGGGAAACTATAGCGTTTGTTACTTTTTTAAATAGGCATTTTAAAGCATTACAATCTGATGATGGAGTCGAAAAACAAACGAGAGATCTCTTCAACGGCTTACAGCAGTTACCTGGTCTTTGGGCTTGATTAATCTGTGTCAACAAGAACTTTCCACCTAGATGGGTTGTGACTGTCATTAGGGATATGATGATGCAGACGAATGACAGCTAATGGAACTCCTAAACGGTTTACAGTAGCTACCTTAATGTTGGGATTAATTTATTAGTTTTGATGAGATTTCCCCACCTTTTTTAATAAACTTATTTAAAAACTGTAACTGCAACACACGGAGATTAAATATAGCCTAAGCTACTCGCTGATGACGCAGCTTTCCGTAAGTGAAATAATTTTTGAAATCAGTTTATTGGTTTATCGATTTATTACTTACAGGGAAATTCAGTTTTTACAAACACCGCGTGAAACATGGATTTTTCCGGAATAAAATGTAACGTTGATTTGCTCCAAGGTTCAATTTATGTCTGTACCACTTTTCATCCAAACCGGTTTAGTCGTGAAAAGGTCAGACAGGCGGACAAAAATACCTTCTTCTTCATTTTTAGTATTAGTATGAATTAAGCCATGAACTGACATAGCTCATTGAGTCGCGAAGCTGAAGTGGCAATGGGCAGGCCACATAGTTCGAAAAACGATGAACGTTGGGGTCCCAAGGTACTGGAATGGCGACCTCGCACCGGAAAGCGCAGTGTTAGTCGACCCCATACTAGGTGGACCGAGGATATCAAGGGGGTTGCAAGGAGCCGCTGGATGCTGGCGGCTCGAGACCGTTGTGCTTGGAGGTCCATGCTAAAGGTCTATGTCCAGCAGCGGACGTCTATCGGCTGATAAAGTAGGAAGGTAGACCATGAATGTGTAACTAATAATACTCATATTCGTATTCATAAAGCATGGATTTAAAATGAACATATTCGTCCCATCCACCCATCCATTCATTCATTCATTCATTCACTCACTCATTCATTAATTCATTCACTCATTCATTCATTCATTCATTTATTCATTCGTTGATTCATTCATTCATTCAAACGTCAAAGCGGACATCATACTGGTATACATAGTAAACAAGTCCAGTGGATAATTTCCCTCTAGCAAAAAGTTACGGCCAAAGTACTACGCTTGGGGGTTAATTAGGCCACGCTGCAAAGAAAAAGGGCTAAAAGCGTTTAAGGGTTTTTGTTGGAACCGTAATCTACAACTGGCAAGATGAAACTTCTTGTCCGCAAACGAAAAAGGACAAAATATATCAATTCGAATAAAGAATAACTTCTAATATAAGATTTTCATTAAACTATTGTGTCAATAATTGGAATTCTTTTTTGTAGACCTACATATTAAAATTAATTTATTTTAAGGCATAGTTTACAAGCACTTTTGATACGTCAAATTTATTTTTGTTAAGACTCCACCGGTTCGTAAGGGACGTTCTGCCGAGAAGATACGTTAAAGAAACTCAACAGTTACTCATTAAAAAAATATACTTTATTATGATTGAAAATAGTTAATAAAATCATTACAATTTATTTTATATTTACTTCCACTGTGTAGGTGGAAACTGATCCAAGCAATTTTATCATTAAGAAATTCAAAAATTGTGTAGTAATCTTTAGTTAATAAATGTTTTAACACTTGTCTTGGGGATCTTGTTAAAGAAAAGTACACCCAACACTACGAAAGATCTTTTTTACTCTTTGGAGACGATAAGCTGATATAACTGACTCATGCCATTTCTGATAAGACGGAGGTTCCATATGTACGCTAATTAAAAAAAAATGGGTTGTGTTGGCTTTGGAATAAAGCAAATTTCAAGGGTTCAGACTCTCAACCGTCCACACTTAATAGAGGTTCCATTTCAAAGTGCATTATTTAATTAAATAAAAACACAAATATTAACAGCAACATAAGACTGTAGAATTTTAGAAGCGCGGAGACAAATAATTTATGAATACAATAAAATTCATAATAACAAACATTCCGCTTTCTCCGCAAACATCCACTTTGTCTGAAAACCTTTTCCTCCAAAAAAAAAACCATAAAAAACAACAAAGCACAAAGGCAAACCGCAAAAAAATCCGCTTTGAAGTCCCCGATACAAAAGGCGGAAATTCTTCGAGCAATCTTTTCCGCCCCATAATCTGAGAGGCTAGTGACCCTATGACGTCACTTCCGCCCAAGTGGGGGTGAAATAAAGACGCATCATAAGTAATGAGATTCATCTTGTAACTTCTTTTGTTGGGGCTTTTTTTAAATGTGATTCATTAAAAATACAGAAAAAATCATCCCGTATTTACCCCTCTCTATGTTATTTTTCATACGTATTTTTTTACCGTTGAGCTATTTAGGCTCTTAGTAGACTACTATTTTCTTTTTTTTATTCTTTACAAGTTAGCCCTTGACTACAATCTCACCTGTTGGTAAGTGATGATGCAATCTAAGATGGAAGCGGACTAAGTTCGGAGGATGATGAAAATCCACTCCCCTTTCGGTTGCTACACGACATCGTACCGGAACGCGAAATCGCTTAGCGGTACGTCTTTGCCAGTAGGGTGGTAACTTGCCACGGTCGAAGCCTCCCACCAGCCAGACCTGGACCAGTTAAGAAAATAGGAAATCTCAATCGGCCCAGCCGGGGATCGAACCCAGGACCTCATTGATACAAAGCCACATATAACCACTGGACCAATGAAGCATTATGTTAACATAACCTAATTATGAACCAATCAAAAAATGTGATTCAAAAAGAAAACTTAAAATCATCTTCCGAAGTTTCATTACAGTAGGGAGACTATACAGAAAATCTTTTTATCGGGACAATATCCCAATCGGGATATAAATTCACATTTCACATTCGTTAGACAGTATACTCGGTCTCAGCAATGAAAATTTTTTACTATAGATGAGCTACGTCCCTACAAAATCACCGCAAAAAGTGATTCGAATAATAGGCTACAACACTGAGCGCACACATGCACAATTTTGTCTTTAACTCCTTTATATATTTAAGTCTATATAGTTTTTACACTGACTGAACACACAACTCGACATTGTAGACGATATTTAGGTATTATTTGTATAAATAACGTTCGTTGTTGACCACAACTAACATTGAGTTGTCTATAAAGGAGATGGTCTAAAATTATATGGAGCCCAGGTCCAGTCATTGTACCCTAGCGGAAATAAAAGAAGATATTTTGTCCAACTATTTTTGATTATACAAATCTACGAATTTACTTTGATTCTTACGAAATAATATTCATTATCTTCCAAGAATTGCAACATTACTATGGGTAATAATGGCGGATTGGTGACGTTTTCATTACAGTAATCGATTTGATGTTTGCTGTCAATTGTCATGTCATAGTTGCTCTATGGGCACCATCTTGATATAACTCAAAAACTTGGGTTTTTATTTTATTTATTTCTTTTTATTTAGTTACATTTATTCACTTTAATAAATTTTAATAAAATCCTTGTATTTTTTACATTTTAATGATACGGGGTACAAGAATGGACCTGAAATGGACCATCTTCTTTCCTCTTTCGAGTGCCTCATTTTTCATGTCCTAGTAACATATCTAACAGTATTTAATATCATTGGGTCTGAGATGATATGGGCTTAGTAAGCGTTTGGAGCCAATAAAACTATCTGACACAACCGTCATCGCACTTTTCTATTGCGGTCGCGGTCCCCGGGGTGGCGCGATCGGGCATATTGTTTAAATCGGGTTGCGGGAAGCTTACGTGTTAAGGGTGTGGTTTCCTTTTATATTTATGAATTGTGAAATGGAAAAGATAGGAAAAAACAAAGAAAATGCTTGTTTGTAGATATAAATCTATTACTAAAGCTTCACATTTAATAAAAAAGCCGTTGAGACTTTTTAGCAAATTTTTAATTAAATGAAGAAAAGCATTGAGAATAAATACATATTGTCTTAAGAGGCCAACACAAGGCTAGTTAATCTTTCTTTTATTAACGTCGTTCAAGACTGTTTATAACTAAGTACCTGCCTACAATTAAATTATTAAAAAACAACTAAATACTAAAGACTTAAAAAGGTTTACAATAAAGCATAGCACAAATGCGTTTTATAAAATTACTAAATTCAAACCAATGTTTTACAAAAATAAGTGTAATAACGACGTGTTAGTGAAATACTTAACAGACCTTTCAATAAATCATATTTAGAGTAATAGCAACTACTTTAACTGTAATTAATTAAATGGAAAATAATATTAGCGTAAAAGTGTTTCGAAGTTAATTAACTAAAAACTATCTCCAAAAGCATGGCAATACTACTGAAGTACTGAACTATTTCAAAGGAAACAAGGTAATTAGAAATTACTAATTAGCCGTCCGAAGATGGAAGAGCAAGAACTCAAAGTAACGGCGGAGAAAGGACTCTTTATAAAGGTCCGTTCACACGACAATATTCGATTTTTAGTCTTTTTGATAGAGTAAAAATATGAAACAGGTTTCCAAAGTCTCGGTTCGTGTACGCGCGAGTATAGAAAGGTAAAAATGCGACCAACGAGATAACCTTGTGAAGAGAAATAGACAAATTTCAACCAATGGCGGTGCAACCGGAATTATCTATACTAATCTATACTAATATTATAAAGCTGAAGATTTTGTTTATTTGTTTGGACGCGCTAATCTCAGGAACTACTGGTCCGATTTTAAAAATTCTTTCAGTGTTAGAGAGCTCAATTATTAAGGAAGGCTATAGACTATATATTTTCCCTGTATTCCTACGGAAAGGCGAACTATGCGGGTGAAACCGCGCGGCGTCAGCTAGTCTATACTAATTTCTATATACTAATATTATAAAGCTGAAGAGTTTGTTTGTTTGTTTGTTTGATTGAACGCGCTAATCTCAGGAACTACTGGTCCGAATTGAAAAATTCTTTTAGTGTAAGATAGCCCATTTATCGAGGAAGGCTATAGGCTATATATCCCCGTATTCCTATTCCTACGGAAAAGGAAACCATGCGAGTGAAACCGCGCGACGTCAGCTAGTATACTAATATAATAGAGCTGAAGATTTTGTTTGTTTGTTTGAACGCGCTAATCTCAGGAACTATTGGTCCGATCTGAAAAATTCTTTCAGTGTTAGATAGACCAATTATCGAGGAAGGCTATATATACTGCCCATATTCCTTCAGAAACGGGAACATGCGGGTGAAACCGCGCTGCGTCAGCTAGTCTATAAATATGTCCGCTATCTCTATCATTGCGGTTGTGTCGAAAGAGATGAGACTGGGACAATTCTGCCGCTATTTGAACGACATTTTGTCTATTTATCTTCACTTAGTCGCATGTTAGCAATTCAGGTGAAACTGTAGATAAGGGCTAGTTTGTTATTGAATAAAAAAGTAGCTATCGCTTCGCTTCGTAAAACCCGAGATTGCTTTTCGTGAACCCCGACATCCCGGAATCAGAAAAAGCACCCGCCACACTACACATAGCACTGCAGCAATATAGTGAAAGGGCAGCCTTATTCGCGATTCACAGTCGAATAAAGAATGATGTTATTAATATCATACGTATCTCATAACTCAGGGTGCCGTACAACTTGTATCTGGACGGGGGATGAATTACAATAGGGGTGTAATCACATGGAACACAATGCCAGGGGATTTTGAGTCTTAACATAGAGCTAATAGGGTATGAAGTGGTTTAATTGAACATTTAATGGAGTATTCAGACGTGTCGTGCGTATACTATTAAAACTTTTAACATTACGATTGTAAAAGTTTAAGAAATTTCGAATTAGGAATTTTTTTTCGCGCAGTTTAGTCAACATATCTTGCTTAAGATGAATAGATCGTAGATTTGATTTTAAGGTTTGTTAATTTAAGATGTTTCTTAGTTAATCGAGTCCTTCTTTCTTGTTATTAAATACATTTTTAGACGGCCTCTGTGGCGCAGTGGTATGCGCAGTGGATTTAATGACGGAGGTCCTGGGTTCGATCCCCGGCTGGGCCGATTGAGGTTTTCTTAATTGGTCCAGGTCTAGCTGGTGGGAGGCTTCGGCCGTGGCTAGTTACCACCCTACCGACAAAAACGTACCGCCAAGCGATTTAGCGTTCCGGTACGATGTCGTGTAGAAACCGAAAGGAGTGTGGATTTTCATCCTCCTCCTAATAAGTTAGCCCGCTTCCATCTTAGATTACATCATCACTTACCATCAGGTGAGATTGCAGTCAAGGGCTAACTTGTAATGAATAAAAAAAACTTGTGAGTAAAAAAAATAATTATTAAAATATCGAAAAATAACAATAAGAAACAAGTGATGTTTATTAAATATAAACCTAATATTCTCCATATTATGTAGGTATGTACACTTTATTAAATGAATATTATCTCTAGAAAGTAAGTTCTTCATTTTAAAGTAGACTTTGCTACTAATAAGATAGAGTCCAAAATATAATGAACATGTTGTTCATATTACTCTGCCCCAGTAATAACCGAGTGTTTGTTTATAGTTCAATATCTTTCTGTGACACTATTACACCATGGTTTAGCAATCATACAGATGATTTCAAATTTCAGCGAAGAATAAAAGTAGAGACTACGTACCTACTAGTATTACAAATCGTTAAAAATCTTATCTCTACTATATAAAAATAAGTCGGGTTTTCCTTCCTGACGCTATAACTCCAGAACGCACGAACCGATTTCCACGGTTTTGCATTAGTTGGAAAAGTCTCAGGCTCCGTGAGGTTTATAGCAAAGAAAATTCAGGAAAAGGTCGGGGTAGGGTAGGGTAGGGTAGGGGTAGGGTAGGGTAGGGTAGGGTAGGGTAGGGTGTAGGGGGTAGGGTAGGGATAGGGTAGGGTAGGGTAGGGGTAGAGTTGGGTAGGGGTAGTTGAAAGTTTACATCGAGTTTCACGCGGACGAATTCGCGGGCGGCCGCTAGTAATTTATAAAATAAAGTTCGACTATAATATGAAGTAGAATAAAAGATTTTTTACACCTGTTAAGTGGTAGAAATGGCAGATGAAAGCCATTGTTGGCCGTTACAAACTTTGAATAAAGAAGCTTTCCATAGGCAACGCAAACGAAAACCGCTTAAATTTATAACTGGGAAATATTCACATATTGTGTTGTTTAATTATTTTATACGAGTATTTTAAAATCAACAAAATTATGTGTATGTATTACGTTCTTAATGCTCTTATCTTGAAACATGTTACTGTGTTTGTTTCTTTATTCTTCCAATACTATTTATAGTTTGCATAAAATGTGGTAAAATGCAAGCAAAATAAACTAAAAAAATGCAAGGCCAATAAATTTTATTAAACTCACCAATCTAAGATATTTTTGTTTTTTTTTTTTGTGATAACAGTAACAGTGGATATCAAACTCTGAGTGAGACTGATTCCGAACTGTATGATTCTAGAACTACGTTCTCTGCGATCTAGGATCCCTCAAGAAAATGTTTGGTATTCAGGGACAATCGCCTACCCTGTGGAATATTAGAGTCGTTTGTCAAAGTTAAATAAAGAGACCGTATTACAGTGGCTCGGAGGATATGCGGATGAGGGTGGAGATAGCTTTCAAATTAGGATACATAATACTGTAGGATTTTGGAATACATCAATTTTTTTGTGAATTTTTATGATATTTCCCAAAAATGCGGTGCTTTTAGACTGCAAACATTAGAGTATCACTGAAAGGTTGCCTGCTAATTGGTATTTTTTATCAACAGTATATTATCAAGAAAAAAATGTATTGTGTAGACATTTCCCTAAAAGGCTCCAAAACTACTGGACCGATTTTGAAAATTATTTCACTAATAGAAAGCTACATTATCAGTGAGTAAAATTGGCTATACATTATCCCCGTATTCCCACTGGAGAAATCTAAGAGTGAGAAACCGTGGGGGATTCGCAAGTGATAGATGTTGTGCTTGAATCTCATGCCTGACGGAAAGTATATGAGGACCGCCCCTAAAAACACTTACCTTAAAATTGTTCAAGTTGTAGGTGGTGGAAAATACAGACGCATAAAGCGCATACCACACTTTTACTGTACGAATTGGAAATCATAGATGCAAAATTTAGCAATTTCTTGCAAGTTTTGTTTTTTTAATAAAAAAAAAAATATATTGGTCATATTATAAAAAATGTGGCAAACATTTATAATACGACCATATTATAAATGTTTTTATAATATGACCAAAATTCCCATTCCCTTCAAACTAGTCGGGAAAAACTGTGCTAGGAGTGGGTACGACAATAGACCAACGGGGCGGGGATCGAACCACCACCCCTCAGATGCTCAGGATGTTTTCGATACATCTGCTTTACTTTTTTCAATATCTATAATTCTAGTAATCGCAGTAGAATTATAGATATTGATACCTCCGAATGTAGAGCAGTCCTTCCAGCTTCCGTTTGCCCCACAAAATTAATTAATTCTTTTAGACAAGAGTGACGTATCGCATTCCACAGTAATGCTGATTGGCTACTAATGAGGTTGTTGTATTCCGGTAACTCGTAACCGTTATTTAACTTAATCAACAAATAATCTTTAAAAACAAGATTATATGCTAGTTAAGTTAAGCTCCCTTCGTGGTACGAAATCAGCTTAGTAGCTTATTCACGGGAGGAAGTAAATTAGTTATCTCAACTTAATCCGCCATCTTAGACGTGACGTCACCGAAATCTCGTCTGATAAGTGAGATTACGAGAATATTATGTAAAGTTGCACTGTGTTGTGAATTTACATTTGTAGCAAATAAAATAAGTGTGAAATCGCACAATTTAATCTGTATATTAGGCGATCAGGCAGTTTTATAACTATAGGTACTCCATAAATTATATATATAGACCGGAAGAGTTTTCTACAATGGCATGTCGTTTGTCTTCATCATCAGACCCCTTATGACAGTCAAAACCCATCCAATCTAATTAATCAAGTCCAAACACAAGGTAACTGTTGTAAACCGTTAAAGAGTTCCCTCGTGTGTGTTGCGACTCCATCATCAGATCGACTCCAGACCTTCATAAAAATGTAGTGCCTTAGTGGTTAATGAAAAAAATATAAAACGCTATAGTTGCCCTTACGATTTTTGAAAGTTCCCCTCGATTCTCTAGGATCCCATTATCAGATCCTTACATGATTACTATGGGACCAATTGGAAAGTATACTTTCTCAAACGAAAAAAGAATTTTTCAAATCGGTTCAGGCGTCTTCGAGTAATCGGTGAACATACAGAATTGATAACCTTCTCCTTTTTTTGAAATCGGTTAAAAAGGCGCTTAATGATGATGAACCGAGGAGTTGGGGGAGGTTATTTTTTTTTTATTTTTTTAGTCCGAAGAAATGTTTTCCTCCCGGCGAAAAATAAGCCTATAAATAAGAGGAATATGGAGTTTAGATCCACTATGCTTCTCCAATACGGGTTAGCGTGCTTAGTACTTGAATCACTCACATTAAAGTAGCGTATTTGTTTTTAAGCTCCATATCCTTTATAGTGAGCTGTTAAATAGGATAATGACGATGATTATTCTTTTGTGGTAACAACTTTGAATGCCACTGTAATTACCAACTTGTGATGAATCGTAACAGTGGTCAAACCCACAATCGTGAGACAGCAAAAAAGGGCTTATTGACGGAAACTCGGCACAATACGGGGTATGATTGGAAAACGGGGACGCGGGGCAATGACCTTGCCGAATTGAAGGGGGGCGCTACCCATTCAACAACTCGTGTGGAAGGTCTCCTGTCATTAAGTTATACGACCCTTTTTGTGAGAGGTGTCGAAAAGTTACGTATCTATGACACGGGTGTCTTTGTATTCTGTGTTGAAGGTAGATAATCGAAAGCTTTTGAAGTGGTATTTAATAATTATAGAATTTGATATCGCCATATTGACTAACAACCGTGATAGCCCAATGGATATGACCTCTGCCTCCGATTCCGGAGGGTGTGGGTTCGAATCCGGTCCGGGGCATGCACCTCCAACTTTTCAATTGTGTGCATTTTTAGAATTTAAATATCACGTGTCTCAAATGATGAAGGCAAACATCGTGAGGAAACCTGCATACCAGAGAATTGTCTTAATTCTCTGCGTGTGTGAAGTCTGCCCATCCGCATTGAGCCAGCGTGGTGGAGTATTGGCCTAACCCCTCTCATTCTGAGAGGAGACTTGAGCTCAGCAGCGAGCCGAATATGGGTTGATAATGATGATATTGACTAATGATTGGTGCGTGTTGCCTACGGATCCGAGACTTATCAGAAGGCTCAAAGTCACTCAACGGGCGATGGAGCGTGCTATGCTTGGAGTATCTCTGCGTGATCGAATCAGGAATGAGGAGATCCGCAGACGAACCAAAGTCACTGACATAGCTCAGCGAGTCGCGAAGCTGAAGTGGTAAGGGCAGGCCACATAGTTCGAAGAGCCGATGGACGTTGTTGTCCCAGGGTGCTGGAATGGCGATCCCGCACCGGAAAGCGCAGTGTTGGTCGACCCCTCACTAGGTGGACCGATGATATCAAGCGGTTTGCAGGGAGCCGCTGGATGCTGGCGGCTCGAAATCGTTGTGCTTGGAGGTCCATGCACGAGGCCTATGTCCAGCAGTGGACGTCTATCGGCTGATAAAGTAAGGTAAATAAATATTGACTAATCGCTTCAAAATATGCCGTAAAAAGCCGCTGGTCATACGTGTGGCTATTTTATAACGTCCGTTAAAAAACGCTCGTGGGGGTGAGGGCTAAATGTCGTAGAAATAGTTAACCTCCGTCATGTAAATAGTTTTATTTACATGATGGAGGTCCTGGGTTCAATCCTCAGCTGGGCAGATTGAGGTTTACTTAATTGGTCCAAGTCTAGCTGGTAGGAGGCTTCGGCCGTGGCTAGTTGCCACCCTACCGTCAAAGACGTATCGCCAAGCGATTTATCGTTCCGGTACGATGTCGTGTAGAAACCGGAAGGGGTGTGGGTTTTCATCCTCCTCCTTACAAGTTAGCACGCTTCCATCTTAGATTGCATCATCAGGTAAGGTTGTAGTCAAGTGCTAACTTGTAAAGAAAAAAAAAACACCATAAGCCATCTAATCAAGTCGAAATATCATTTCGAATTACGATTTAAAACATCCCATTCGCGTTAACGATCAAAGGCCCGTTCCACATCTCAATCGATCCTTATTCCTTACAAAAGTGAGCGCTCCGGAGCCCTTTTCACATAAACTTAATTACGCCTGTAAAACCCGCGGACGGAATGCAAATGGCCGAGTTGAGAAGGATTCAGAGTTCCGACAGATGTTCCAATTAGGTAATGGCACTGTTTGATTGAATTAATGTACGAATAAAGAAATAATATGGTAAGTAGTAGAATTATTTTGTAAGAATTGTTATCGCCGCATCGCAAAGACTTGCGGTACGGACGGCTTCAGTGTGCTCGTGGCGTTCGAGCCTTCCACATCTCTTGTTGTATAATTCTTTATTGGGTTACTTGGGATAGGCGGGGAGATTGACTTGAGTGGAAAAGGGGAGTGTTTGTTAACAGTCAAAGGCACCTTTAAGTCTACACACAACGTTCACAAGTGCGTGACTTCACTCAAGGTCATACTCTGCCATTCTAGGGTCTTATTTTGGTTACATTACATTCGTTTTCTTATTTTTGTAATTACCTCTGAGTCTGCTACAAGAATGCTAATTGTAGTCCGGGGATACACCGCTGAGGTTATTTTTTCTTGCACTGAGGTTTTTTTTTGCAATGAATATAATTCAATTTTATGTTATTACAAGTACAAGCGCTTAGCTTAACACCTATTCCATAGGTTAAAGAGCGTAACGTATTACTGGCATATCCTGGGCAGTGTTGCTATTAATTAATAGGCAAAGGTTTTTTACAACTGTTACTTCTACTAACTCTGCAGAAAAATACAAATAATAATAAATTGCTGCGAGCAATAGTGTTGTGAATGTGTTGGTATTCAATGATATTAAATACTGTTAGATGTGTTACTAGCGCATGAAAACTGAGTCGTTCAAAATTATATATTAATAGTATAAAATTATCATTGTTGGTATTACGATTTCTTTCGTTTCTATTATTTTTTGTTATTATTTTATTCGGACATAAGATATGTCGTTCTGGTAGCTGTTGATGAAGAACGAACTTCTAAAGCAGTAAACATTTCGGTATGCTATTAGCATTACATTACATTTTTATAAATAGTTATAGCCACAGTCATGTAATTAGCAATTGTAGCATTAGTGCTACAATTGCTAATTACGTGCAGTGGCATACCATACTTTAAATAAACAAAAGAATTAACAAAACTTGGTAAATGTTACTTGAAAATAGTAGATACAGTTGAACATACTATCAACGCCACGTTTTCCTTCAATTTCTTTCTTTCTTTGTTTATTTCTGTCTACTCTCCATCCATTTCACTTTTGTACCTTATTTCGTATCTATTTTAGTATTTTTGGGCCAGAGTCCGTATTTAATAATTCAAACCACGGCCATGTCATGAGCCGTGAACTTTTTTTCACTGTTTAAAAATAAAGTTGCAAAAAGATTTCTATTTTATTGTAGCGAGCTCAAAAAAGGTAAAATTAAATAAAAATCACTTTTTATATGTAAAAAAGTCTGTCTGTCAGTCATTTTTTTTCTTTCAAACATTTATTCAACTCGCAGTGCTCATTTATTTAGGTCACATTGCAAATCAATTTCAAAACACTTATCTTCAAACGAGTGAGTACATATTTTGCTTTTTCAGAATAAAGAAAGAAATTTAAAACATTTTAAAGACCAAACCTTTTTTAAGGTTCTGCTATAATTAAAAACATTTTTTAGAGGAATTCTGTAGTTTGTATTCGTTGATCAACCATTCATTTGTCTCCATTTAATTTTCGGTTTTTGCAGTGAATAGCGAAACAAATCAATTATAAGTTATTCATATTTCCCTGTACAGTTAATTGGCAGTGGGTCATTTTGCACCGGGTCACTCTGTTGATCAGAATTGTAAAATATTATAGAATAAGAGCTTGTGACTGAAAAAACTTGGTCATTTTTACAATATTTGTTTGTCAGCCCATGGTCAAAACGTACGTACCTACGCTCGGTTGAACGTAAATATGATAAGAAACTAAAAAAAATAATAATCGCCAACAGTATAAAGCCTAATTTTTATATTTTCTTCAGACAGCATAAGAATTAATGTCTACAGTCGCAAAACTCATAGATTAATGGAAACCCTTCGTTAGAGACCCTTTAAGTTTAATCTTTTCATCTAAGCAAACGCTATGCTAAAGGAAATATAAAATCCTACGCTTTTTACTTTGACAATTTCTATTCCATTTCTGGACCTTTGAAATATGTACCTCCAAAAGCCAGTATAGTTCAAACTCTATAGTTGCTTTATAGGGATGAAAGGTCGCCTGTGTATTTATTCAGAGTAAAATCTATTTTAATTCCAAATTTTAGCCAAATCGCAGCAAAATTGTATGCCCTATTTTATACCCTTGGGGTAGAATTGATTTCAAACCTTTCTTAGCGGATGCCATGGATAACATCTACCTGCATGACAAATTTCAGCCCGATCTGTCCAGTGGTTTGGGCTGTGCGTTGATAGATCACTATGCCAGTCAGTCACCTTTGAGTTTTATATATTTAGATAGCTAACCAGACTCTCATATCACAGCACGTAATGGATGATAACCGCTGCAAAAGCATTTACTGCCAAATATTCACTACCTAACTACAGGTAAATAAATACAAAATATTTCACAGTGCATAACGAATCAATGAAATTGCTTACTTATCTAAGGTATCTCAAATAAGATACTTTAGGAGCATGGTACAATCTTTCTGCTTTAATGACAAAGTTTTGACTATAACTGGCTCTTCGACTATTATATATAAACATAATTCGCGTATCGCAGTGCGTGCGGCGCTATCGGCCGTAGCCGCCATTACGGCGCGATTACCATATCGCGATGCCGCCGCTGTAATTAATGTTGTGGCACCCCAACCTCCATCGGTGTCGATTGAAGGACTGTTTCTTGAAAACCACCTTCGCCTTTATATAATGATTTATTTATTTTGCTATCATCCGCGAAAATTCTACGTACGTTTCACCCCGAAACCGGGGTTTCCAAAACCGAAGATTGCAAAGTAATTCATTAGACTTTGCAATTGCACGTTGTAGATTCAACATCTCCTGAGGATGCTCCGGTTTCGGGGTGAAACGTACGTAGAGAGTATTTTGTCGGACCTGGGTGACGTTGTCGCATGGGTTCGCCGAATTTTCGCGGATGATAGCAAAATAAATAAATCATTCTATAATCATGATGAACTTCCGCAAAGTAACGCCTGCTTCTATCCAATACCTTCGCCTTTATTTATTTTAAAATAATGGTTGCTATAGCAAACAATCATTCAAAATCAAAATCAAAAAAATATTTATTTCAAGTAGGCTCAGTTTACAAGCACTTTTGACACGTCAGTTGACTATTTGTAAAGATTCTACCACCACAAGAATAACGGAAGGCAGGTTCTGCTGAGAAGATACCGGCAAGAAACTCAACAGTTGCTCTTTTGAAAAAGTCATTACAGTATTATAATTTACAATTGATAATAATAACTGTTTACATTTCTTATAGTTTTACTTCCTGTGTGAAGGTGGAAGCTGATCCAACGGCCTCCAAGCATCTTTATCATTAAGGAACCCATCAATGTTGTAGTACCCTCGACAAGAAAACGAATAAACAAACCAATCATGTATGGTCATAGATCTTAGCTTGACGTTGTGGACAAATTTAAAGATGTTTTAAATATATCGTAAAATGTTGTAGCAAATTTATTTAAATAAAGTAATGATTTCATTATTAAAGTAGTATAAACAAGATTTTTTTTTATTTTTTTATTCTCTACAAGTTAGCCCTTGACTACAATCTCATCTGAAGGTAAGTGATGATGCAATCTAAGATGTAAGCGGGCTAACTTGTTAGGAGTAGAATGAAATCCACACTCCTTTCGGTTTCTACACGACATAGTACCGAAACGCTAAATCGCTTGGCGGTATATCTTTATCGGTAGGGTGGTAACTTGCCACGGCCGTAGCCTCCCACCAGCCAGATCTGGACCAATTAAGAAAACCTCGATCTCCGTCTTGTAAATCCACCGCGCATTCTACTGCGCCACGGAGGCTGTCAAAATTTTAGATATAAATAAATTGCCGGGTGGTTAGGGTAAGCTTGGGCCGGGGTTGGGTATTCCCCATAACACACAGGCTAATTTATCTCCCGAAAATCTCCATGGTCCACGCGGAATTCAAAATAACACAAGCGTCCGCTAGTTGTTAATAAAAACATTCCGCCAATCGTTAATAATTAAATAATTAATACTTAAGCATTGTTTATCATCTCTCTTAAGCTTCCTGAGGGAGTCGTTAATGTTTAATTCTGAGAAGGCGGATAATTTACGGAGGCACCCTCGGCAAGGCTCTTGTAAGTGGGGTAGAGGATCGCCTAATGCGACGGTGTAAGTGTTACGACTCTCAACCACTCGCTTTCTCTATAATCTTACGGAAATTGCAATGTTTGAACAAATATGCTTTTTTAAGGACGCTTTGGAGTTAACTATCATCTCACACGATATTAAGTGACGACGATTAACTTATTCGTCTCGAAACAGTTAATATCAAATTAAGTAGTTCTTAGAACTTAAGAATCATTTATTTGAAAAAAGTTAGACATTTAGTTAAAAATACCTATTAGGTAAGAATGTTTCAACGTTAATAAATATACAAATGTTTAATTAATAAAATTAAAATTTAATGACATTAAGTTTAAAAGGAATAAAATTAATTCTATTTTTTGAAGCATCAGCAAAGTACTCCTTTATGGAGTAGTCACATTTTTGTATTAGAAACTTTTTAAAGATTTTCTTTAAGTGTAAGTTTGCTGATGATTCCGTCTGCCAGGTGTTGTGGCAAGTTGTCATAGATTTTTGTGGCCATATCCTAAATTCTTTTGTTAAATTGCATTAGAAATATATTTATTTATTTATTTATTTAAGTAATTTCGTTCATCGTTTCGTTTGTTATGGTTAAAGTTTTAACTACTTACTACTTAACAACTCTACAAACTGCGTTAAGAGATACCTATAGATAAAATATACAAAAACTGATTTAAAAATCGCTCATTGATTTATCTCTTAATGAATCTCTCAAAAGTTGTATTTACAATGAAAATAATTAAATTGAAAATTCTGATTTATAAATTTTAATCAAGAGTTTTAATTAATTCAACGTTTCACAAACAGCAAACAAGCTAAAGTATTAAACCAGTTTATTTTTTGGTGACGGAATATGTTACAAAATATATCAATTGTAACAAAATATCCACGGCCGGTTACCTCATGCATAATTCACCATCAATCATCCCCGCACTCAGAACCCGGAAGCGATTTCTCGCATATTTTGTAAATTCTCGAATATTCTCGAATTTTCACCCCTTATGTTGTTTACCCCTGCCTCCTCTTCATCGTATTTGGTAGACTGTCTAGTAGGAGCGTATCGGTTTATTTATGCCCTTGCTGCTTTTATTACGCTGACTTTTTACAGCAATATTTTTAGGGTCCCGTACCTAATAATGTATACACGGCATACTTATTTTATATCTACTTACAACATGAGTTACTGGTGAACGCCCGCGTCTTTGTACGAGTGAAATTCCGTTTTTCATGAATTACGACGTCACTATCCTGCCATATTTACTATGGGGCATTCTTTAGCGATGCTCGGCAGCATCGCATTGATATATCTGTATCGTTATCGATAAAAACCGTTATCGCAGATACACAGTTACTTTGCTTTACTATTAGAAAACTTTTCATTATTAACGTACAAGAAAGAAGAAAGAAAGAAAATATCTTTATTGCTACATTATGCAATACATCACAATTATTTATAATAAATACCCTGCGATATGTGGCATAACCTATAAAAAGGTCCCAGCTCAGCATATTGCTTTAAGAAGGCTATATGCACACTCACAATGGTTATTTACAGATCAAAAGAGAAGCATTCTTTTATTAGATATTCATAGCACATAATAGTTAAAGAAAACATCACTTAACCAAGCTATTTTTGCACTTTGACTTAATTGTTCTCACTTGATAACAATCGGGCGCAAAAGTCCTACAGTCGGAATTTCTCAAAAACATTCACCCCTATGGTTTATCTACCCCCGGCCTCCCCTTTCCGCCATTTTAGATTGTCTGCGCCTAAAATAAACGCGCGACGAAGATATTTGAAGTTTGTATGGGCAATAAACAAGGCTACGAAAGAATCGCTTGGGCCAATTTTTTTATTTACTTGACAAATGCATTGCAATGAGATAATTTAGTCATCAATACATGTACAAATAAAATTGTAGTGCCTGCCTGCGATTTAAAATTAGCTGAGTTTTCTCAAGTGCTTATAATTATTTACACGATACCAAATCCCAAACAAGCTTTATTAAAATATTTGTCTGTCTGTCTTTTTGTTCGGGCTAATCTTTGAAACGGCTGGACGGGTTTTAACAGGACTTTCACTGGAAGATAGAGGAAGATACTGAGCAACATAGTGTTCTTTTATTCCTAGATTTGTGAAAAACTTTAGTTTTACGCGTACAAAGTAGCGGGAATTTGCTAGTCAATCAATATAATTAAAAACTTTCTTATTATTAAATATAAAATGTAGGTAGCATTTACGTATCCATTTACATAGCTTTAATGTTATTGTACATATTTTTGTAGTATTGAACCCAACTTGGAATTAATAAATATATATGTTATCGATTTGTTTTTGTGGTACGCTTCCTCAAGTAGCAAAGACAACGAAGTTCCAGTACGATACCGCATAGAAACCCTCAGATGTAAGGGTACTATAAACAAGTTCTGTCACAAAAACCTCTACTGCTATTAAATCTAATCTTTAAACTATAACTCATCAGAAAATTATTTTTTAACAGATCTTAAAGAACAATTCTACTATCTTACTATCCTACAAATATTATAAAGGTTTTGTGTTTCTTTAAAAGTTCTTACTAAAGCATACGAAACATTTTGTTTTCATATCTTGAATAGCCGTTCTATCTTAAAAACATATTTATCTCATTGACACGCTCGTGACTACGCGCCTTTATGCCGGCATTCCGGTCTTTATAAACGAACTATTACGCTATCAAAGAACATTTGACTCCCAAAGTCTCACTAACTCAGTAGACAAAAGGATCGTTTTAATTTAAATTATGTACAGTAAGAGATAGAACATGCAATAATATTTTTTTGCAGTGTAATATCTAATGAACTTAATTCAAAATTCGAATACTCAAAAATCGCTTGACGTGCAAAGTTAAAATCTGCCAGGTTGACAGTTAGTAGGTGCTAACATGCGTCCACTGATCCCAAAACAACGTTTCATCATAATCATCATTAACAACCCAAATTCGGCTCATTATTGAGCACAAGTCTCCTCCCAGAATGAGAGAGGTTATACTAATAGTCCACTACTAGCTTAATGAGGATTGGCAGACTTCACACACCTAGAGAATTAAGAAAATTCTTAGGTGTGCAGGTATCACGATGTTTTTCCTTCACCATTTGAGACACGTGTTATATAATTTTTTAAAAGTTTATAAAAGTTACTTATAAATAGTCTAATTTAAGATTTCAAAAATTGTTTATAAACTAAATCTACTGATTTACAGTAATATAGGGTAGCGTACTTAAACACGTGCCGTGATAGCCCAGTGAATATGACCTCTGCCTCCGCTTCCGGAGGGTGTGGGTTCGAATCCGGTCCGGGGCACCTCTAACTTTTCAGTTAGGTGCATTTTAAGAAATTAAATATCACGTGTCTCAATCGGTGAAGGAAGGAAGGAAGGAAGCGTGGTGGCCTAACCCCTCTCATTCTGAGAGGAGACTCGAGCTCAGCAGTGAGCCGAATATGGGTTGATGACGACGACGACTTAGACGCGATTAAATATATCGTAAAAATAACCTTGGGACAATTTAACTCAAATTTTAACTACTGTATTGATACACATTCTCACCCCCATATGGTGTTTACCCCTGCCTCCCCTACGCCATATTTGTCTGTCTGTGTCCAAATCGGTCGCGACACCCGTGACTGCGCAGTTTGCCAACCTTCGCCGCTTTTAGAAATTAACCGTTTTGTTATGTTGATTGGTAACTTAATTTGCTAATAGCATCTACATTCTATATATAAACGATATATTTATGTAAACGTGACAAGTTATTTTTATATTTAAGGTGTACTACGTCATTATTAATAACCCATTTTCAGCTCACTGTTGAGCACGACTACTCTCGGAATAAGATAGGTTGAGCTAATAGTCCACCATGCTGACCCAATGCAGATTGGTAGACTTCACACACGTAGAGAATTAAGAAAATGCTCAAGTATGCAAATTTCCTCACGATGTTTTCCTTCACCGTTTTGAGACACGTGATATTTAATTTCTTAAAATGCACATAACTGAAAAGTTGGAGGTGCATGCCATGGACCGGATTCGTACCTACGCCCTCCGAATCGTACGCAGAGGTGATACCCACTGAGCTATCACGAATCGAAGGCTGAGGTTATATCCATTGGGCTACGTATCACTACTAAATATAAACAAAATTGAAGTATCTGCCTTCACAATAACTGTGTCTTCACAACAACCAAGTGCAGGTTGTTTACATGCTACTGAAACACAAACGAGTTTTTATTAATTTTATTGTCTATCTGTTTGTCCGGGCTGATCGTTGGAACGGCAGAACTGATTTTTACGGGACTTTCACTGGTAGTAGAGAAGGTATTTGAGCAAAGTATAGACTACCTTTTTATATCGGAAAAGTTTATGGTTCCCGCAGGATTTGTGAAGAATTAAAGTTCGTGCAGACGACGACGTCGCGGTATTTCGCTAGTAACTTGATCCAAATTTAGTCTCAAGAGTATTGGTACAACTTACGTAGTGGTAACATTATACTTCCTTTCTTCTTAAGGTATAACTTTGCGAGACTGACTTACAAAGTCAACACAACAATTTCCAGTAACTTAATATTTTCGCTGGTTTTCTCAAAAAACTTTCTATTCTTTTATTTTTATCGGAAAATTTTGCGATACAAAACTCAATTGGCAACAAGTTTTAAAGCAAAACTTTTTAAATATTCCAGCGAGTTGAAGAGCTGTTGGATATTTGTGTTTTTTTTTCATTTCTATTTGTTACTAAGCTGTACCCGTAGACTCAGTTCTCGTGGGAATATCGGGATATAAAGTAGCTTAAGCTTTCCCTTACTATGTTTAGGTCTGTTACACACTTGACTGCCACGTGGCGCAATGAGTAACGTGGTCATTAAATAGTTCCATAAATCATGATTTCCCACAACTGGAAAATATTTAAAAACCGCTTGACGTACAAAGATAAAATTTGGCAGGGAGGTAGTTTTTAGATAGTAGAGGTCCGCTACTACCAGGTTTTGCTAGACGGCCGGATTAAGGAGGTCTAAACGCAGATGAAGTCGTAAGCGTCCGCTAGTATATAATATTTGTGTGGATATTACCTACCTACCTACCTAGTATACCTTAAGTGAAACTATTTTATTGATTTTGCTTAAGATTGATTCACTAATTGATCTATTTTGACATCTGTTGTCGAGCAATAATTTCTCCAAAATTTTCTCGTGTAATGCTCTACTAGCGTCCGCGTGGAATTTTCACAAATCCCTCAGGAACCATGGATTTTTCCGGGATAAAAAGTAGCCTACGTGTTAATCCAATCTATAATAATTATATCTCAATAGCAAATTTCAGCTAATTTGGTTAAGTAGTCGAGGCGTGAAAGAGTAACAAACATTCATATCATCAAAATCATCAGTTTTCGCAAATCTCGGAAAACCATGCATTTTTCCGGGATAAAAAGTAGCCTACGTGTTAATTCAGAGTAAAATCTATTTCCATTCCAAATTTCAGCACAATCGCTTCAGTAGTAGCGGCGTTAAAGAGTAACAAACATCCAAACAAACATACGTCCAAATATCTATACAAACTTTCGCGTTTGTAATATTAGTAGGGTAGGATAATACAACAGGATTCAGGACCATGAAGTCAAAATTCATTTCTTTAGTCTCCCAGTGATAAATTTTTGGAACACGATGATTTCCTTTAACAACCCTGCCTGAAAATATTGGCCTTTATCTCGGAGACCGCGCATTGAAAAGAGTTAACGGATCATAAAATTCCTGAGCAAACGACTCAAACGGATCAAACTACTCCACGTTTACGTACGTCGGGTTGTAAAAAATACATCAAAGTTGTGAGAGAAGTTAATTCTATCGTTTTAACTAACATTAGAAAAAGTATTGTCAACTAACCAATGGTCTTAATGGATGATTCTTCATAATGACAAAACCTTGCTTCTTATAAGAGAATGGTTCTAATAGTGAAGGCCACCAGGTTGTTCCAATACAGATCAGTATTGAAAACCAATTACATTAACATGTGATCAAAGTGAAGAGAAAATAGACAAAATGTATGATATGGTCGCATTTTAGTGCCACATACTTAAGGTATGTATTTGATTGTAACAATTATCAGATTGGTAGAATTCACACACGCAGAGAATTAAGAAAACTCTCTGGTATGCAGGTTTCTTCACGATGTTTTTTCTTTATCGTTTGAGACACGTGATATTTAATTTTTTAAATGCACACAACTGAAAGGTTGGAGATGCATGCCCCGGACCGGATTCGAACAACTCCGGAACCGGAAGCAGAGGTCATATCCACTGGGTTATCACGACTATAATTATCAGATATCACTACGGATTTAAGCACATTAAGCCGTCCCTTACATCTATCATTGGCTTCAAACCAGAACTAACAGTTTAACATGATCAACATGCCACCAAATTTTGAATTCAGGACTGACTATGATATTTTTTGGTAAGACCCCGAATCTTAAAGACTATTCCGAAGAACTTCATGAAGTCTAGCTTCCAAGATTTACTTAACCAGCAACCAGCTGTGGGTTTACGCTCCAAATCTCCTCTTCCAGAAGTAAACCTACCTGGCCCTTCAGTGGGCCTCCAAAATAGGCTAAAGATGATGATGATGATGATGATGATGATGTTAATGATGACTTTTGATGATTGAGTTTTATGTCAAAAAATTGTGAAACAAAATAGCCCCCGTGTGACCTAACAGCAAAAGGGGTCGAACCAGTAACCGGGTTATCTAAACAGTATAAATAAACGAGCAGAATATTCCCCGAGCCAGTAAAATTCTGCAAAGAACGTAAATAAAGCCATTTCTATTTTGAAATGGCTGACATCAAAGACACACTGATGAATTAGGATTAGATAACTTTGTTAGTATAGTACTTTGTATAATAAAGGATTTTTTTAAACACAGAGACTTATATTAACAGCCCTAAAACAGACAAAACACAGTTTCTTTCAATTTATTTTGATAGGCTTTATAAGCCATAAAAAAGAGTGTTTTGTATCGATCCGAGTGATTATATGTGAGCGTTTCTTCCAAACTACGGTTCCAATTTGGTTAAACGGATTATTTTTATTAAAAGGACATGTCCCATAATGGGCCTTTATTATTTATAATTTATAATCAGGTCGATAGTATTTTTACACGGATAGAAGATACAAATTGCTGTTTAAAAAATAATTTTCAGAATTTTTGGAACCCGCATTAATTAGATAAATATTTTTTTTGTTTCACTCCCTTGTCTACAAATTAAACATAGACAATACAGTAGAAATTCCTGGAATTGAATTCCTATCAGATGTCATACGTCAATATGACACAAGGTAAAAAGAAACATTAAATTGTAGAAAGAGAAGCACTAAGCAAAAAAAATCCTTAAATTGCTTTATAAACACCCTATACGAACGCTACTACGCGAAGATCACTGACAATCTGCCAGGGTGTGAGTTACAAGCATGTTGCCATGATAAAGACTCTTAGTTAATGATGTCAGCCAATGAAAAAATACATTTTATTTAATTAATTTTAAAAAAATGCGGGCTCCAAAATTTTTTTTATTTTGGGTTTTAAGCCCTATATTTTATGTTCTTTTTAGATAAAAATAATTTGTTCTGCTTAGTTGATACTTTAAATAAAGGCCCAGTCTCCATACAAAATTAGGACATGTGCTTTCCATACAAAAAGTGTGATAAAAAGTGTGTGTCAGCTCCGACGCACGAATGGAGTTTACACTTTCAGATCGACTGTCTAAATAGGTTGCCCCGCAGCTTACACTATGTACGTCTCAATACTTATGCCTGAAAAGTGATAGGTTGCGCACAAAAAACGTAACGCTGTCTTTCGTTCATCGAATTTTACTGCCCATATTTTTGGAGTTTAATCGTTTCTTAAATTATCATTACAAAGATTATTTATCATCAAAAATACAGAAATTGTTTGTTTATAACTTAGATACATGTTTATAATGAATCAACTGACAGAGATGACAGTAAACATAGACACATCCTAAGTCATGAATATTATTTAAACGAGTACATACCACGATAGAACGAGATTTTTTAATGTCAAAAAAAAATCTCGTTCTATCGTGGTATGTACCCGTTTAAATAATATTCATAATGAACAACCACGAAATAAGTTTAAACACGCGGTACTTAACTAAGCAATACATAAACATCGGAAAAGTAATGGTTGAGCAAAATCCATGCCAATCGGTTGTAAATCAGCCGAAATAATAAGTTGTGACAAATAGTGACTGGTGCGATAGGATCATAAATTTCATGGGATACCAGTACGGTAATAGTGCAAAAATATTACGTTTTTACCATATTTCGGGGATAAATCAAAGCTCTCCACTCGCAAGTGACAGTGATATGGTTATATTTTGGGTTCAGTTTTCAGGGATGTGCTTATTTAAAGTATTTATGTATAGATAAGTTTATTATGGTTGTTAGACTTCCTAAGGTGTATTATACATTAAATTTTAAGTGTGCAACCTCAATTTATATATTGAAAAAAATAATGTTCCAGATTTTACTTACGTTTTTTAAAAATTCAAGTTCAAACTGCCATAATTTAACTACCGAACGTTTTATTCGTCTGACTTTAGTTTGAACTTTTCCTCAATAATAATTAATTTATGTTCAACAGTTTCGGAGATAATCAATCAAAGAGAACAAATATTTATTTTAAAACTGACTTCGTATTATATAAGAAATCCCCAAAACGAAAACCTCACCTAAATCAGATAGTTAAATACATGCGGTTGGAAAATAGACAACTTAATTTGAATTCTGTAAAAATTGTACAAACACAATTTCGTATTAATTGATTATGTAACACGGCTAAAACTCACGTGATATTAGGTCGGAGTATGCCCGACTAGTTTCGAACCCATACGGGGCCCTTAGTCATGAGCTAGTTCTTGCATCGCGGCACGATCCAAACTGATAAAATTCTAAAATTCTAAAAAAAACACAATTTCGTTACCGTTACGTATACTTGTAAAGCAAAATTTTTTAGTCAGTAAAAATTAAACAAAAATAATTCCTTTACCTATATTTACGGAGATTGCCACAGTCTCCAAGCAAACAAAAAGACAATTACGCGCACAAACTTTTCACTGAATTCAGTTTTTAAGCACCCAATTTCGGTGGCGAGGTGGACTTTTTAACAATTTACATGTTTCAAGCCCCATTAATATTTACCACGTGCCCCAAATCCGGGGCTAATCCTCCCTAAGTACAGTCGCGCACGTTTTGTCAAATGTCCACTGTATTTTGACGTTTACTATTAAATTACAACTACTGGGTAATTAAGTCCTTATTTTATCTTTATACTTGGGTTTTATAAAGGTCCTTAACAACGAATGATGTAAAGTTCTGGAGAATAAACATATAAGATGAACTTAACTAGTTTACGTTTTTTTTCGAGAATATTAGTCATATAAGTTCTTTGACGATTTAAGGAGTGGAATTCTGAGGGATTCGTAGTAGTTTTTATGTCCTATAAATATTTACTTTGTGTTCCAAATTCAGGTCTAAGCTAAGTATACTCGCGCATGTTTTGTCAAATGTCCAAGGAATTTTGACGTTTACTATTAAATTACAATTGCGGGAAACTATTTCATAGTTTAAGGCCTTATTTTAATTATTTTATTTAGCACAATACCTACGAATTCACAAAGATTCTTAACAACGGATGTTGTGAAATTCTTCTGGGTTTAACCTCTGCTATCTGAAAAACCCTGTTATATTTAAACAAACTTCAAAAATAGAACCTGTATTCGATCCGTAAACGTGAATACTGACTGACCTCGTAATGGACTTAAACAAGAAATTAATAAAATGTTTAAAACAAAAACCTTTTCTCGAAGACTGTATTTCCGGCATTAAATATATTTTTTATAAAGCCAGACAAAGCGTCCCTTTGTCTCCATTGTGTTTTATCACGACACAAAATAAATAAACAAACAATTAATTTTCAATATAACTAATCCCCTATGAAAGCGTTTCCATTGTTGTTCGTAATGGACATAACTTTTAACGCAATTGGCTAATTGAAAGGACTTTTGACCATTACAAAAACCACCTATTGTATTTATAATACGAGTTTAAGTATATGACTGAGGGCCTAGTGGCAGTTTGATACTGTTACTATCGCGTTAACGTAAACGCGAATTTGTAAGGAATTGAAACATCGCCATCTAGTGGCACTACTGCACAACTGTTTCAATTCCATATAAATTCGCGTTTACGTCAACGCGATAGTAACAGTATGAAAATATGGAAAACTCCCACTAGGCACACTGTTGATAGTTTTGGTCATGGCTAGTTACCACTTGTACTGTTTTACCCACTGGTTTCACTCAGACTAAACTTGACTTCGTTTTTAGGGTTCCGAACGTACGTAGTACCAAAACGGAACCCTTATTTTTCATATTGAGTAAGTGACGATGGAGTGGGACAGAATCACCAAAGCATCGCCTGTTGAGACCCGAAAGCTGAAACTAACACAGAGGACGGAATGATTCTAAGGGCGTCTCCTACAAGACTCGGACCTCGGCTTAGGGCTATTCAGGAAGGGATAACCTTAGCCTGAGTGAATATGTCCGGACGCCCCCAAGACCCAGAAACCATCTACTGCAAATGCAAATAATCTTATTTGCATTTAGTAGATGGTTTATGTGAAGTTTGCACAAAATCGGTCGAGCTGTTCTTCATTTATCATATTTTTTATGCACAAATGAATTCAGGGGTAGTAGGGTAGAGGTAGGGTAGGGTAGGGTAGGGCAGTGTAGGGTACGGTAGGGTAGGGGTAGGGTATAAGTGCACATAAATCAAAGCGAAGCTAGTAGTAAATAAAAAGCGTAACATGGTACCTACAACACATTCAATGTCTAGCATCCATCACCCCGTCCTGCTACGCAGTGCAAAATTGCCGTGTTCCGGTTAGAAGGTACGGTTTACCGGTGGAATTACAGGCACATGAGGTTTAATACTAATGCTTCAGGTTAACGGGCGTAGGTCGGAACATTGCAGGATATGTTTTTCACACTACAATAACATTTTACCGCGGCTGGTTACCTCAGGATTCGTGATAGCCTAGTGGATATGACCTCTGCCTCCGATTCCGGAGGGTGTTGGTTCGAATCCGGTCCGGGGCAGGCACCTCCAACTTTTCAGTTGTGTGCATTTTAAGAAATTAAATATCACGTGTCTCAATCGGTGAAGGAAAACATCGTGAGGAAACCTGCATATCAGCGAATTATCTTAATTCTCTGCGTGTGTGAAGTCTGCCAATCCGCATTGGGCCAGCGTGGTGGACTAATGGCCTTACCCCTCTCATTCTGAGAGGAGACTCAAGTTCAGCAGTGAGCTGAATATGGGTTGATGACTCTAGTTACCTCAACAGGTGACAGAAGGGCTGGTTCATTTTGTGCGCAAAGGATCAGCCTGGCTGTCCAGCGCGGAAATGCAGCCAGTATTCTTGCCACCATTCCACTTGGGAATGGTTTGTATAGATATTAGGATAAGTTAGCTTAAGTTTCGTATGGTATTCATTCCCAATACAAAAAAAAACACATGAGGCAATAATATTCTATTGGCTGATGCCAACTTAACAATGGTTAAATGGGTTGATAATGATTTTAACAGTCCACCACAGGGCCAAGAAATTACTGAAATTACTGGTATATTGCGATGGTTAGTTCTGTGGTGAAAGATGAAGTTCTATAGATTGAAAAGTTCCTGGGCGCACCTTTTTATAAATCTAGGGCCATCTTAGTATGGTTGATGAACCACCACAATCTAGACCAGCATACCAGAGAAAACGCGAGACTACATTCAAATTTATGCGGATTCTTCATCAACAGCTTTTTACGCAACATATCTATCCTACGTAGTTAACTGGTTCCTGGTGAGATGTTAAAATGCACGAAGGTTTAGGGTCATTTCAGACACAGCGTGTTTCTTTTGCGCGTATACGGTCTTTTCAGCACACGCGCTTACACACGCACTATATTACGCGCTTCGAAAAACCGGAGTCGCGTAAATTGGCATATCTCGGTGCGTTCTCTCGAGCTGGTGTCGTGTCAGTATCTCTGGGAGGTGTCACTCGCGGCTCGCGCTTATACGAGCTTAGAAACGCGTCAACGCTCGTACGAGTTGAGCGTGTGCCAAAAGACGCGCCTACGAGTACATACGCTTCCAAAAACGAGCTCATACGCGCGTATAAAACGCTAGTCTGAAACCGCTCTTACGAGTACAAGACAGCAAAATAATATTCATGTAGTGTCAGCATTATTTTCTTACAGTCAAGACTTGCTCTGACTTGTTTCTAACAATAGTTTCATTACTTGCGTTCGTACTTCAGCAATTTCACAACGTTTTACTAAAATAGTAGTGCATGCTTTGTTGAATATGCATTCCTCACAGCTGTTTCGCTTTGTTTACTTATGCAATGAAACTTTCTAGCAATATATTTGGATACTGGCTGACACCGCGCGGTTTCACATGCGTGGTTCCCGTTCCCGTGGGAGTATGGGAATAATATACAGCCTATAGCCTTCCTCGATAAATGGCCTATTTGACACTGAAAGAACTTTTCAAATCGGACCAGTATTATACAAAATGTCGTTACAGAATAGGCTCTCAGAAGTTTATTGTGCTTCGAACCTAAAAATAGCTAACCATCTCTTGGAGGTCATTTTTGAGTTTACATAAAGGTAGAATTGGAAGAATAATAATAAAAATCTTTTATTATTCAAAGCCTTAAAAATAATGTACTTAAACAATAAAATCACCCTGTATTTACGTACCTACCCTATTATTCATGGCCCAAATTTAAACGTAGTCCATAAAAACCTTCCGCCCGCTCGCTCGGCGCATAATTTTCCACGCTAAACAGGAATCGGTAAAAAACGTCTTCATTTCCAGAATTTTTATGAACACCCCGTGTAATGTCATTTTTTTGCATGCCTACTAAAAAGTTTCCGGATATTTTGTATCTTGTTACATAATTAGTAAAAGTACTTTATAATTTGAATTCAAGTATTAATAATAAGTAAAGTTTACCTGTAACTGAATTCAGGGTCAGTTGGGTTATTCACTACTTGGGCGCCTTTCAAAGAATATATCTATACTAATATATAAATCTAAAGAGTTTGTTTGTTTGTTTGATTGAACGCGCTAATCTCAGGAACTACTGGTCCGATTTGAAAAACTTTCAGTGTTAGATAGCCCGTTTATCGAGGAAGGCTAAAGGCTGTATATTATCCCCATATTCCTACGGGAACGAGAACCACATGTGTGAAACCGTGCGGCGTTTTTTCTAAAAGTGACCGACTGAGCGTATCACCCAAGTAACGTTAAAATTTTCGCTTACCATCTCACAACAAAGGCTTTTAGTTCAAACAATCACGTACCTGTGAACAAAAATAAGAAAATAAATTTTCAGTGAACTAAAAAACACTTAAATGGATGCCCTAATGATTACCTAATATTATAAATAAATTTTAAACTTTAGATTTAGACAGTTGCATGCGGTATAAACTTAAAATAGATTTGCATTTTATTTTTTTGGTCCTTGCATTTATGTTTAATGATTTTATTATTTGTATGTCTGTTGGTAGACCAAATAAAGAGAAAAAAAAAATTCTCCATAATAAGTGCATCAATAAGCATTAAAAACATCCGCAGAAGAATTAAGTACTACACTAGATATTGTAATAAACAAAAGCAGAAGAACTATGAAAATTTTGCTCACGCAAGTTACCAAACACGAGTCACACGATTAAAATAAGGCCGGCCACATACACTCGTTTTTTTTTCCGAATCCGATTTCCGTATTCGGAAAACCGATCCGATCAATATAAAATATATCAATTGACGCACACGTACGCTTTTTAAACGGAATAAATTCCGTGCGTATGTAACGAATGCGAGCCCTTGCATATACATTCCGAATGAGAAAAACGCGTCTGCGCCTCACGGAATATTATTATATATATATATATATATATTATTTTATTATATAAATAAATAAATATATATATATATATATATATATTGTATACGGCCGGTCTAAGAGTCGAGGTAAAAAGAAAGTAAGTACAATCAGCCGCAGATATTTGTAACATTAAATCCATCGCACTCAAAACGTCACAAGCTTCTAGTTTGAGTTGGTGTCATCAACCCATATTCGGCTCACTGCTAAGCTCGAGTTTCCTCTCAGAATGAGCGGGGTTAAGCCAAAGGTCTACCACGCTGGCCCAATGCGGATTGACAGACTTCTGTTACAAATAGTCCCTGCTTCCCGCCTATTTCGTATAGGTAAGTGTCGCCGCCTAGCGTATAGTAGCGTCATTTCATTTCATACTTTTATGACTTCCGGTTATTATAGTTAAATTTAATTAAGTAACAATGATTATCAATCCGAACAGTGGAGAGGTTATTATTAATGATTTATATAAATATAATTATTTATTTTACATGATATAAATTCATCATTGGTTATTTTACTCTTGACAACTATGACGTCACGTTATGATTTAGTTTGTATTTAATTTCTCAACTTTGTGTTTCGATATTTTAATATTATTTTACGATCGTTATAAATATCTTTTAATTATTAATGTGTTTTAGATAGAATTATAACGTTTGGTTTGTATAATAATACTCCGGAACTATTATTAAAACGTACTTGTATTGTTAACATATTCGTGCTACCAACAGTAGACACTAACTTTGCAAATATTATAAAATAGAGGGTTGTTTAGCAGATTCATTGATATACTACCATCAGCGTGTAATATTAACATTATAGCGGAAGCTATGCTGAAATTGTTATCGAATAAATTTGTGTACAGTGAAAATATTATTTTACTTCTCCCACCTTCTGTAACACTTCACACACGCAGAGAATTAAGAAAATTCTCTCAGGTTTCCTCACGATGTTTTTTCTGCGCCGTTTGAGACACGTGATATTTATTTTTTTTTAAATGCACGCAACTGAAAAGTTGTAGGTGCATGCCCCGGACCGGATTCGAATCCACACCCTCCGGAATCGGAGGCAGAGGTCATATATAACCCTAGAGTTATGGGAAATACTCCCGAGCATCCTGTATAAGAGCCGAAGTAAACAAACAAAGTACATTGTACAATCAGCCACAGATCTTTGTAACATTAAATCCATCGCACTCATAATGTCACGAGCTATGAGTGTTCTTGTCCGCGTTCAGCGAAGCTGTTATCTCCGTAACCCATTTACAGACAAAGCACACGAGATATTACGGATGTAGTTTCGAAAACAGATTATGCATTCTATTTCAAATGTGGAGTGAAAACAATGGTGAGTGTAACCACTATATTTACAGTTAAAAACTTTATACAAAAATAAATGAAGTGAAACGAGTGAATACGCTATATCTAATGCACTTATATCGTCAACGTAATATGCTTTATGTTTAAAGTTAAACAATGAACAACAAATACCTGTATAATGTATGTTTTTTTTTTTAATATTAAATAATTAACAGGAAAAGCAAAGTTGAGGAATTAGAGGTTAGCTTGGTGTTGGTATGTGAGCGTAGAGATGAAAATCATATTACCAGATAAATGATGAAATTGCAAGTGAAGAGGAATTATTCGAGACAAAAACGCCAAAAAAGGCTTAAATTTCACAAACTAAGTAGCCATTTTACTATAACCCTCTTGGGCTTAGGATACAAAGTTAAACACAAACATCATCCGCTTTAACATCTTATTGTATACCTGTTACATTATATCCATTGCACTCATGTGTCAAGAGTTATGAGTGTAGTTCTCCCAAAAGAGTAAAACGAGAGTACCCAAAGTACTCTTTACATAGCTAAGAAAATCTGCATAAAAATCGGTCCATCTGTTTTGTATTTACCATGCCATAGACCGAGAGATACATTATTACCCACAGTAAGCCAAAAACGATAACTAAATTGCGCCGTGGTTCACAAATAGTCACCAAAGTAGTACTTCGAAATACAAAACAAAACATCAGCTGTATGTAACATCTTATCCTACACCTGTTACATTATATCCATCGCACTCATGTGTCACGAGATAAGTTTACTTGTCCCAATTGGGTGTCGCAGGCACTTACGTACACCGTACATAAAGTACATAGCTAAGAAATTTGTTTCCAAATTCATTTTCTATAAAAAGATTGACTGACTGACTGAAAGACTGAATCCAAATCTATCTGTTTTGTATTCACAATGACTAGACCGAAAGATACATTAATAGACACAGTAAGCCAAAAACAATAACTTTTACAGAACAGAAAACGCTAGAAACTAAAACTTTTTATTTCTATAATATGTGTTAACTACCTACATTACGGTAACAAATGGTCACCAAAGCAATACTTCGTGATACAAAACTACGACAAAACATTTGCTGTATGTAACATCTTATCCTTCACCTGTTACATTATATCCATCGCACTCATGTGTCACGAGTCATGAGTGTACTTGTCCCAATTGAGTGTCGCAGTCACTTATATAGACCGTTAAGGAACAAAGCAGAAAATACTATAGCTATGTGATTTTCACCTCAAGGCTCGAGAGTACTTTTTTTCTTTTTTTGTGTTGAGTGGATGAAGTTACAATCTTATTGGTAAAAGTGACTCTGTAGCACTAAAACACTTCGGTATATTTTTCAAGGTACGAGCAGAGCCAGACCTATTTACCTGAGAGTTTTCTTAATTTTTTGCGTGTGTGAAGTCTGCCAACCCACATTTGGCCAGCGTGGTGGACTATTTGGCCTAATCCCTCTCATTTTGAGAGACTCGAGCTTTTAAATATGAGTTGATTATGATGATGATGATGACTTGCAGACGCTCGCGACATCAGCCGCCCTAAAACCTACTCTCTCGCAAAATCCATTCTTAGTGGACATCTTTCCATTATAAACTACAGTCAAGCGGTTTTCTACCTTTCGCTTTTATATATTTAGATAAACAGTCAGACGCCCCGCTGTTTCACCCGCATATATTGGAAAATCAACATTTCCAGTTTATGTGCTAGATGAATTAAAAAAAATTGGTCATTATGAACTTCCGCAAAATAAGCCTGCTTCTATTCAATTTAAGGATTTATTTTGTTTTTTATGCCATATAGTAAGTTCTATATTCGGCTAGCTCCCAGGTATCAGCTGTGAGGTGGTTGACCCGATCTCTATCGATCCCATTCACGCGTAGATGTATAAGGTACTACTTACGGGAAATGGTGCTTGGTAGATAGTTGGGATACTTTGATTTATTTTTAACCGACTAAGATAAGATAATGAATTTATATTTTTATTTTTTACAAAATAGCCCTTTACTAGTAAAGGGTATTTGTAGTAAAGGGTATTTGGGTAAAGGTAATTGTAGTAATTTTTTTAAGAGTTTACATCGATTTAATACAAGTCAAATTTATGTTAAAACATTTAAGTATGTTACCGTAATAATATACCGAAAAATAACACGTTAAATTATAATCAATATTTTCAGTTCACAATATAACGGTAGATTATAATATCCAGAGTGAGATTATAAACGTATTTTACAATCTTCCTGTGACATTTACATGCAAAGTAAGGCTTGCTTATTTGCACTGAAATGTAAAAAATTCGCAAAGTGTAAGTGAAAGAAAATCACGTTTGTTGTAAAAAGCCCCCTTATATAACAATTTTATTCTGTTTTTTAGTATTTCTTGCTAGTATAACGTAATGTGTACGGCGTGAATCTGAGTTTTGGTTCTCTACACTAGGACTAAAGTGAGGGTACTTGAGTCAAAATATACATTTCTGTGAAAGCCCAGTGACCTATGCCTCCGATTCCGGAGGGTGTGGGTTTGAATCCGGTCCAGGGCATGCACCTCTAACTATTCAGTTGTGTGCATTTTAAGAATTTAAATATCACGTGTCTCAATCGATGAAGGAAAAACATCGTGAGGAAACCTGCATACCAGAGAATTTTCTTAATTCTCTGCGTGTGTGTCTACCAATCCGCACTGAACCAGCGTGGTGGACTTTTAGCCTAACCCCTGTCATTCTGAGAGAAGACTAGAGCTCCGCAGTGAACCAAATATGGGTTGATAATGATGATAATTATTTATTTCACAGAAATATATTGGACGCGGTTGTTAGGTATATTGTGATCCCAAGGTTGGGGTAACTCCCCAAAGTATACAATTCGTTCCCCCACGCGGTGTATCATCCAGTTTGCATTGCGGCCGACACGCGTGACCGGCTTGTGAATGAAAGCCTTACGTAAAAGTTCGAATCTTGTGAGACTGAAAAGCAATACGTACTTTGCGATTCATTTCCAAGTAATATTTTTATGTTGAATTCATTTGACTCTAGATGGCGCTGTTCTAATTTTACGTCGCGCTGTTGAATTTTCATTCTGTTGGAAATTAAATATCAAACTGCCAGGCAAAAGAGATTTTCAACTAGTCAATGTTCCTTGGACGCGTTAGTAAACGGTTGAAAACCAATACGTACTTTGCGATTCGTTTTCAAGTAAGTAATATTTTTATGTTGAATTCATTTGACTCTAGATGGCGCTGTTCTAATTTTACGTCGCGCTATTGAATTGTCATGTTAAAAAGTAAATATCAAACTGCCAGGCCAAAGAGGTTTTCAACTAGTTATCCCTCTGACACGTTAGTTAAGTAAATCCTAAAACTTCATTTTGCCTGTGTGGTTGCTAAGCAACGGTTTTTCGATTAACGGGTTTCGATGTCATACGTCACTATCACTCTAAATGGTTTAACAACGTGATTTGTGTTGTACTATACTACCTGCAATGGCAAACCATATTTAGGGAATAGAAGAATGAGTTATCAAGCCATGCGAACTCGAAAGGGCAATTAGGTACAAAGTTATTTTTCCAGCTCACATCTGTTGTAAGTCCATAACGTAAACGAGTATAAATAGATTGGCATTGCAATCAACTCGTTACAGTTTGGGCTTGAGTAATGACATTCAAATAAACGTCTGCTCAGTGTCTAGATTTATTTCTCGGCACTGCCAGTCTTATTTAGGTGTTTATAATTTGAAGATATCTCTAACAAGTTAGGTATGTGTTGTATAAACTTAGTCCTGCATTCTGTAAAGATACAGCGTTGAGCTAACACGGCAACTTCGTTGTTATTGATACTTTATTTTTGCCAACCTTAACATAAAGCTCAAATTCGAATAAGAGACGAATATCTTAGGATTCTATGGATTCACCGTGCGGGTGCTGGGTCCATCGCGTGGTAGAGAGAAAAACACCAAGCAAAGTCCAGGACTTGTGACTACTGGATGTAGGGTTAAGGAATTCCTTGACGATCGATCAAAACTCCCCTTCTCTGCTCGTGTTGTTCTCCCTTCCTAACTACCCCTACCCTGTTAGAGTTCGTCGACGAATGTAAAATGGCGGAATATTACCCTAAGGTTCATTGAGATTTGGGAGGCTTTGGCCGTGGCTAGCTACTTTACCGGCAAAAACGTACCGATTAGCGTTCCGTATGATTTCGTGAAGAAACCGAAAGGGGTGTGGATTTACATCCTACTTCTAACAAGATAGCCCGCTTCCATATGAGATTGCATCACCACATCTGGTGAGATTTTAGTGAATCACTTGAAGAGCTTCGCCCTGCTATCAACTTGACATAACTTTAAATTCAATTTGATTTTTTTTAATAGTAAAAAACAATTAAAACATTGAACAAGCGAAAATAATTTAAGGATATTTCTAAAAATCTCTTTCTTAATAAAATTCTCATATTTTTCCGTAAGCAATAACGTACAAATGTCTACTCTTAGACTAATTGTTCTAAGATAACTCATCATAACTTACATTTTTCCGCTATAGCTTGGCAACGTCAGTTGTTACACTCCAGGAACAGGGAATGAAAAACGTACGACTGATGCACCTCACCTCCCCGCACGCATGATTTCACACCCGCGCAGTCTCCCCCCGTCGCCCGCATATCATGAGAGTGTCATCAACGATTTGCAAGACTATAGCGATAACGTCCAAATGTCTACTCTTAAACTTGTTAGTTAACTGGATATTCAAAAGCATCCCTCAAAGTAATACCTCGTCCCGGAAAATTCCCAATTCAATTATAAAATTAACAAATTAAATCACGTCTTCATCAAAATTCGACCGAAAAAGAACTGAAAGTTTCAAGAACACTTGGGATTTACAACGATTTGAATAAAATTCCTTTGAGAGACTTGATAAAAATTTGCATAATATATTTTTTCTAATTTACAGGTCAACTTCTTTCAAAATTCCAATCATCAAGTTTTAATTGTTTTGTTTTATAACAGTGACTAACGACTACTAAACTATTACAAATTTCCTAAAAGATATATATTTTCAAACGAAATTTTAGCCTTAAATCTAAAGCCGAAGACTTTACTCTTTTGTTCTTTCTTTCCTCATTTTTCTTTTGATTCGAAAGACGTAGGTTCGAATCCGGTCGAGGACATGCATCTCCAATTTTTTAGCTTTTTCAATTGCTTCAAACGGTGAAGGAAAAACATCAAGATGAAATCTGCATACCTGCTAACCCCTCTCATTCTTTTAAAATAATTGTATAACTTTTTAGTAATAGAATTACAAATGTAATAAAAAAATCATTTACGTTAACCTGGTTCTAGCATTTACAATTTATAATGCCTAATTGAGCTGGACTACTAATTTAACCAATCGCAGCTACCCATATATAAAGAAAACTTATACGCAAAATAACAATGTCGGTTTATTAAAAGATAAGGTAGAAAAATTCATTAAACCTAGTTTTATATATGAAAATTGGTAAGGAAAAAGGGCACCTTGATTAGAACCTTATCCGTTGGAATCGATATCCGGGTAAAATGTAATTTTGGATAATCGAAAGCAGAACCCCGGTGTAAAACGTGCGCAGAACGTTCCGAATTTCATTATGAAATTGTTAACTGAATCGCGCCTTGAGCATTCCTATGGGATACGATGGAGGAAAATTTTTGAAAATGTGTTCTTTTCACACAATTTTATGGTAATATCTTGTAGGGATTAGGTTATAGAAGGCTAGCATATGACTTAACCTTACCGTACGATTATGAAAATTGTTAGTTAATAATTATTTTAACTATATTTTAATACAGGATACTATGGGATGGGAATCCAGCCGCGTAATTCCGTATGAGTTTATTTCACCGTATGATTATGAAAATTGTTAGTTAATAATTATTTTAATACAGAATAATATCGGATGAGAATTCAGCCGCATAATTCCCGTTTCTTCGGTAATACTGGTTTAAAATATACCTGATGTGACTCGGTGATAATGTAGCTAATAAAAAAAAAATTAAAATCTGTCATGCAATTAAAAAAATCTTTTCTCTTTAAATTAATCTTAATTTTAAACAAGACTATCAGTTCAAAATACAATTCCTGGATATGTTAATATTGACTTTATCGGACCCTTAACTTTTTTTAAGCAAGAAAAACTAAATTCGACTACACCTCATGTAGCTATATCATCTTGTGTTGTACTATGTTTCGTGTAACAATTAACGTAATCATAAATACAGAGCGGGGCACAATAATGTACCCCTAAAATAGCAATAAAACAAGCTAACAACTGATTAAAATAGTTAAGGCACGCAATATATTAAGTTAGGTACCAACAAAATACAATTTGTCGCTCCCCTGGGTGGAATGAAATTTTCAGACTCTTCAAAGCCAGTACAAACTATTGCTGGGGCAAACAACAAACTCACTGCCCTGAATAATAACTGTTACAATCATAATAACTTACAGAATAATAATATTTCAGTTTAACCACAACAGTAATAGTCTAAGATCCAGCATTACAAACATATAACCTCATCGTTATTTATTATTGATAAGAAGTGAAATGATAGAAAATATTTACAGTGACACATTGCAAATAGGTTGCCTAATTATTAGTAGTTCCTAAATCTAGGAAAGCATGAACTACATCAAAAGCAATTTTATACAGTTAAGCATATAATGAGCTTTCATTTATTACGACTAAATAACTGATGAGGCTATATAAATAAGTGTCCTCAACTGTTTATATCTTCCAACCCCACAGTTGCAGTGTAAAATCAGGTAACCTAGTTGGGTTTTCAATTCTGTTGGGTATATTATTTTAACCAGTGTGCGATTTTTTTTATTAATCGATGAGGGAAACAGGTTAAATAAATTTAATAATTTAATACAATCTGGCCGCAACTTTACAACCTATTTGCAATACGTCATCAACCCATATTCGGCTCACTGCTGAGCTCGAGTCTCCTCTCAGAATGAGAGGGGTTAGGCCAATAGTCCACTACGCTGGCCCAATGCGGATTGGCAGACTTCACACACGCAGAGAATTAAGATAATTCTCTGGTGTGCAGGTTTCCTCACGATGTTTTCCTTCACCGATTGAGACACGTGATATTTAATTTCTTAAAATGCACACAATTGAAAAGTTGGAGGTGTATGCCCCGGACCGGATTCGAACCCGCACCCTCCGGAATCGGAGGCAGAGGTCATGCCAACACTGGGCTATCACAGCTCATAACGTAATTTGCAATGTGTCAATGTTATTACTTTCTATAATTTTTTTTCAATAACAGATGAGGGTATATATTTCTTATGCCGGATCTCGTACTATTAGGGTCTGTCCATATCATACGCAAGACCGCCTTAAATAGGTCAAGAAGAGCTTTACGACGTAATCAGCTTGTGTCGGGCCGACTCATCCAATTTGATTCGCCAATTTTTTACATACTCAAGTTACTGACAATCGCCAAGCTATGCCGGAAAGGCCGTATAGACCAAGAGCCAGAAACAGCGAGACCTTCGCCATTTTATAAAAACTGAATGGTTGTCAGCTCATGCTACTACTATAGTAAGTAGGTACGGTAGCCAATTATGGTTAGTTTGAACCGTGGTTACTTTTGGAGGGTTTCAACCATGTAAGTATAAAGCGTAACCTATACTAATACTAGCGGACGCCCGCGACTTCGTCCGCGGGAAACTCAATGGGAACTTTCAACTACCCCTATCCTACCACTTCAATTTTTATTTTTTTTATGTCATAAGAACCTTCTCCTGACAATATATCAAAAAAAAAATGTAATATCGGCCCAGAAGTTCTCGCGTGATGGCGTGACCAAGGGATATATTATGGACTAGCTGACGCCGCGCACTTTTTACCCACGTGGTTCCCGTTCCCGTTGGAATACGGGGATGATATATAGGCTTCTGGATAAATGGGCTTTCTAACACAGAAAGAATTTTTCAAATCGGACCAGTAGTTCCTGAGATTAGCGTTCAATCAATCAATCAAACAAACAAACAAACTCTTCAGCTATATAATACTCGTATTAGTATAGATTATTTTTTATATTTATAGATAATAAAGTGGTAAAGTTTGTGGTATTGTAGAGAGTTATCTCCGGATCTGTTGAATTTTAAAAATAATTACAACAAGAACTAAGACAGATTTCGAACATGCTTATATCCTAAACTAATCCGATCTCTGAGACAAATCCATACTATTCAGGGGATATCTTTATCGTTCGTCCTCTGTCCGCAGCGTAGATATGTCCGATTTAAATCCGAGGCACATCCGAGGTATGCTTATGGATGACGGAGAGAGAACGACGAAAGTTGGATGTACTGCGTAAACTAGCACGCAAGATTATTCTATGACTACTTCGGAGCCTTCCGAACCGGTGGTAGAATCTTTACAAACAGTCAACTGACGTGTCAAAAGTGCTTGTAAACTGAGCCTACTTGAAATAAATGATTTTTGATTTTGATTTTTATTTTGAGCGTATTTTCACGGATTTGCTCTTACTGCGGTTACAAAACTAGCTGCTAGCAAAATGGTCTTATTGTTCTCGTTAATTTCATCATCCGCAATTTTTATTACTATTATTTTTAAAACTAAGTTTGTTTGTTACGCTTTAATACCTTGAATATTTAATCTATCACAAAAGTTTTTTAACATATTTACTATTGCGAATGTATAAATTAGTTTAATGAGCTTTGACGTCATTATCATCTATACTAATATTATAAAGCTGAAGAGTTTGTTTGTTTGATTGTACGCGCTAATCTCAGGAACTGCTGCTCCGATTTGAAAAATTCTTTCAGTGTTAGATAGCCCATTTATCGAGGAAGGCTATATGCTATTTTATCCCCGTATTCCTAAGGGAACGGGAACCACGCGGGTGAAACCGCGCAGCGTCAGCTAGTTCAACATAATTATTATCAAAAATACATATACATTGTCAGAAGTAGGAGGCACATACAATCTTTAATTTGAGGAAAACTGTTCTCGTGAATAAAAAAATAACTTGACGCGAATCCTTGTCTAGCAAGTAACTAAGTAGGAGGCACATACAATCTTTAATTTGAGGAAAACTGTTTGTAATTAAAAAAAAAAACTTGACGCGAATCCTCGTCGTCGTTCGAATCGTCGTCGAAGTAATGACTAATACAAGAAGCAACAGCTTTAGCGCTTTATCTATGTTCAATGTAAATGAAGTCCTCATTGTCAATTGGCAACACTATTTGGTAACGATTGGCAACGAATAATAACAGCAGTCAAATGACCGTTTGTAGGCCTCCACTGCAGAATGGTCAGCGAAGCCGATTAGCTTAATTCGCATCGGTAATCCACCCTCGATTCAGACCGATCCCACATCGATTAGTGTGGGGAGACCCTTACAGTAGCAGTAATGGCTGTAGTAAAATACACGCACACGTATAAAATCATGAGTGGACGTTTTGTTCTGCTCTTGATTATAGCTGAACTTGTTCAAATATAAGTTAATTAAAAATAGTTCGATGTTAATAACCTGTTGTAACAGTGTGTTATTTATTGGATAATTTTACGCTATTGTTTGTGTTTTTTTTTTATTCTTTACAAGTTAACCCTTGACTACAATCTCACCTGATGGTAAGTGATGATGCAGTCTAAGATGGAAGCGGGCTTACTTGTTAGGAGGAAGATGAAAATCCTCACCCCTTTCGGTTTCGACACGGCATCGTACCGGAACGCTAAATCGCTTGGCGGTACGTCTTTGCCGGTAGGGTGGTAACTAGCCACGGCCGAAGCCTCCCATCAGGCAGACCTGGACAAATTAAGAAAATCTTAATCTGCCTAGCCGGGGATCGGGGACCTCCGTCTTGTAAATCCACCGCGCATACCACTGCGCCACGAAGGCCGTCAAAAACGTTGTGTTCAACTCTATCACAATCTAGTTGATCATTTAACAAAATCTGTATAAAATACTAGCTGTTGCCGCGCGGTTTCACCCGCGTGGTTCCCGTTCCTGTAGAAATATGGGGATAATATATATATATAGCCTATAGCCTTCCTCGATAAGTGGGCCTTCCTCAGTAGTTCCTGAGAATAGCGCGTTCAATCAAACAAACAAACTCTTCAGCTTTATAATATTAGTATAGATTTTATCTTTTTCAGCTGCCATTTTGTCTTTTGTTGGCATCCAATTTGACGGCCTCCGTGGCGCAGTTGTATGCGCAGTGGACTTACAAGATGGAGTTCCTTTGTTCGATCCCCGGCTGGGCTGATTGAGGTTTTCTCAATTGGTCCAGGTCTGGCTGGTGGAAGGCTTCGGCCGTGGCTAGTTACCACCCTACCGACAAAGATGTACCACCAAGCGATTTAGCATTCCGGTACGATGTAGTGTAGAAACCGAAAGGGGCGTGGACTGTCATCCTACTCCTAAGAAGTTAGCCCGCTTCCATCTTAGATTGCATCATCACTTACCATCAGGTCACATTATAATCAAGGGCTAAACTTGTACAGAATAAAAAAAAAAGATCGCAGTGTCTGAGCTTTGACGTGGTATTTCAAGATATCATCAAAAGTAATATGCTTCTACCGCTGTGCTTTGGAGAACATAGAAGATGTTGGTCCTACTAAATTAAACAAAAACTGCGTCCTACAATGTTCACCTGTGTTCATACATACAATTATGCACTGAAATCTAAAGATGAAAGCTGTTCTCATGATATGTAAGATTGCTAGCCACTCAATAGGACAGCGGGTATTTTTAGTTACTGTGACAAATCACTATTACGGATGACGTAATTGAACTAAAATAATGAACAAGATTGACCGTGTTCTTCATTCAAATCCTCTGGAAATTTAACAAAGGTTGTACATCAATAAACTTGGTCATGCTAAAGTAGTCTTTATTACAGTCAAAATAAGGTTTTAAGTCAATTGGGGAGTAGACGCTTAGGCGCCGCTCGGAGCTTAAGTTCAAGTGACCGTGGCGTAAGCGGCGGCGCCGAAGCGTCGCGCCAGAAATCAAGGAACTAGCCTAACTGAAAAAGCCCAAAGTCCACAAATAGGTACTTTAAAAATAATAAATCTAACCATACCTGATTCTGGACTGTGCCCCATAGAATGAAGGTCCTGCTGTGATCTCCTCCTCTGCCTATACTCAGCTCTATAATCAGGCCACCTTCCATACTGAGCGGGAGCATTCAGATACTCCTGAGACGAAAACCTCGAAGCACGCGGAGGCGAAAATCCAATCTGGCCATAGTAATCCTGGCGAAACACCACATCTGGATGGTTCATACCGCCTTGAACGATTTGGCTGCCAAAATGGTTCCTATGGCCCAAGTACTCCGGCTTCATAAGAACCGGCCCATCAGTTAGTTCATGCCCATGGATGGATGTCGAACGCTGCGGCCCGTATTCTCGCATGCGGTTAGAATATTCAAGTCCCATGCGATGAGGAGAATAGTCCAAGCCTCGAGGACCCATCTCGAAGTGTCCCTGAGTTCTACCACTCCTGTAGAAGTGTGGCGAGAAAGGGTTCTTACTATCATGGTTTTGACGATTTGCGTCAGCTCTATTGGTTTGTTTGTCTTCTACTTTGGTTTTATCATCAGGTTTGTCCTGATTCTGACTAGCTTCTTTCTTCGGGGTGGATTCTTGGGAGTTTCTCTTCACAGAATCGGATGCATCTTGCGATGCTCGTCGGTTGAATTCCTGGATTTTCTCAGGCACAAAACCCTGCTGAGGCATTTGAGACATCTTCGCTAACTTACACACACTACGTAAATGGCATCAAAACTGGTTCATTTATAAATCACTACTGTAAAATTTACTACACGTAAAGCGCGTATATCAAAAGTGCCTTATACACAAAGTGCCACATTTATAATGTGCAAAAAGTTTATAATAGTTTATAGGAAAATGATCACAACCGTATACACAAGGGCTGAACACACAGATTTTGATGCGTGAGTTTTATTGTGACATGATTACAATTAAAATAAAAAAAAATTACCACACATTATCTCCAATATGCTCTCCCAGAATGTGTGGCATAACCCAGAAAATGGCCCCAGCTTAGCATAAAGCTAAACCTTTTAAAAATATAACAGATCTTCAGCTGAAACCACTCAAATAAAACTAATTGTTTAATTACTTTATTATGTTCCTTGTGCTTTATTATCTTGTAGCATTTCTATCTGCCAAAATTGGATAACAATTTTTGCAGAAAATAAAAGAAATATAAGTTCGATATTACATTCGCTCCCTAGACTCAGTAAACGCATTATTGCAGTATTGCTAGTAATACAAAATACCCCTGTAATAAGTTGGAAATTGGAATGCTTTAGGAATAAAATAAACTCGCTTTAGGAATATCTATGATATTTCCTGCCTCGGTTTTAAAGACTTAGAAAAAAAAAATATTTTGTTAAAATATGTTTTTTAAGTTATAAAGCTGCATTATTTGCTATCTCGGTGTCTTTCGAAGGATAAAATCAAGACTGACATAAGTTACATGACATAATTTTTGCTTGATTAAGTGATACGAAAAATACATTTTATAGCATATCTTCTATGAAAAAAGAGAGAAAGTTTTTCACGTAAATTTCAAACGCCGGTGGTAATATTTGTTAGTTTAAATCTGAAACTATTTTACTAATTTCCTAACTGTCTGTTAAAAAGTCCTACAAAAATCCTTGTCAACTTCGTTCGTAACACTCCCGATGGCCCGCGCGTGCCGGGGGGCGTGAGCGATGAATGAAATACCCACGACTGATGCACCTCAATTCCCAGCACGCACGATTTCGCACCCGCGCTGTCTTTCCCCCCGTCGCCCGCATATCATGGGAATGTCATCAACGAACTTGCCGCATCGTCATATGTCAAATCTAAGTCAAGTTAACTTGTCAGTCATTAATAAAAAAAATATTACACTACTTTTCATTAATATATATTTTTTAATTCCTAATGTCACTATAGGATACTAAAACTAGAGTTACAGGTGTGTATGTTGTTCTCTGAACAAATTAAATTGTTGGTTTGGAAACAAGGAAGCTCTCTAATAATAATTAATGTTACTTTTAATTAATAATGGTATACCCACATATAACAGTCAGGGTACAAAGTACTAGTCAGGACAGCATAAATCCGTTATTATTCTTACATGTACCTAGATATCTCTATTTAAATACACGTTTTTAATTTGATTTTTTTTTTCATCCGTATCCGTATTTGTATTTGTTTATTACGTATAGTTTAAATTCCTAATTTTACGTACACAAAATTATGTTTATTTCAAAACTATGATTTTAACAAACTTTTATATAAATGTAATTTTTACCATTTAATTAGTCAATTCGATTATTACTATGCTCACTGATTAATGTAGTATACTTTTATTACAAAGTTTATAGTCTATACTTAATATTATAAAGAGGTAAAGTTTGTAAGTTTGTAAGTTTGTCACATTTTTTAAATGGGGTAATCTTCGGAACTACTGGTTCGATTTTAAAAATTCTTTCATTAGTAGAATGCTACATTATCGGGGAGTGCTATAGGCTATATTTTATATTGGTATCATATATATTAGCCGAGTTATCACAGTTATTGTCATACAGGTCGGACTGAAAATCCTCTTAAACAGACTTATTCGCATGCGCTGCCTTAACTATTGTGTAAAATTGAAATTAATGTATGAAAACTTTATGTATCTTTAAAAGTTCTACAAAAAAGTCCGCGACACCATATATCTATCTTCTATATATTAGCAGATATAGTACCTTTTGTGTTTTAAAAATTATTAATTTTATATACTTAGGTTTACGTCATTATTTATACAACTAAACTTTAATCCTTATTAAAATAAATTATTTAATAATCACAAGAATATTATGGAGTTAAGATTTGCCCTTTACAGTATGTTAATTACTTAAATAGTTTCGGAGATAATACAAAATTTCTAAAAGACGCAGAAATTCCGCTACATGTCGCCCCGCGCTTTCATTTACGTAGTTCCCGTTCCCGTGTGAATATTTGGATCAAACATAGCCTATGACACTCGCAAATAACGTAGCTTTTTATTGGTAAAACAATTTTCCAAATCGGTCCAGTAGACCCAGAGATTACCTCCTACAACCACACGAACTTTACCTCTTTATATTATTAGCATAGAAGTCTCTATTTCTCTTGGTCATACCACCACTCTCGAAGGACTGGACCGATTTTGCTAAGGGTAGGAGTAAGATAGAGAAGTTACAGGGTAGGGTAGGGTACGGGTAGGGAAGCGTAGGGGTAGTGTAGGGGTAGGGTAGGTTTGGGGCCGGGTTTAGGGTAGTGGTAGGGTAGGGGTAGGGGTAGAGGTAGGGAAGTGGTAGGGTAGGGTAGGATAGGCATGAAATAGGGGTACGGGTGGGATAGGGGTAGGAAAGGGTTAGGGTACGGGGACGGTAGGGGTAGGATGGGGTAGGGTGTAGGTAAGGTAGGGGTAGGATGGGGCTAGGGTGTAGGTAAGGTAGCGGTAGGTTTGGGGTAGGGTAGGGGTAGGGTGGGGGTAGGGGTAGGGTAGGGTCGGGTAGGGGTAGGGTAGATGTAGGTGTTGGGTAGGGTAGGGTTGGGTAGTGGTAGAGTAGGGGTAGGGTAGGGTAGGGGTAGGGTAGGGGTAGGGTAGGGTAGAGGTAGTAGTAAAGTTGACATCGAAATTTACGCGGACGAAGTCGCGGGCGTCCGCTAGTATACTATAATAGGATTTTGAAACGATATACAATGAAATGATGCATGTAATAAATTCTACACCGCGAGCCTGTGGGTTAACTACACACAGAAGTGTATGGACACCCTAAGGGTGCAATATAAGAATGGGTTCAGGATGCTGTTGGGCTTGCCCCGGATTTGCTCAGCGTCAGGTCTGTTTGCGCAGGAGCGGACAGAAGATTTTTATGCAATAATTAAAAAACGAAAGTCATCCCTCCTAGCAAGACTGCGGGCGAGCCCCAATAGGATCTTGAACATGTTAGCAAGCAAGACTGACTCGCCGATCCTGCAGAAATTTATTTCTGTTTTGGTGCGGTGAGATAGTTTTTATTTTCTTAAATGTAATTTGTGTACCTACTAACATAATTTTTAAGTTTGTAACTAACCAATAGGCCTTTGTAGCCATAAATAAAGAAATTATTATATTATTATTATTATAAATGTTATAACGCCGCTACTACTTAACCGATTTGGCTAAAATTCGGAATGGAAATAGCTTTTACTCTGGATTAAAACATAGGCTACTTTTCATCAAGGAAAAGTCCATGGTTCCCGCGCGATTTGTGAAAAACTAAATTCCACATGGACGAAGTCGCGGGCGTCCGCTAGTAATACATATACATATAGTATATACAATATTATCTTAGGTTTGCTTGGGAATTATATTTATTTATATCATATGTTCCTATGGATTTGCAATTCTATTTCCATACTTGAAGGATAGTTTGAGTCCTTAGCTTGGACCTGACATTGATAAGTGTGGCTAGACCCGAATGCAAAACATACACACACATGGCAACCCTAACAAAATAGACTCCTAAAATTATTATTCGACAACGCGGTGCCTTCATCCAATTATTAAACACACCACAGTACAAGCGAATTCAAATTCTCCGTACAAGCATTTAAGACTGTAATTACATTAAACACAATATTTCATAACTAAAAAATATTTTTCCCCTACAATACACAAATTGCGCGAATCGAATATCAATTCTATTATAATGTAGTTTAACGTTCATTTCTTTTTGCTCCGATAATATTATGCGTAACATTGATAGTTAACGAACAATGAAACTTATTTCAATAGCGTTAAAGTCGAAAATATTTTATTGCAATCATAAAGTCAGATACGAACAGGAGCGTGCAGATTTCCTTGCTTCAGATTTCGTTCAAACTAATTTGTTACTTACAGTATTCAATATTAAGTTGATTTTTGATTGCAGTTCAAAGTGAACACTTCGTTAGACACCCCGAGGCGTCTGTGATAATTCAATTTATTTATTTGTGGAGCGAAGTCTGGATATGAACTATGTATAGAAATTGTATAATCAAGCCTTTGTGGTCTAATACGGGAAGTCTATTTTAGGTGTCTGATTCTTTACTAATGAGGAACAAAACTTCACGATCGATAATTTAGGTTGCATTGTGGAAGATTTATTTAGTAGGTACTAGCGGACGCCCGCGACTTCGTCCGCGTGGAATTTAGTTTTTCACAAATCCCGCGAAAACCATGGATTTTTCCGGGATAAAAAGTAGCCTATGTGTTAATCCAGACTATAATAAACTTATAATCTATGTCTATTTCAAATTTCAGGTTATTCGGTTCAGTAGTCACAGCGTGAAAGAGTAACAAACATTCATACCATCAAAATCATCAGTTTCTTGCAAATATCCGGAAAGCATAGATTTTTTCGGGACAGAGAGCAGCCTATGTGTTAATCCAGAGTAAGATCTATTTTCATTCCAAATTTCAGCCAAATCGGTTCAGTAGTTGCGGCGTTAAGGAGTAACAAACATCCAAACATACAATCTTTCGCGTTTATAATATTAGTAGGATTACTAATTTAAAGACTCGTTTATATTGTTGTAAACGACTTTTTAGAAATGGCAATCGGACTACATAAGCATATTTACATCGACATTTACATTTTGTCTATTTCTCTACAAGAGATATGTCGTTCTAGGCTTATTATCGACTAAGCGCGCATTCGCATCTGTACATCAATTCACACTGTTGGACGTAATATAGAAATAAAAGGAAATATCGACAAAATTGGGTTAGATAAGCCCAGATTAACAAACACATATATTTTTAAAAGCATTAAAATACTGCCCAATAATCAGTAAGAAACTGATGAACAAAAAGATGGGATCAGCATATCCTTTATATATCAGCATATCATATTATACTCTACGGAAACGATTTGTTCCATAGTTGATAGCTTATGCTAATAAAACTCATCTTAAACGAAACTACCTACTTTAGTTAAATCCCTGTGAACCTTTTACCTAACAAACTAACACTATTTATCTTCAGAAAACCACCTAATCGTTTAGCCCACTAATGTAGAGTCCCGCAACACTCAGGCTAAGGGCTAAACGCTTGGCGCGCGTCCAGAATATCCGCTACTGTCACTACTATATATACCTACTGTACAAGTGTTATACAGTGACCAGGTATCGACCGAGCGACTCGAGTTTTGACTATACGCCAGTTCAAGAGTTAAGCCCAAACATTTTGCCCAAAAAGCAAGTTATTGGGCAAAATTTTATTGCTTATAAGTATTAGTAAAACATTGTTAATTGTTATAGACGTTTAAAAGATATCATTGACATACTATTTCTCCGCGTAAAAGACTTGATACATCGTCGATAGCTAATAAATAAAATGGTTCAATGCATAAAAAATATTTTAAATGAAACTACTTCAGCAAAAATCTCTGCGTCGTTATTACTTAACAAACTAACACTATATATCTTCAGAAAACCATCTAATCGTTTCACCCACTAATGTAGAGTCCCGCAATACTCGGGACAAGGGCTAAACGCTTGGCGTGTGTCCAGAATATCCGCCACTATCACTACTATATATACCTACTGTACAATCATTACACAGTGACCACGTATCGACCGAGCGACTCGTGTTTTGTCTATACGCCAATTCGCACTATTGGACAAAGTCTCGTAATCTTAACTACGAGTTATCGTTAAAAACGAGTAAATTCAGTTGAACCCAAACATTTTGCCCAAAAAGCAAAATATTGGGCAATCTTTTAATACTTAAAACCCATTCCAGTGTAAGTAAAAATGAATAATTACAGACATCTAAAGATAGCATTAACATGCCATTATTCCAAAGAACTTGTTACATCGTCGTTGGCTTATAAATGTAATGCACATGTAATGGTATAATAAGATTCCTCTAGAGTAAAACTAATCTAGCGAAAATCTTCGAGCAACTATTACCCAACAAACTAACTCTCTACATATATCTTCAGAAAACTACCCAATCGTTTAGCCCACTAATGTAGAGTATTGCAACACACGGGGTAAGGGATAAAGGCTTGGCTCGCGTCCAGAATGTCCGCCGCTTTCACTACTATAGAGCTACTGTACAATTGTTATACAGTGACCAGGTATCGACCGACCGAATCGCGGTTTGACTATACGCCAGTTTGCACTATTGGACAGTCTCGTAATCATGGGTACACGTACAACGGCCAATCACATGCCCAAGTGCGGAAACGGCCCAGAAGAAAGAAGAAGAATCATAAGTGCAAGTGATCGACAAAATACGAGTAAGTACAGTTAAGCCCAAAAATTTTGCCCAAAAAGCAAATTATTGGGCAATATTATATAGACGTTTATGTCGTTCGTTTTATGGCAAGTTCGTTGTTAATGATATTTCAAACATAAAATTCAAATTCAAATAAGAGGTGATATAGGCGAAAAGTTCGCCATCGACTGCAAAATAGCGGAATCGCACCCCAAGTATCGAAGGCAGACTTGCAATTTGACTCTATGCCAATGCGCACTATCGGATGAAATGTAAAAATAATAATAAGCTTCTAAACAAGATTCCAAACCTCACTACCTTCTTCTTTACTTTTGAAAAAAATGTATCAAGGTGAATGATCATGAGCGGTTTCAATGATTACGTGTTTTTCGAGGTACGAGGCTTTGAGAACCAACAAACAAATTTCCCATTTATGATCTTTCTTACCATTAGTCGAACCCAGGACCTCGTAACCGAAGCCCCATAGTCTAATTATTGGAAAAACTAGGCAGCCACTGAACATAATAGTCAGAAAGACGAAAAGATTTTTCATTACGCAACACCTTTTGCGAATAATCTCTCGAAAGTGAATATTTGTCTATTCTAAGCAGCTTTATGGCTACCGTGCAAACACATGGACCTTTAATATAGTGATTTTATGCCCTAGAAAATAAACCGACGCGAGTGCCAGTGATCTTATGCCGACGTTAATTATAGCACAGTTTATGAGCTATCAAGCCAACAATAGACACACAACAGTAAAACATCACGTGGATACTAGCAGGAGTTATTGGTAGAGTAAATTAAGATTTTTAGTTATAGTTTCAATAATACATTTATGTACAAAAACACGAAAAATATTCTTTTTTAGATGTAATATACTATTTAAAATGAATTAATTGGATTAAGTGGATCTCTAAATATTTCCTTTCATTAAGGGGCTCTAATATGAAATTAATTTGAAAAAGTTTCCATCAATAAGTGGAGTAATTGATCCTCGTAGTGGGTGGTAGGTACTACCTTTGCATTGTGAAGCCATAACATAAAGTAGATATTAAACTAAATGAAAGGTATTGGAATGCTATCAAAATTATTTTAGGGATCCACTTAATAGTGATTGTGAAAAATTGGAAAATTACGTAAAAGGAAAATTTTGATTAAGTTTCGACCCGACCTTTTTTTTATTGTAATATTTTTTAAAGCGTTTTTATTTATTATTAGGTAATTATCTATTCTCCTCTCAGTGAAATTGGAAATTTCAATAACCCCCGAACGTCATGAAATTACTAATTACAGTCTCGATAAAGTCTCTTTTAGTGCGCTTTCATTTGAAACCCCACTCGAGTATATTTGCAGACAATCCGTTACTCTTCCCCAATTTAACCCCCACAACTTTTAAACGGCTCAACCGATTTGCATCAAACATATCTAAGAACACTCGCGCATAAGTCATCTTTAATACAAACAAAACTAAATTGAAATCGCTTCATCTATTCGCGAGTTATGGTACGACAGACAGACAGACACGTCAAACTTACAACACCTCTCTTTTTGCGTCGGGGTTTAAAAAGGAACAAACAAAACCATAGGAAACCACAAAAAGGAAACCACTGACGTGTCAAAAGTGCTTGTAAACTGAGCCTACTTGAAATAAATGATTTTTGATTTTGATTTTGATTTTGAAAGTATTAATTATAGTAATGCACTCATTAATAGCATGTCCAAAGCAATATTATGTTTATTCGGCTCTCTATGGAACCGCGTCGCCAACGTTTTCAATGAATTTCGATAGCTTTCATTTCGGCTTTCAGTTTAATTTCGCCGAGTCTCCACTATTTCGGACACAGACTTTGTGGAATATACAAATGTTCCATTTTTGAACCGACTTCAAAAAAAAGGGTTCTCAATTTCAACGCGTATGTATTTTTACATCATTTATTAACCAATTTTGAAAATTATTTTTTGTTAGAAAGAGTAAGTAAGTAATTTTGTGTTACAATCAAAACAAGTGAAATATGTCTTTGAAGTTGATTAAATTTTTCTGTTAAAAAGATATTTTTTTAAATTAAAAAGTAAATAATTCTTCCGTGAATTTTGACTTATTTCCCAGATACAAATAACACTCAACATTTTACCAACATATTATTATTTGAGTATTTTTGTTATTCTAGTGAGAATAAGCACGTTTATCCTACTTGAAATAGAAACATAATTCTCGGATATTCCCTACATAGTAGGCAAGTAATACACCCGAATCCGAGACTTTGAACAGTACCGTCAACATAAAAAATCAGTTCATAACAATATCTATGAGATTGTATGAGATATAACATTTTTTTAACTGACACAATTCATTGTTTATCAACACAAAAGTCTTGGTCCTGGTCAGTTTAGGATTTTATCTATACTAATATTATACGGAGATTGATATATTCAGCAAATAAAGAATTTTAATTTGACAATTATGAAACTTTCGATTTTGAAAATTCTTTAACCATAATATAACCACGTTATTTATGAGTGCCAAAGGCTATATTTTATCCCCGTACTCCCACGGGAATGAGAATAATGCGGGTAAAACCGTGAGATGTCTGCTAGTTTTTTCTACATTGGCTCAGGATCTCGTCTGCTATCCGTGGCTAGTTAGCACTCTACCGCCAAAGACGTAACGCTAAGCGAATTATCGTTCCGATATAACGCGAGAAACCATGGACAGAATAAACATGTACCTATTTTAAGGAGGCCGTATTTTTTAAATAATTGAATAACCAAGCAGATAGCACACTTGATGGTAAGTGGAAACCTATCGCCTATTAACAGAAAAAAACTTCACTGAGTAGGTATTCAAGGAACACATCCTACATGTTACAAGTCGATTACAAATGGTATTAACATTCATTATATTAGGTATAAGAGGGTATTTGATGACTTGAGCTTAGTTGTCTGTAAGGCAGCGTAGACACCGTCACGCTGCCACGAATACCACAAAATAATGGTACAATCACTGTCGCTGCTACCCGTCATGTCACAAAAGTACCACCCTATATCCATCAACTTAAGGCATAAGTGTTAAGCCTTATGTGTATTTAATTACACTGCCCTACTAATTACGTGCCCTTCAGACCAACACACAGCATTACTGAATAGCAGTAGAACCTCCCCAAATTATCTGTAACAGGCTCTAATTTTCATGCAACTGATTCATACAGTATCACGTAGAAATGCCACGTTTTTGCCTCAAGTACAACAGGATCAAACACTGCTCATTCCGTATTCACAGCGCGTAGTCCCCCCCCCCCCTCTACCCGTGACACGCGTCTTTTTGTTCGAGGAAATAGTCCCGATGCATTTCAAAAGGAGCTTAGATAAAGCTGTTTATTACGTTTGGAATAAGATCCCTTATCTTGTACAGGTTGTAACGCTTGGTAGTAAGAGGGAATCATGGAATAATGAAAACTTTTAGGGAGAGATTTCAATCGCTGAAATTAGCTATCAATTTATTTTTTAATATCACGTGAAATTGTGGTTTTCGATCTTAATTACACAATCCGTGATGATAGCCTTCTACAGTGGATATGACCTCTGCCTTCAATATTCTAACGCTCGGTTATAAAGTAACGGGGAATAATGAAAACTTTTAATGAGAGAATCAATCGCTGAAATTAGCTATGAATTTATTTTTTAATTTTACGTCAACTTGTGGTTTTCGATCTTAATGTAACAAGCCGTGGTGATAGCCCAGTGGATAAGACCTCTGTCTTTGATTCAGATATAGGTTCGAATACGGTCTGGGGCATGTACCTCCAACTTTTCAGTTTTGCGCATTTTAAGAAATATCAGGAAGAGAAGGAGACTTGTGTTCAACAGTAAGCCGAATATGAGTTGTTAAAGATGATGATGATGAATGAAACAAAGTCGTTGATAAACTTCTTTCTCCAGACTTTATTTCATAACAAAAGAATATAATATTATTTTATTCATTAGAAATTCATTAGAAATTCAATTTTATTAAACTAAATTCAAAGAAACGACCATCACCCATCTGTTTATTGAATAAAAAGTGTTTTTATTTATCAACATAGGCGTATAGAGAGGATGGGCCGGGTGGGCCGAGCCCACCCTATAATGGTTCAGTGTCCACCCTAGAATTCTGGGTTACTGATTTAAAATTATATGATGGACGGCAAAATACAAAATATACAAAGAAAATCAATAAAATCAGTAGACCCGTTTCAGAGGCCAGCTTCCACAAACATGGTAAACGTCTATATTGAGTGTCGACTCTGCTCAGCAGCATATCAAGGGTCAGGCCCACCCTAGTAAACAATTCTAGATACGCCAATGTGTATCAAAGAGAGCGGCTCACGGACATCTAAGCATTCCAAGGATTCACCGTGCGAGTGCCGAGTCCATCGTAATAGGGAAAACTTCGCGCAAAGCTCGGACTTGTGACCACGGGTGTCAGGTTAAGAAACTCCATTACAACCAATTAACACACTGCTCTTATTATTCACTCTGACTAGCCTATGGTACGATAGTTGATAGATAGATAACTAGGTTGCCTAAATAATTTCTAGCCAAAGTATTATTACTAATAGTGCTCGTAGTTAATAATGGTTAATAATAGTGTAGCGAGGAGAGTACAGGCAGCCCACTCGAAATATATTTATTAATGTACTAAATTTGATAAAAAAACACATTTCATCCAATAAATAGGTAAAGGTCGTTTCTAATTGGTTTCTTGAACTTTTATTCAAACTGTAGATGAAATTCTTAAATTATTAATGACCTAATAGCAGTGGACTCCTCCATTGCTATTACTGTAATTATAAAACCACTTCTAAGTACAACTAACTGAAAAAAGAAAATTAAAAAACAGCGGACACATAAGCGTGTAAATAATACTGACGTAAATAAAAAAGGATTTTCAACGAATTAAGTATTTCCGGTTCTTTGTAATCTGTCAAACAAAAGGAAAGGTCTTGATAAAAAACACTTTTCATCCAATAAAAAAAGATGAAGTTCGTGTCTAATTTAAATTTTTGAATTTAAACTTTAGATGAAATTGTTAAATTATTAATGCAATAATAACCAGATGTCAATTGCCATTATTTTAATAATAAAGCCAATTCTAACAACGACGAAGTGGTAAAAAAGTTTAAACATAAAAGTAAAGGCCACGGAAACATAAGCGTGTAAATAATACTGACGTAAATAAAAAGATGTTCGCCGAATTAAGTACTTCCGGTTCTTTGTAATCTGTCAAAAGAAGGAAAGGTCTTGATTTGATCTCGCTGCTTATCCTCATTTCCGGGTTGCTCGGATCAATTTGCTGAAAAAGTAACTAATTCGTCGCGTCATCGCTGGTATAGTAAGCCAATTAATGGAGTTTGTCCAACGGATAATGTGCGAGGATTATCGGATATGACCTTTTCAATTTTGAACACATTGTGAACGTTTTTCGGGGACAGGTAGGTATTAGTTATAACAAATACATGAAATTTGTAGCTATTGAGGTTTCCTAATTGGTTGGCAGACTTGTTGTTGGTAGCGTTCCGGTACGATGTCGTGTAGAAACCAAAAGAGGTGTTGATTTTCACCTATCAGGTGAGATTGTGGTCAAGGGATAACTTGTGAAGAATGTACAAAACATGTGTTTTTACCAACATATATGTGAACCAATAATTTGTTTTGTATTTGTACCCATATTTTTTTTAAAGCCAAGCGGCAACGCCATTTATAAGTGTCAAAAAACCCTCTATATAAGAAACGTTGACTTTCATATTTATCAAAATTTAAGTCCAAATCAGGTTTCCTTTCTTATCGGCCAGGGATATGGAACGTATGCCCACCAGGCGGCCCCAATGCAGGTTGGCAGGCTTATGGTAATATTTCACTCATTGAGAAATCACTAGCAGGTGATAATGATAAATTATTGGGATCGACGGCTTAATCCTAGAGGTGATGGTGTAACTGCACCAGCTTCCTAACTTTGGGGTAAGAATTGTTTTATTTTTTATTTTTTAGAAAAAGAAAAAGCTCAACATTTCGCACGACTCGAACCTAATATTTCGTGATCCGAAGTCACAACTTACCACTAGACAAATCAATCATTTATTAATCTTACAATGTTCAGTTGTAATTTTCTACATAGAACTTTGTACAATGCAAATTAAATTTTCGTTTCTTTTGCGGACGGTACACTATACAGAGTGTTTTATATTCGCGTCCCATCTCCCTCCCTCCCCCCACGCGTCTTGTCACGGAGGTAAATAGGCGGCCACTATTCAGTCTAGGCAACCGACGCAGACTAAGTCACTGGATGGACTAAATATAGTTTATGGGACATTACGACGGACTATGATTTTAAAACTACTTTAGACTATGAGTTTTTAATACGGAAGTTATCTTTTTTTATTATTTTTTATAAGTTAGCCCTTGACTATAAACTCACCTGATTGTTAGTGAAGATGCAATCTAAGATGGAAGCGGGCTAACTTGTTAGGAGGAGAATGAAAATCCACATCCCTTTCGGTTTATCCGCGACATCGTACCGGAACGCTAAATTGCTTGGTGGATCTTATGATCTTATCTGTTTTTATTTTATCAACTATCTATTAATATTATAAAGAAAGGATTAGAATGTTTATTAGTTTTTTTGTTTGCATTGTATAGGCTCCGAAAGTACTGAACCGATTTAAAAAAATATTATACAGTTAGGAAGCTACACTATCCCTGGGTGCCATAGGCTATATTATCTCCGTATTTCTACAGGAACGGGAACTACCGCGTGGTAATTTTAATAAATTCTAGCGCCTTCTAACCTACGATAGAATAATAATAAAATACAAGTTATAAATAGCACACAGGTATGATGTTGTATTTCGTTTTTTTTTATAGTAAATATTTCAGTTTTGAACTCAGTTGAATTTATTTTAATGGAGATCTTGAATTTAAGTCTAAACACCTAAACCATAGACATAAATTTAGATTATTTCCTTGGGTAGTAATAATTTATCTTTTCTGCATGGTAAACTTACCCAAAACCATGAACAAATCGCTTTTTTTTTCGTAAAACTGTGTGATTTATTTGTGTAAACCGTTTCTTTTGGCGCTACGATTTGTTTTGTAGATCTTATCAGTATAATTAGTTTTTAGGTCATTTATTATTAACTACGTATACTTTTATATATGTACTAGGGGACGCCTGTGATTTCATCCGTTCTTTAATCCGGCATTGTCGCAAAATTCGTTCTAAGTAGAGGTCTACTAACTATGAGTTACCTCCCTGCCAAATTTCTTTTTTGTACGTCAAGCGATTTTCTATATTTCGTGACCTTTCGCTTTTATTTATTTAGATATGTAATAGATTAAGAAACTAGTGGAACAGGGCTTTCGATAATACATTGTTTCTAAACCAAACGAGGTAACGTTTATAATTGAAAACCCCCCAATCATGCAACGATAAAAAAAATAGAATAAATGTTCAATCCATACTTCCATACTAATATATAAAGCTGAAGAGTTTGTTTGTTTGTTTGGTTGAACGCGCTTATCTCAGGCACTACTGGTCCGATTTGAAAAATCTTTCAGTGTTATATAGCCTATTTATCGAGGAAAGCTATAGGCTATATATTATCCCCGTATTCCTACGGAAACGCGCGGCGTCAACTAGTATTAATATAAAATAACGTTTTACTTTTGCTTTTCTGTCTGAAATTCTTTAAATCAGAATTAATTAACGTCTTTATAAAATGGTTATTATAGGTGTACCATTCAACTGTCTAAATATTTAATTGAGGTTGCTTATGTAAAAGACATAACTGCTGTACATCGAATTTACGTACGTTTGTACTATAATTTACATCTACAATAATCTAATTCAAACCAGCAATTGTAGTTTTTTGTCGTTTACAGAAAAAGATACTTATTGCGTGTAAGAAGATCCGAGACTAGAATATTTTGAAGTAAACGGAGATAGTGCACTTGCGATATTACTACCCATCTTTGCCAAGATATTATCTTTTCATAGTGATGCAAGTGTTGCTTTATCGATAAAATTATTACATTTAGATATAGTTCCCGGTTTCGTTTGCATTAATGTAAACTTTGTCAATAGAGCAAGTTGTTATTACATACCTACCTACCTAACACCTACCTAACACCTACCTACCTACCTAACACCTACCTACCTACCTAACACCTACCTACCTACCTAACAGCATATTGTATGGGCGAAAGGAAAAAATGTATCATAGTTAACAAAACAAACAACTTTGCATTTATAAAACAAACTAAAATTGTATTCAACCTAAATAATCAACATCAGTGAAATGCGATATATTTCGCTGTTTTACTACCCCATCGTACTTATTTTAAGGATTTGCGTTATTGCTAAATTGGCTAAGATACCTATACTTTGAAGCTACGATAATATATTTAAATGTGAAAAGTGATTATTAGCAAAATAAATTAATTATTTGATTGTATTTTTTTTTCATAATTCGCCAAATAATGTGTGCTTCTTTTCAGTACTATACATACAATTACGTTCTTAGTCACATACTTCACAAAAACTGTTTTTTTAATATTTTTTATTATTAATATAGGTTCGCGCTTGATTACAATTTATGCCTTATGGGCAGCACTAATACGGTCTAAGTTGGAGCGCGCTTACCTAGAAGATGCCTATTCACTTTCCTTTGAAGGTTTATAAATTGTAACTGTCACAAAGCACGTGAGATCTACAAAAAAGTAGAGCAAGCACAATCAATTTAACATAAATCCATGAAAAACTATAAAGGTGCGAAATGAACAACAAAAAACTAGTGTTTACAAAACAGACGCGTAGTTTATCGATAACATTTTTGCGTTTCACTCTTAGCTTGGAACGGCTCCAAGCTGGTACAGTCGCATCAATCAATATGTGTATGCTAGCCGCACTTGTAGTGAAGTACAGTCGACTCAATGAGCCCATTTCCGACTGTACTTCATGGGACACTCGAATCGCGAATTCACGTTGACCTATTTTCGACGGGTTTAAAAAAAACAACTGTAGCATAATTTACTTGTTAATTCCAATTCATGTATTTTTTCGTTTATTTTTTTGGATGTTAAGTTCATCATCATCATTATCATCATATCAGCCGATGGACGTCCACTGCGGGACATAGACTTCCAAACATCACGATACTGAGCCACCTGCATCCAGCGAATCCCTGCGACTCGCTTGATGTCGTCAGTCCACCTGGTTGGGGGTCGGCCAACACTGCGCTTACTAGTGCGGGGTCGCCATTCCAGAACTTTGGGACCCCAACGTCCATCGTCTCTTCGAACTATGTATATACATGTTAAGTTCATAACAAACCTTATTTAAAAAAAAGGTTTCTTTAATTAGAGGTTAATAATATAAATTTTAATTATTTTAACTTGAAAACGCATAAAATAAATTCAAGAAAACTACATTTTATACAAAGTAAAATAACTTATCACACTATTATTATGAATGTGAAAGAGTTAGTTTGTTACTTGTTCTAAAATCGACCGCTCTATCTTGACGAAAATAAAGATGGATTGAGTCTTGAAAACGGGCTAAAATCGCAAGATATTTAAATAAATCTAAAATCTTTGCAGAAAAAGCCACGGGCATCCACTAGAGCAGAATATTCACAGAAAACTTTTTATTATATTCATGTTTATATTTTACGGTTTTAAATCTTTTAGTAGGACAATAATTATTAGAAACTGCCCCAAATGACTTCCTGTTAAGAAAATTGTGGTTTGTATGGGAAAAGACTAACATGGTTTCTACTATTTTAACATTCTATTGTATTACATTGAAAAAAAATGCAGAATTAGTCAAGCTCTCAAGTTTTGCGCTTAAAACATTTGGCGAGTTCTTTTTATTTTATAAATTACTAGTAGACGCCACGCGGTTGAGCCCGCGTAGTTCCCGTTCCCGTAGGTAAACGGTTATAAATTATAGCATACAGCATCCAGGGATAGAGGATCTTCCCAAGAGTGAAAGAATTTTTCAAATCGGTTCAGTAGTTTCGGAGCCTATGCAATGCAAACAAACAAGCAAATCAGGAAGATTTGTAGTAGTATGAATAATTAAGCATATCAAATTCAATACGTACATCTATAAAATAAAATATCGATATATTTTGCAGGCAATCTCATCACTACTTTGGAAAAGGTCCAGACGGGTAGTGTCGACCCAATAAATATGTATAGCCTGGCCCGCTACCGAGGAGGATTCCGGCTCCCAATAATTTATAATTTAAGTGTTGTCAGAAAATCCTTGTGTAGGATTATAAGGATGTTAGGATTACACAACTAGGAGAATGTAAGGATTTAGCTGTAGTATAATTGACTCCCTCGTTGGGGTAATAGTTGACATAGTGGACTACGGAATATAAGATACTGGATTTTTAGTCTTGGGTTAGTATATGTTTGATCGAATCAGAAATGAAGAGATGTGCAGACGAACCAAAGTCATGACATATCTCAGCGAGTCGGTAAGCTGAATTGGCAATGCGTAGGCTATATAGTTCGAAGAGCCAATTGACCTTGGGAACCCAAAGTGCTGGAATGGCGACCCCGCACCGAGGACTTCAAGCGGGTTGCAGGAAGCCGCTGGATGTTGGCGGCTCGAGACCGTTGTGTTTGAAAGTCCATGCAAGAGGCCTATGTCCAACATGGGACGTCCATCGAATGATGATAATGAAGGAGTTAGAAACTTACTGTTACGTACAAAATTCTGTATATTATTAGAGTGATGTTAAAGAGACAAGTATTTTAAGTTTTGTTAAAACTACAAGGAACAACTCACACCTGATGCTTTACTAAAGCGAAATTAAAACATCGCCGATTTAAACCGATTTGGAAACGCCTGTCATCGCCGCGGTTGTAAAATGCCCGTTAAACTAACAAGCAACTCTGTATTTACAGTTTTCAAACAAAACTTTATAATCCCGGCACCGAAGATATTTAAACATCGTAGTAGTGACAGATAGGATTTCAAGAAAATCAAGAAATAAGTTTTAAAAAAATAACAATAAATTTCATGACCGACTACAAAAAATTAGTTTCTATATGTGTTGCTATGATAAAATAGTGAATAAAACTGTAACGCTTATACGCAAAAATATATTCAAAAAATATATAAAAACCTCTCTAGCGAAAAGAAGTACCTACCTAATATATTGTAGTATCAGTTCTGTATATTTTCAACAATATTTATAAATTCTCTTTATCTTTATCTACACTAATTAGTGTAATAAGACAAAGGTAAAACAAACAACATATCCTATAGATTCAGAATAAAGGATTATCAAGAGGCTTTTTGGTCATGACTGCGTGATCTAACTTGGATTTTGATCTGTCACTTTTTCGCGAAAAATATCTAAAAGTAAGCACACTTGCAGCTATACATTTTTACTTTCATTAATGTCGTAAAAAATGTATAAATAATTTGATTAGTCTTTCTAAACTTTAAACATATGTCTTTGTGAAATCTCGTAGGTAATATTTACGACCGACAGTCATACAGGAATCAGTTCAAGTCAATAAAATATACAAACACACAGGAAAGCAGACATTTGCAATACAAATATACTCGGATTCAAAAATATATTAATAACTATGGATTATACTCTAAGAGAGGAGACCATTGTACAGTTTATATTTAAGAAAAAAATCCATGGAAGAAATTTCTTTAATTATTATTTTTAGTCATTTGCACTAACAGTTCATGTACTAAATATAAACAGGCTCTGCTGTTTTTATTTTCCGAAAAATACTGAGTTAAGACTGCTACTGATGTTAACGACCTTGAACGTCGTTTTGAAGCGAAATATCAAAACAATTATTTAATTGCAATTAAAAATATATTAAATTTACAAAATATAGAACAGGATAACTTATTCTCAAGAATCTGAAGTTTCATTAGTTATATTTAAATATTTGGTTTGGAGAAAAACTGCAAATTTTAAAGTTAGAGTTTTTTGAGATTCAACTAAAGCAAACCTCTTAACTTATAATCCAGTGTAGCAGCCCTTTTATAGAATACATTCCTTATCAAAAATTATGTTATAAACAATATTTATATGTTATAAACAATGTTAATATGTATATGTAATTATGTATGTTGTTGCTTAAACAAAAAATCACCTACTCTTAGTGTATTATTTATAGCGGATACGTTATAGTGATTTGTTGCACTAAAATTTATGAAGGGCAGACCTTCCGGCTTAAAAACAGTGTTTTTAGCTGTTTTTTTAAACAGTCTTATTCATAACAAGTTTAACTATAAATAATTTCACCAATTTGTTATATAGCCTACCCCCTTCCTCGATAATGGACTAACCTACACAATTTTTTTTTCAATTCCAACCACTATTTTCTGAGATTCAAAAAAAAAAATTCAGCTTTATAATAATAGTTAAAATTTTTTTTATAAATTTTTAATAGTGTTTTGTATGTTATATTTATATTGACATTGTTAAAATTAAAAAAAAAGAAGTAATAAATAAATGAGAGAAAAATAAAGTATATAAATGAAAATCAATGCTGGAATGAATACCAAAAAACTAAACATTCGTTCTCGTAAATAACGTGGTAACGATCGCTCCGGGCAAGGGTTGGACTGATAAGCAAAAAGCCTTTGACCCCGAACTGTCCCAGGTGATAACTTATTTAGGGCGCAGTTTTGACCGGGCCGGATTATGGAGACCCGGGCGGGCAGTATTTCACTGTGTACATTAAATATGATTTCTTTCGCCAAATTGTGATGTATAATTCAATTTGTTATTTGTTAACTGGCTTGTTTGTCCAAATTTTAGCCTATGTATTTGTGGATATGATCTCTGCCTCCGATTCTGGAGGGCGTGGGTTCGAATCCGGTCCGGGCCATGCACCTTCAACTTTTCAATTGTGTGCATTTTAATAAATTAAATATCACTTGTCTCAAACGGTGAAGGAAAACAACGTGAGGAAACCAGCATACCAGAAAATTTTCTTAATTCTCTGCGTGTGTGAAGTCTGCCAATCCGCATTGGGTCAGGGTGGTGGACTATTGGCCTAACCCCTCTCATTCCAAGAGGAGACTCGAACTCAGCAGAGAGCCGAATATGGGTTGATAACGACGATACTTTAGGACGAAGTTATAAAATGAAAAAATATATATGGTCGGTTAAAAATGAAGTAGATATACAATTTACGTTAAGTTGTCCGCCATTTTGTAAATATATCAATGGGAAAGCTATGGGAATGTGGAGTGTTTAATTATTGTCATGTTAAAATAACCTCTCTCATAATGACCGGACCGCGTTGAGTTTTAATTAACTACTTACTCGTAACGTTGGATGGATGTCGTTGCTTAACTTTAATTAACATAAAAGGTTTTAAATTTTGATGAGTTAAATTTTAACGTTAATAAATTTATCTCGGTCAATAACTATCAAGAAAATATGTGAATTCGTCTGTGACATCTCTCTCAGTCTAATACGATCCTATAGACAGAGAGAGATAGAGACGAATCTAAAGCATTATTTATATGTTTACCATTATGACATGAAAACTTTAATACAGAATATGACTCGAATAACTGGACTAAGAAGTAAGCAGTTAAGTTCACTAAGTATAAAAAATTTGCTTTTGTCAACAAAAATCCACTATAATTCATACCGGTCCTTTTAACCCTATTACGGGTTCTTTTGCCCACAGTGCGGGCTTAAAGGACCACTTGATAGGGCTCTCTAAATTTATACGAATATTATAAAGCTGAAGAGTTTGTTTGTTCGTTTGCTAATCTCAGGTACTACTGGTCTGATTTGAAAAATTCTTTCTATGTTAGATAGTTATCGAGGACGGCTATAGGCTATATTTTATCCCCCGTATTCCTACGGGAACGGAAACCACGTGGGTGAATCCGCGCGGCGATAGCTAGTCATCGAGTTTTAGAAAATAGTTATATGATATTTCTTTACTAATTGTGGTTAATTGCACTCTACTCTTCTTCTCTATTTTTTGACTGCCTTCGTGACGCAGTGGTGTGCGCGGTAGAATTACAAGATGGAGGTCCTGCATTCGATACCCGGCTGGGACTATTAAGGTTTTCTTAATTGGTCCAGGTCTGGCTAGTGGGAGGCTTCAGCCGTGACCGGTAGGGTGGTGGATACAACACCAAGTTATCTCGCTTCCATCTTAGATTGCATCATCACTTACCATCAAGTGAGATTGCGCTCAAGGGCTAACTTGTAAATAATATAAAAAACATACATACAGCCGTACGTAGAACCTCCTCCTTTTTGGAAGTCGGTTAAAAAGTCAATTGTCTGGTAGTTAATTTTAATATATGTTAATTACTCATTCGTCTTTAATCTATTCTGGAATTAATATACTCTCAAATTAGAATGCTTACAACAACGACCTATGGCCACAGTAAATTGTGTATTCTTTGAAAAACTCCAAAAACATTACACCAAACAAAGCTTAGGTTTATGTGTAGATTAACAAAATAGATAAGTTATTCATTGTAATATTAATTATTTTGTACTATCATCATTTATTTTGTACTATAATATGAAGTATAACCTATACTTAATACACACGATATCAACAAGTCACGAGTGATGGATGACTTAGCGAAAGCTCCGCCCAAATTACCCCTTATGTAATCTACTATCGATAGTAAATTACCGTTATTTCTTGACTTTTAATTCAAGTAAGACCTACACTAAACTGCTTATAATTTCTTTTTAATACAAATACGAAAGTCTTATCATGCCTTAACTAATTTACTTATTTGCACATACAAAAAGCTTTAACCCAGAAAATTAAAAAAAAATTAGAAAGTTTTGAAAAAATCTTCTATCGTGGCTAGTTACCTGGCGGTATAGAAGCACCACCAAGCGACTTATATAAACTAAGAATTTTCCAAGAAACATCTACCACTTTTAAGTTTAGCTCTTTACAATTTAAGACAACGTCAGCATTTTATCATCAAGAGAGACCACAGTCAAATAGAAATGGTCTCTACAGAAAGATCCTTAATAATAGTAAATTAATAACAATCTATACTTCTATACTAATATTATAAAGCTGAAACGTTTGTTTGTTTGAACGCGCTAATCTCAGGAACTACTGGTCCGATTTGAAAAATTCTTTCAGTGTTAGATAGCCCATTTATTGAGGAAGGCTATAGGCTATATTTTATCCCTGTATCCCTACGATAACGGCAACCACGCGTCTACTAGTTATATATAAGCCCTTAATTCCGAAATATTGTTTTTATTTATAAATTAGAGGTCCTGTTGGCATAGGCCTCCTCCACTAAGTTATATTTTGTGCTACCCTCCTCCAGTGGAAAGAGACCCTTAATATATGTTAAAATACCAACCATTTTCATACAATACGACTACGTAATATTAACATCGTTCATGAAACTCCAAATGAGCGGATACTTGATACATACGAGTACATGGAAAATATAATTTCGGTAAAGGGAAATCATACGCTCTTTTACATCCATTTACAAATAGGTACATGATGTATTCTCGTTATGTATATTATTACAGTGTAATTTTCAGAGCTCTTTATTCTTTAATAGTTAGCCCTTGACTACAATCTCACCTGATGGTAAGTGAGGATGCAATCTAAGATGGAAGCGAACTAACTTGTTAGGAGGAGGATGAAAATCCACGCCCCTTTTGGTTTCTACACGACTTTACGCCTTTATCGATAGGTGGTAACTAACCGCGGCCGAAGCCTCTCAGCCAGACCTGGACCAATTCAGAAAACCACAATCAGCCCAGCCGGGGATCGTAGTCAGGACCTCTGTCATGTAAATCCATCGCGTATACCACTGTGCCACGGGGGTCGTTAAAATTATTTCCCTCATTTTCCCTTCTAACGCGAAGGTAACATATACTTTGTACATCTCGATGGAAAAATTAATGATGTCTACGAGTTCTTAACATACAGATACGACATGTTGCGAGTAATTTTTCCGACTTTTCAAGCGTCTTATGTTCCGGGAAAAATCCTTTGATATATCGAGAAATCGTGGCGGAGAAAGTAAACATTAATAAGGATAAAAGCTGAAAAATCAAATATATCATGAAAAGGCAATCTTCTCTTCATTACAGGTGTCATTTTGGTATCGCTCCATAAAGAATATTCCATAAAGAATATTCCAATACTAATGTATTAACATTGGGAAGAAGTGATACAATTACCACACGCCTTAATTTGATTTTCATGCCATGTTTAAATACAATCGTCATGAAATTTCAGGCATGATTTTCATGACAGTCGTTCATATACCTAGCAACAGGTTTAGAAAATATTAAAAAAAAATACAGCCAGTTAATAAATATAAACAGTCGTGGAAAATTGTATATCCCGTGATACCCATATGACCCGCAAGTTATTTTCTCAAATTTCCGGTGTTCCTTTAATTTATACAAAAAATCCGAGGCAGGCTCACTAATCTAATAAAGCACAATATGGAAAAAAATGTAATATGTGGTGAAAAGCACAACCCTCAACAAAAACATACGACATAGATTTTCGGAGTGACAAAAATCCGAATCGTTGTTTCGATAACAACGATGATCTTGATAACAATACACAGAGTATAATCACAATAAAACTCACGCTTATACAAAAAAAAAACACTTAGAAACACTATGATATGTTTGTTTCAGGCCGCGCTTAGACGCGTGCAGCCGGCAGGGCGGGCCAACGTCGACTGGTCTCTCCCCCCGCGATAGGTTAACGATCACGTCCCGCCGATAACACAGCTCGTCTTGCCGGGCAACGGTGCCTGGCCTTGAATAACGATGGTGGAAACAGCCCCAGGTCCTATCACTAACTGCCCCTAACATCTTTGTATATAACCTCAACCTTATATACTCGTATTCTAACAGTTTATATATCTCAGTATAATACTGTAGGTAGTCTCGTGCTAGGAAACGATGCCTGGATTAAATAACGATGGTGGAAACAGCCTCAGGTCCTATCACAAACTGCCCCTAACATATTTGTATATAACCTCAACCTTATATAATTTTTTAGCTCGGTAGAATACGCTAGGTAGTCTTGTAGCAAGAAAAGATGCCTGGATTAAATGACGATGGTAAAAACAGTCCCAGATCCTTTCAGTAACTGCACCTAATCTCTATCTTTCTATATGTCCTCAACCTGATGGTATTTTTACATAGCCTCAAACTTAATTACGTACATTAAGGAGTTAAATAACATAAAAGCATTCAAGAAATCGAATAAATCCTACATCCTCACAAACTTGGACAAAATATTGAAAAAACAATGTAATTCAAATTTTGTTACAATAATGCATGCTGTTTGCAAAAATGACGATATGTTAACTCTAAATTAAGTGAACAGTACCTACGTTCTTTTTTGGAGAAATAAATATCTTTAAACTGACCTCAAACTTATAAACTTACTCGTATTTTAACAAGTTTTTAACTCATACCCCATATCTCGTGCCAGTAAATGGAGTCTGGATTAGATAACTATGGCAGTCAGTCCCAGATCCTATCACTAACTACCCCTAACATCTTTTTAAATAACATCAAACTTATAGTATTCTAATAATTTATTTTGCTCTGTAGGATACCCCAAGTTGCCTTGTGCCAGGAAAGGGAGCCTAGTTCTTATAAAGATGGGAAGGTCGAGTCAACCCTTAATCCCATCACTCAATGCCCCTAACATTTCTTTATTTAACTTCAACCTCATATATTCTATTTCTTTCGCACACTAGCATACACCAGGTGCTATCGTGCCCAGAAATTATGGTCCCAAATGTTGACAGTAATAACAGCAAAGGAGGAGTGGTCTTATCTCTCACTCATTCTTTTAATATAGTTTTAATGGCTTAAAACGTAGAACGCTATTCCCGATTTTGGTTACCTATGAAATCTGGTCTGAACTGGAAGGGCCTGAAATTGGACTTTTAATATTACTATAATATAAAAAATGGACTGCTTTTTATTACAGGTAGGTAGTTGTATGAGTATGTGTGTAGTAATATGACAAACCTATTTCTTCTTCAATCTTAACATATAATGTAGCTAAAATAACAGTCATTGAAAAAGACTAGGAAGAAAGATTTTAGCTAATGACTTAGACTGAAGTAGACTCACTGCTTTGCTATAAAATCATGGAGGCAAAAATATAGGATTTTATTTTTAATTTGACTCGAAGAACCACCACAATCAAAGCACCAGAATTATTTCAAAATGGCGCTAAAGCCACGATTTTTTTCCAAACCTTAAACAAAACCTAAAAGCTAGCTAAACCCGAAGCTTCACAAAACTTGTAATGAATATTTGGTTGACTGTACACGTCAGATCTAAAAACGAAGATAAAAAGTCAACAACGCAACGTGGCCAAAACACCCAAATACGTGCGTACAAAAACTATTCAAAAATTTCGGCATCCGTTCTGCCTCTATCTCTGTTTCTACTATTTCCGTGACAATTCTGTAACTAAAAAAAGATATGTTTACGTGTTGTAACGTCAACTTAATTCATAGTTAATGTATTAATGTTTTAATTTTAACTATTATTCTATATAACTCTACGAAATATGTGAGTATTTTAGTATGGTATTGTACTTACTGAAGGTATTTGTGTGCATTTAATTTTAATAACTTTTAATAAAAAAAAAAAACATAATTGAATGAGAAGGTAACAGTCTGCAAAAAAATTTATCTTAGTGAATAGAAGCATTGATTACTTCCAAAAGTTAATTACGAACAATGAATAATTAAATTCACGCAATGCAAGCAGGAATACAACCAAATTTCGACCAACATTTCTTGCAAATGAGTTTTGACTAATCGCTTTTATATTTTAATAAAATGGGGTAAATATAAAAAAATAAATTATATATTTATCGTAGTAATCTGGTTCCAAAAAAGAATTAATCCAAAAACTAAATATTTTAGTATCCTCACTGCATAAATGTGCACAAATTACCGTACGTTATGAATGAAACTGGCACAATGCGTAGACGTGAATTTGAAAGTCCCTTTGAAATGCGTAGAGGGTTCGTAGATGCGTAGGGCTACGCAGGGGTCGTAGAGATAAGAGACGCGTAGACTGCTACGAGGCGTAGCGAAGTGATGTAGTCAAGTCGATATTTCTTTTACATCGATATATTACATCGATTAATAAATAAACTTTAAGTATGTGTTATATAACTTTAATTTTCATCACTTATTCATTGCGTTTATCTAGTAAACAAATACCTTTTTTTCGAGGTTGCTAATGTCTCCAGTAATGTTTGTTTGTTACATTGTTCAAACATTTAAACATTTTTGTTCACATCACTGTTCAGCGAACATTATATTAATTAGTATAAGTACTATATCAAGAAATATTAGAGCTGTATCATGAGAAAATTAATATTTGCTACATATTTATTTATCATCCAAGCTATTAATTGAAAATAATTGTCAAATATCCCTGGTATGTAAGATATCAGAAAATTAAATGTCAGCTTAAATGTCATCGTGGTATGTCCTAAATTTATAAATATGTATTTATGTCCAACATATTGCTATGAATTCTAGTGCCTCAATTCACAGCGAGAGATTGTATTAACAATTAAAATGTGAACACAATATAAGACAACAAAACAATAGAAACTTAATAAGTTTAACAACAATAGTTTCTGTTCATAATCCTCAGTAGTTCATTTAAAAATATCCTTGTAAGTGTGTATTATCACATTTTTGATAATAATGTACAAAAACGCCTATTACATTATCTAAATTACTCTTTTTGTTAAACTTAATAGTTTTTAATATACATATCGATATCTTATCGATAGTAAATCACGCCACACTAGGTAAGGACGGCCGTAACAATAGTATTGTAGCCGTAGTAATCGCCCACCACCTGAAACCCCTTTACACTTAAGCTAACTACTTTTAGAGCCATGAATATAGGAATTTCTTCGCAAGAACACTGCGCGCAAGTTAAGGCTAATAAATGTGGATATCGATATTATGAAAACGAGCTTTTGACAATGAACTAAAATTGAATAAAATGTCTTTTTTTTTTCTTTCTTTATTACTCTTACAATTACATAAACGCTGACGAAGATGGTTTTCACCTACTGTATTATCAACTACTATAACATTTAAAAGTATATTTTAGTCTTCATTATTAAATATTACCAAAAAAATTGTATATTTAAATCTATATAAATATAAAGACTTTCACTTTCTATTGAATAAAAAAATGTATAAAAATAAATTTGTAATTTGTAATAATTATAAAAGACTTAAATTGAAAAAATTGCTTTTGACTGTTTTATGAAAAACTCGTTTAATGACAGAAATTTACATTAATTTTAAAACGAAATAAATTAAAAAAAAATGAATTTTTTGCTAAATTTTTTTAAAAAGTTTTTAATTCTATAATTTTTTACATAATCCGTATTGAAACGGATTTTATCGATAATATTGTTATTCTATCATCTCATCACTACTACGAACGCGTCAATATGGACAACGGTGGTTACCCTCTATTGAACATACTCTACTATACATACTACTTTTTGCTTTGTTTTTAATTCACCTGTTTCATTTGGCAGTAAGTTATCGTTACATACAGAGAAGCGAGACAAAAAATGATAATTAGATTATGAATTACATGTGTCTGCTCACGTTTAATTTAGTTTTTCAGTAGTAACCATAGATTTTACCGGAATAAAAATTTGCAAATGTTGACCAATAACATTCACTACATTTCAGTGAAAGTCCCATTAAAATAGGTTCAGCCGTTCCAAAGATTACCCCAGATAAACAGACAAACGAATTTTTTTTTTGTAAGTATCATGTTAATGACTATGAGCACTTGATATTTTATATTATATTCATGAATTTATTATTATGAATTTATTTTAATTTAAAAAAAAGCTTGCCCCCTGGAGTTCTATTTTAAAACTAAAAAAAAAGTTAGAAGTTATTATTACACTAATATTATAAAGGTGAAATTTTGTGTGTGTGTGTAAGTGTGTAAGTATGTTTGTTCTTTACTTACGCTGCGGCTACTAAGTTGAAATTTTGAATGGAAATAGAGTTTACTTTGGATTAACACACAGGCTACTTTCATCCCGAAAAAATCCATGGTTCCCGAGAGAAGATTTGTGATAAATCGAATTAAAATCACGCGTACGAAGTCGCGGCCGTCCGCTAGTTATTAATATTTTCTTAAAAAAAAACTATACTACAATATCCATAAACTTCACAACAAAATACCTATTCGTCGTCGTTATCAACCCATATTTTGGCATTACATATTTAACCCGGATTGGCAGACTTCGCACACGCAGATAATAATTAAGAAAATTGTCTGGTATGTAGGTTTCCTCACGATGTTTTCCTTCACCATTGCACACGTGATATTTAACTTCTTAAAATACACACACACAACTGAAAAGTTGGAGTTTTTTGACGGCCTCCGTGGCGCAGTGGTATGCGCGGTGGATTTACAAAACGGAGGTCCTGGGTTCGATCCCCGGCTGGGCAGATTGAGATTTTCTTAATTTGTCCAGGTCTGGCTGGTGGGAGGCTTCGGCCGTGGCTAGTTACCACCCTACCGGCAAAGACGTACCGCCAAGCGATTTAGCGTTCCGGTACGATGCCGTGTAGAAACCGAAAGGAGTGTGGATTTTCATCCTCCTCCTAACAAGTTAGCCCGCTTCCCGCTTAGACTGCATCATCACTTACCATCAGGTGAGATTGTAGTCAAGGGCTAAACTTGTAAAGAATAAAAAAAAAAAAAAAAAAAAGTTGGAGGTGCATGCCCCGGACCGGATTAGAACCCACACCCTCCGGAATCAGAGGCAGAGATCACGCCTGTATTATACCTATTATTATAATAAAATTACTAATTACTCGTAATAACGGGTACGGTATAGGTTTGTCATTAATAATATTTTTGTATTCATAAAAATCGAGGTTTTTATAATATGACAGTAAAAAGAGGGTTATTCATAATGAAAAATTGATTATTCAGAATTGACCTAAAGGTGTATTTATTATGGCGTAACTATAAACCTATGTGCGTGTCGGAAGTTAAAATAGAACGCACCATATATTTAGCCGAGCCGAGCCCTAATAAAGGGGGTGCGGTGGTAATATAGTACTTATTACACAGCGAATGATACTGAAATGGCTTTTCACTTCCTGGTAACAGTTGGGAAATTATATTCCTAATAATTGTTTCGTGGTTCTAACTGGTAGTGTATTTCACTGGTTCTAACCTAGCCAGCGGCAGAAGAGCGCGGTGTTTAGAGGTTCAGAAGAGTGGACGTCCATCGGCTGACGATTCGAGACTTTTTAACATTGGTGGGAGGCTTGGGCCGTTGCTAGTTACCACCCTTTCCACAAAGACGTACCGCCAAGCGATTAAGCGTCCCGGTAGGATGTCGTGTAGAAACCGAGGAGTGTGGATTTTCATCCTTCTCCAAACAAGTTAGCTCGCTTCCGTCTTAGATTACATCAGCAAGTGAGATTGTAATCAAGGGCTAACTTGTAAAGAATAAAAAAAAACATAAAAATGGAACCGACTTCAAGTATTTAAGTTATTTTGATTTCAACACAAAATTACCAAACCGATTTTCATGAAAATGAAATGGGACCAATCTGTAAGTATACTCTTTAAAATAAAAAAAGAATTTTCAAAAGTGGTTCAAAGTTATGAGGTAACAAACATTCAAAAAAAAACATACGCGTCAAATTAGGAACCTCCTCTTTTTTTTGAAGTCGGTTAATAAAATGACCTGCCTCTCTAGACGTTACCCTCTGCTTTATGGAATCGATGTTTTATTGTTGTAATAGTTTTCGTCGTATAAAGCTTCCTAAAAATGTCAGTCTATGTAGGTAAATAGCTTTTAATCTGTGACTTCCACGAAGAAACCTTAGACACCAGTAAGTAGCCAAGACAGGCAAAATCAATAGCACCTATAAACTATCTAAATTAATAACTTCAAATGTGCATCTAACCGATTTAGATATAGATTTTGAATCTTAGCTTTAATAACTTAAAGTATACAATCGTTTTACTACAAACTTTTTTGTATCTTTTCACTAAAAAAACAATATATTATCAACCTTATGATTATATTCATAGAGTTCGTTTTGAAACGGCTACACAGTTAATATATACATTACCACCTCCAGGGAAAGGATTCAATTTCGTTAACGCAGAGCAAGCAACGGTAATTACCATCGAGCAACACGTTCAAAAGACTACATTATTATTTGTTATCATATATATATATTAGTTTTAACTTATACAAAAATTAACAAAATTATTATGTGTAAGAATTCATACGGTAAAGTATTGTAATGTAATATAAAATACATTACTTTAAATGTTATCTAAGAATTTAATAAATAGATAATACAAATAGAATTTTTTTTTTGTAATAAAAACTAATTTGCAGATTCAATATTTATTAAAAATGCTAATTAATATTTTGGTTTTAGAATATTTGTCCGTATGTTTCTGTTTACAAGTTTACTGCACTAAAACCGAATTGACCGATTTTGCACGTAGATTAAGGAAACATTAGATCAGTCTACAGGCGTGTTAGATTGAATCAAACTTACACTTCTAATTTATCTGAATAAAATCAAATTCCACGAGATCGAAGTCAAAAACATTTATAAGACCAAGTGGCCCATTACTTTGGCTCTATAGAATTATGTCATCTCTACCAGAACGGTAGCGATGTTATTTGGTAATTAGGAAGAGAAAACTTTGAGTTAAAAGCTATGTTCCGTGATCCAACAGTAGTATCGAATCAATTATTAATATCAATAATTGAAAATTTGCATTGATTTATGACTTAAGTATAATTAAATAATTATCTAATATTAATTTATATGGAGTAATCCATCTTTGCTCGATACGGTAGGCGTCCACAGATCCGCATCGTACGCATCGTACCCATTGCATAAAACGGATTTTAGTATACTCTCGTGTTTCGGCAGGCGTCCAGAGATTCGCATCGGACGCATTGCATCAAACGGATTTTAGTATCCTTTGTTAAGAAAGTCATACAAGTGCGTCCACTGATCCGCATCGTACGGATCGCATCGACCGGGTATTATCTACCGTAAAATTAAAAATCCATTTGATGCGTCAGATGCGTACAATGCGTATCTGTAGACGCCTACCATTATCCTACATCCTACTAATATTATAAACGCGAAAGTTTGTTTGGATGTTTGTTACACTTTAACGCCGCTACTACTGAAGCGATTTGGCTAAAATTTGGAATAGAAATGGATTTTACTCTGAATACAAAGGGTACTTTTTATTCTGGAAAAATCCATGGTTCCCGAGGGATTTCTAAAAACTAAATTACACGCGGCCGAAGTCGCGGGCGTCCGCTAGTTGTTAATATTTTATAAAAGTTTAAGATACTGAACGCTAATTCGGTTATGTTGAGTATACAGCGAACTATCTCATACAAATGGCAGCGCGGACTTGTTCCACTAAAGTTTTAAAAAAATATCCACCATTGTCAAATCTGCAATCGGCCAGTGATTATGTAGGTACTAAATAACATATTTATTCATTTATTAGTTGTTAAGCTTTATTTTTAGTACTCCTTGAATATGTGAAATGTATAGAACTATATTTCATTTGTCGGTCTTAAAATGTTTTTTACATCAAGCAGTTCTGTAAGTGGCTAGACACATTATCCACGATCGTTGTGTACTTTTTTTAACATGCACTGTGTACTAGTTGTAGGTATGTCAAATAAAATAAAAATAAAAATAAATAAAACAAAACACTTCAAATTAAATCACTTAAGAGGATAAATTTAAAAATCTACGATCTTCCTTCATAGATTTTTTGCTAGATACCCCAAGTGGACTCATAATAATCAATGCAGGGACCCGCTCGGTCTCCACGGGGAGATATCGATTGAATAATTTCAAATATGCAAATCTTGAATCATGAAAATCCCGCTTTTACCCTTACTTAACCTTTTCTTCCGTTTTTATTACCCATTTTTATTATCACAACGTTTTTATAATGTTACGCTCTATTTGCCCGACTACCGAAGTATCTTATAACAAGAAGTGAATAGGCATCTAGGCAAGAGTTTAAATATACTCAGAGGCACAATTATCCACCCACTTTAATATACTCGCGTCATATTAAAGTGGGCGGATAATTGTGCCTCTGAGTATAGTATTCAATATACATAAATATAAACCAGAAAGTTCGTTTATAACTGAAGTTTTTTATGGTATTTAATCTAAAATATTTAGTTCACAGAATTAGACTACAGTTAAAGTATTTTCTTGATTCATTATTCATTCATTATAAACAACCCATGCTCGGCTCACTGTTGAGCACGATTCTCCTCTGAGAATGAAGGAGTAAGAGAAGAGTAAGAAGAGAAGGAGTAGGAGAAAGAGAAGGTAAAATGCGGAAATTCTCAGGTACGCAAGTTTGCTCATGATATTTTTCCTTCACCGTTTGTGACAGGAGACATTTTTAATTTCTTAAAATGCACATAACAGAAAAGTTTTGGCTGGTGGGATTCTTCGGCCGTGGCTAGTTACCACTCTACCGGCAAAGTGATATGTGAAATTACTTAAAAATAAAGATCTTCTTTTCAAAGACGTACCGCCAAGCGATTTAGCATTCCGGTACGATGTCGTGTAGAAACCAAAAAGGGGTGTGGATTTTCATCCTCGTCCTAGCAAATTAGCCCGCTTCCATCTTAGATTGCATCTTCACTTACCATCAGGTGAGATTATAGTCAAGGGCTAACTTTTAAAGAATATGAAAAAAGGTTAAAGGTGCATGCCCCGGACTGGATTCGAACCAACGCCCTCCGAATCAAAGCAGTCATATCCACTGGGCTCTCACGTCTCTCTTGATTCAGCTTTTGAAATGCAATTTTTAAAATAATATATAAACCGAAGAAAATCTCACAAAAATACAAACCGCACTAATATTAATTAATTATAAGCAACCTAAAATAAAAGTTTATTTTAGGTTGAAGAACTAGATCGAACAAAACCGTTAAGTAAATACAATTACTTTAGGTACACTCAATACAAAATTGTCAAGGATTTATATTTAACAACGAGACAAAACGAACAGAATTCGTATCAATTAATTTGCAAATCGTTTAGAAAGATTAATGGTCCTCAATTCGAGATACGGCAGCGAAGCCGAGGGGTCTTTAGTACTGTCTGGTTGAATGTACCCATTATGGTATTGGACTAGTGTCTGTCTGTCCCTGATTTTGTGTCCCCAATCAGTAAAATGTATAAGGCTGCCTGCACACAGTCAATATCTATACTTATTATAAATCTGTAGAGAGGTCAATTCTGTACATCCAATCCTACTAATATTATAAACGCGAAAGTTTGTATGCATGTATGTTTGAATGTTTGTTACTCTTTCACGCCGCTACTACTGAAGCGATTTAGCTGGAAATAGATTTCACTCTGGATTAACACATAGGATACTTTTTATCCCGAAAGAATCCATGGTATCCCGAGATTTGCGAAAACTGATGATTTTGATGATATGAATGTTTGTTACTCTTTCACGCCTCAACTACTGAACCGAATTAGCTGAAATTTGGTATTAAGATATATTATAGCCTGGATTAACACATAGACTACTTTTTATCCCGGAAAGTTCTCGAGGGATTTGTGAAAAACTAAATTCCACGCGGACGAAATCACGGGCGTCCGCTAGTACTTATAATAAATCTGTAGAGAGGTCAATTCTGTACATGAAATATATTTCCAAAATAACTATCAGAGGGTGATTAGTGATCGATACTGATGCCAAAAATGTAATCAGTAAAATTTTAGTCTGTCTGTCTGTATGTTTGTTATAGAAACAAAAACTACTCGACGGATTTTAACGACACTTGTTACAGTTATTCTTCATACTCCGGGGCAGGTTATAGTATACTTTTCATCGTGCTACGATCAATAGGAGCAGAGCAGTGAAGGGAAATGTTTGGAAAACGGGAGAAGTTACTCCATTTTTACAGCGACACTACTGTAAGGGCTGGATTAAAGAGTTTAGTTGTCAGTATAACTGTTAATGTGTAGGGTAACGAATACGAAGTCCTGGGTTCAATCCTGTGTTGGCGGTCGGTCGGGTTATGTAATACATAGCTTTTATTTCTTCTAGAAATTTACAGTAAAAATTCATCGGTCATTATTATCATTAATATCTAAAAGTTTTAACCCTATTACCCTATCGACCCGTATTGTGGCAGCGCGGTAGGCCTAAGCTCCATATCCCTTTTCCTATAAGTACGGAGGCCTGATAATGATAAATTAAATTTAATTGAAAACGCGTCACAGAAAAGCTAACGGATTTTTTGAAAACAATCAATGATATTAAATAAAATTTACACGTTGATATAGGATAAGTCACGCAACGCTGGAAGAAAGATCTTCCTACTAATATAATAAACGCAAAAGTTTTTATGGATGTTTGTTTGGAAATTTGTTACTCTTTAATATCGCAACTACTGACCCGATTTGGCTGAAATTCGGAAAGGAAATGGATTTTAATTTGTATTAACACATGGGCTTTTTTCCATCCCGGAAATACAATATAATTTGCCCAATACGTTCACGTATTTAAGACACTAGCTGACGTATTCATTCCCGTAGGAATACGGGGATAATATATAGCCTATAGCCTTCCTCGATAAATGGGCTATTTAACACTGAAATAATTTTTAAAATCGGACCAGTAGTTCCTGAGTTTACCGCGTTCAATCAAACAAACAAACAAACAAACAAACAAACAAACTCTTCAGCTTTATAATATTAGTATAGATATCCTATAATTACAATATAATTTGCCCAATACGTTCACGTATGTAAGACATAAATATAGAGTACGTACAATCAGCTTCCTTTATTACCAGGTGAGAATAAAACCCCTCGAGATATTGCTACTTACCGGCTAACATCTAGCCATTCTTGTACACTGCGCAACTTAAAAAAAATCTAAACAGTACAAGCCAATTTCACCACTAAACCTATTACAATAAAAGCTTAAATCCTGTAACATTAAATACAAGACCACTCAGCTCGTGAATCAACGCCGGTCCAAGATTTACAACCTCTTAGTACAACGGTCGAAAAAGTTGTGAACAGTTCTTAATCCATTCTAATAGAGACTAAAACGTTTCAGAACAAAACTTTGGTGTGCCACCGTACGATAAGGTGGAGTTGTATAAAAGTAAAAAAAGAAAAGTGGAATTCAGAGCCTGTTTAAGTGAAATTGGTTATGAGGGTAGTAAAAGGAAAGTATTTGTGTTAAGAGCATATTTATGATAGTCAGAAATAATATATTTTGAATAATAATTTAAGTATAATATTTGGGTTATATATCACAAACTAAAACTCAAACTTTATTAAGAGGTGCCTTCCCTTAAAAAAGTTTGAGGTTTAGTTTATAAATAGTTAGTACAGCCGACGAACCCATGGGACAACGTCACCCAGGTCCAGCAAAATACTCTCTACTTACGTTTCACCCCGAAACCGGAGCATCCTCAGGAGATGTTGACTCTACAACGTGCAATTGCAAAGTCTAATGAATTACTTTGCAATCTTCGGTTTTGGGAACCCCGGTTTCAGGGTGAAACGTACGTACAGAGTATTTTGTCGGACCTGGGTGACGTTGTCGCATGGGTTCGTCGGCTTTTCGCGGATGATAGCAAAATAAATAAATCATTATATATTTATGACGAACTTCCGCAAAGTAACACCTACTTCTATCCAATGTTTAGTTTATGATCTATTTCCCAAATATTACTACGCACTGCCACGACCGCAATGTGTTGGTCGGTCGGTGAAAAATCATTATATGAAAAACGTTGATTTTCTTGAGGGCCTAGTGGCAGTTACTGTGAATTGAAACAGCGCCATCTATTGGCACTACTGCACAACTGTTTCAGTCCCATATACATTCTCGTTTACGTTAACGCGATAGTAATAGTATGAAAATATTGAAAACTCACACTAGGCACCATGTTGGCCATAAAATTACATCGAGTGATCATCTATTTCGTTTCAACCTTCTAGTCCTTGCAGGATAATGATAAAAATCATCTTTTTTTTGTAAATTAACTATTATTTTTGTATTTTTCAAAATATCCACTCTTACCTTTCCCATGTAGCTGCTGTCTGTTCTCGGTGCCTTTAAGACTCTCAGCGGTGTGGAGCAGCTCGTCCAGCTGAGGTTTCTTCTGCTCCAACTCTCTAAGAACACCCTGAAAGACAATTTAATATTAGCCATTTTTTATGGCGGTACCTCTTTGCTGAGCCACCTTCATCATCCACAACCCATATTCACTGTTGAGCACGATTCTCCTCTCAAAATGAGGAGGGATAGGCTAACAGTCCACCACGCTGGCCCAATGTGGATTGGCAAACTTCACACACGTAGAGAATTAAGAAGATTCTTAGGTATGCAGGTTTCCTCACGATGTTTTTCCTTCGCTGTTTAAGACACGTGATGTTTATAATTTCTTAATATTCACATAACAGAAAGGTCAGGCAGGAGGTGCATGTCCCGGACTGGATTCGAACCTTCACCCTCCGAGTCGTAAGCAGAGGTTATATCCACTAGGCTATCACGTCACTAAGTCAACTTTGAAACTACAAAATCCTAAACTGGACTGAGTTAGGAATCGAACCCAGAACCTGCCTGTTGAGATCCACATCATTACCAATTTCGCCAAAGAGATCAACAAGCTTCGTCTTCCATACACAACTTAGCCAACAAAATCGTTAGAAACAGTTAGCTTAACACAATAATAACGTTCAATTTTAATATTGTACGTAGAAGCGTGATTTAATTTCACAACGTTCACAACATTCATCACCATTCATCAACATTTATCATCTATGAACTCGGAGGCAAGCGCGACCTGTCAAAGATAAGGAACTCGTGCCGTGGCGTTATTAAAAGAAACCTTCGTGCAAAGGTTTACCCGGAGCTATCAGGGAAATGAAGGAAGCGAGCAAACACCATTGCCTTCAAGGCTTGCCTTGTAACGTATTAAGTAAATACTCATTCAATCGATTCTTATGTAATTCAGGTACAATGTAATCTTAGGCTTCATTCACATTAACGCAAAGTCTGAACGAATTGTCGAAAATAAAAAATATTATAGTCCTACTTATAAATGCGAATGTTTGTATGTATGTTTGTTACTTTTTAACGCCGCAACTACTAAACCAATTTGGGTGAAATTTGGGGGAAACATGATTTTTTCCGGGATAAAAAGTAGCCTATGTGTTAATCCAGAGAAAAATCTATTTCCATTCCAAAGAGGAATGTCCACTGACCAACGTCATACAACGTCTGCCCAGGGAACCCAGGTATACCCCCGTATAAAAGTATATGGAGATGATAATATGATGTATAAATATGGATCTGGTTTATTAATTGGCTTAGTAAAAGTATGTTTCTTGAAGAAAAATATTTTTTTTTATCACTCTTCTCGGGCAAAGTATTCGCCGGTGTACCAAATAGTCCAGTTATTTTAGGTTTCATCTGGGGAAAAATTCCTAGTGAGTTGAATTTTTGTATACACCTTTATTACGGCGTTATTATGAAGTTGTGAAAAATCGACATCGATATCGAGCCGGCTAAAAAAATTACAGAGGTCAAAAGGTCACGAAAATCAGTTTTTTGCAAATATTTCGCGACCTATTGCTCGGACGTCAATAGAGGTCATTATAAAAATTGTTCCTCATAAAATTGTCTACAAAAAATGTCTCTTATAGTTTTCTGTAAAATTAACGGTTTTCCGATCATAGCGCTGAGAAAGCGACTATATTGTGACGATGCACTCGTTTCCTCACCACCTTCGAGGTAGAATGCAAGGCGTGTTTTTTACATGGTTTCCCCCGTAGGCATAATCCATGATATATAATGAAAGTTTATTTTAATTAACAATTAATATTTTTTTATCAAAATTTTGAAAAATATCGAAAAAAATAAATTTTTGCGAATATTTTTTTTTTTATTCATTGTCAATATTTTCAGCTTCACTATCGTTATTGGCTACTGACAAAATGTCAAGTGGAGTTATTTCTTGATTTAAATCTACATCTTCATCATTTTCATCATTCGTTGACTCGGCGTTTAAGCATGACTGGCCGCGGCAATGCTCACAAACTTTTGAGCATCTCAATCCAATTTTTTTGCATCCACATTTGCCGCCACAACCTTTTGTACAATTACAAAAGATTGTATTCAGTAGTTCATCGGGTGCTGGTGGTAATAAAGTCATTATTGGATGCAGCATATCATTTTTTAACTCCCAACCCCACTGTTCTGGATCGATGTCTCTTCCTAGCCAGGTTTGTATTTGGTAATATGCTCGAAAAATATGCTGTTGAGCTGAAGAAGTAGGTGGTAATGAAGGAAATTTTACAGCTGTACTTTGTCTTGTTAATTTAGCAAAGCTGTAGCTTTTATCTGTAATTATCAATTGAATTTTCTGATTTTGGAGCACCGTATACAGCTAGTAGAAAATGTATTCCAGTATTGACAATGACATCTCGAGAGCAATTTTCTTGTTGGAATATTTCTGTACAATTGTTTAAATCGGGTCTTTTTTCAAACATCTTCATGACTTTCAATTTTCCTTTCCCAAAAAGTGCTGAAGTTGTATCGCATCCGGTCATGGCATGCAGAAACAGAATATTTTTTTTGCAATGTGGATACTTGTTGAGGCTATCAGTCGAGTATATTTTTGTTTCAGCATTGTTTTTTCCTGGTTTTTTGAAAAAAAATGGATGTAGATTGATCAAGTATTTGAGTGCGTGCTATGAGTATACTCAGTCTAACTGGCAGTAGCAGGTATAAAGGGACGGGTCTGGGAACAATGAAATACGAAACATCTGCCATTGTAGGTCATTAGAATGAGATATAGTACGTCTTACTAATACCTAAACCCCTATACGATAAATATATCTTTCTGGAAACATCTAAATGTAAAATATAAGATTTAGAGACATTTACAAACATTACTAAAAAGCAATTGAGTTTACGCCTTGGTGTACGGTATACAATACCGTATGTGAGTGCATTCTTGCCGCTTTCTCAGCGCTATGATCGGAAAACCGTTAATTTTACAAAAAAACTATAAGAGACATTTTTTGTAGACAATTTTATGAGGAACAATTTTTATAATGACCTCTATTGACGTTCGAGCAATAGGTCGCGAAATATTTGCAAAAAACTGATTTTCGTGACCTTTTGACCTCTGTATTTTTTTTAGCCGGCACGATATCGATGTCGATTTTTCACAACTTCATAATAACGCCGTAATAAAGGTGTATACAAAAATTCAGCTCACTAGGAATTTTTCCCCAGATTGGGGTATAAAATGCCTAATATTACTGGACTAAAAGCGGCGAAGCAACTGTAAGCTGTATTATTTTTTTTTGCATTATTTTTTTGTTTCCAACAAGCCTAACAAACAAGAAAACGAGAAAAAACCAATCAGAAGTCTTAAAAATATCGTAAAACTTAGGATGTATGGTCAAAGATCTTAGCTTGTTTCCATTGTGGACAAATTAAAGATGAATTAAAAATGTCGTAAAACGTTGTAGCAAGCTTTTTTGACAAAGCAATGATTTCATTATTAAAGTAGATTTATCAAGATATTTTTAGATATAAATAAATTGCTGGGTGGTTAAGATAGGCCTAGGCCGGGGATAGGCATTGCTCTTTCAGCCAAATCGGATTAGAAGCCACAGCATAGAGAAGGAATAAACAAACACAAAAATTCGGATTAGTATATGTACACCTAGCACAGTATAGAATATTAATTATTCCCACAACATTGCAATCAACTAACTGATTGACATTCATATATAGAGTGGCGTATAATGATTGCAATCGAATTTATAGTGCGTAATGAAAATCCGTTTAACTATATACGACTGAGCGAATTTGCAGTTCGCGCGGCCCACACTACGTTTCTGAACAATTATTTAAAACTGGAATAATGTTTAGTTTTTTTTTATTCTCTACCTAAGTTAGCCCTTGACTACAATCTCACCTGAGGGTAAGTAACGATGCAATCTAAGAAGGAAGCGGGCTAACTTGGTAGGAGGAGGATGAAAATCCACACTCCTTTCGATTTCTACATAACATCGTAACGGAACGCTAAATCACTGTGCTTCGGCCGTGGCGAGTGAACGATTCATGAACAATTTATTTATTATCTTTAACAGCATTGCCAACTTGCGAGGAATTCCCCAAAATTCGGGCGTTTTTTGGGGAATTGCGATATGTTCTTTCCCCGATTTGGGGAATTTTCGACATCCTTAACCGGCATATGGGCTGTGGTAAACAGGAAATTTGGACTTAACGGCGTTTAATTTATTTAAACGGTTGATTATGTTTTAACGAATGTCGGTGAACTCGAACCTTAAAGTGAACGAACTAACCAATGGACCAACGAGTCATATATTAAATCAAAAGTTGCGAAATTTGCAATATCGCAACTTTTAACTGTGGCTTCGTGAAACCAATTCGCGTGTAATATGATTCAGTTGCACTCATTAAAGCGATACACTCGTGAGAGTCGTGAAGCGTTTCATTTAATTATTAAGCGTACAAGTGCTTAAATATTAAATTTTAATGCTATTCGCGGTGGTGAAAAAAATGTATTTTGACTAAGTATTCAAAATTATCCAAATATAAAGGATGCTCGGGAGTATTTAACCATGCACACACACACACACACACAAACATGCTCACACACATTCACAAAAAATTTGTTAAAATTCTATAGAACATTTTTATCTTTTAATATTAATATACCTGAAATTGTATTGTAGCTTTGTATAATATGTGTATTCTGTAATCTTTGTGGCCTTAGTTTTAAGTTTATGTAATCTAATAATTATGTACCTACTGTTACGCTGTTGATTACAAATAAATTTATAAAATAAAAAAAATAAAAATAACTTCGTGGTGTACGAACTGCGTAACTAATTTAGTTTTAACTAATAAAACCTTTATTTTCATACAAAGTTCAAATAATTCCGACTATCCATGTAAAACACGCCTTAATCTATCCTTACATTTTAAAATACGTATTCGTAGTGGTAAGACTGTCGATATCGACGAGATATTGTAACTGGCACTCCCCACTTCACTTCATGATATTTAATAATGAATATGTTTGGCTACAGTTCGTTTCATGTAGCATGGTGCGGATTACAGTTCATTTCACTCTTGAAAGTTTGCCGCGATTCACGATAATAGTACATATTACGAACGTCATACAGGCGACTGTCACCGTAACCATGCTCTCTGAAAAACACTTTAGGTCATAATATAAGCATGCAATATAAGGGATACAATTTAAAATATATTTACAAAAGAAATATTTTTTACTCCGAAAATATGCATTTTAGAATGTCATGTTCCTTAGATATTTTTAATCAATCTTCCTTAAAGAACATAGAGTTATGGGAAATAATTTCGAGCAACCTGTATACAGAATAATGAAATTTTGACTATAATACCGAAGAACCTCGGGAAGTACCTCAAGTCTTACTACTATGATAAAAAGGGTGAAGGAGGAATTAGATCAAACAATTGATGAATACCCTCTAAAATAAAGTAAAGAACACACCTTTCAATAAACTTCAATTAACAAATTGTAGATAATAATATGTGTGTTTATACATTTAAAGCCAAGTATAAAAATGAAAATATATACAGGGTGTCCCGTCATTATTGGGTAAAATGTAAAAGGTAGATACACCAACTAATTATCTAAAACTTATTTGAATAGTTTTCCAAAAATTCCTAGAGTGACTTTTGCTGTTTTAATTAAGGTCAGATTTTTGTCAAACATTACGAAATTTACAGAAACGGATTTAATTACCAATGTATTATAATACATATTATAAAAAAAACTGTTCAGGCGGACTGCTTCTATTTTTTTTTTGATGAGGATTACCTATATTTCAAAGATTTCGTTTTTATGTTACAGAATATACGCGAATATGCTTTTAACTGATAGGTAACCGACAAACATTATAACTTTTAAGAAAAATTGTTTTATGCAATAACAACATACCATTTGAATTCATCTGTATTTTTTTGTAATCTAAATTAAATACTTATATATAAAAGCGAAAACCGCTTGACGTAGAGAGATGAAACTTGGCAGGGAGGTAGTATATACTCCTAGTTTAAGGACATCTAAGGGCGAACGAAGTCGCGGGCGTCCATTAGAACTATATAATTGTATGCCAGGAGAATTGGAATTTAGTTCTATAATAAATATATTATAGAACTAAATATGTATTAATGTTAAACTAAATAGGTATTTATGTTAAAGTGCAAAAAAAAAAATTTAAAACGCGTCCGCTCTCATCGATGGGCACTGCCCAACTGATATAGTATGATTGTATGAACTTAATTTACGGCTTACGTTCAAGAATAGTATCGTAGCTAGCCGGCGCGGCGGTTGCCTAGCAACCACCCCCGCCACGCTCACCCCACCAAAGCTAAACAGCACATGTGCGGAATTATAGTGATGTCAAGTATTCTATCGATGTTTTTACATGAAACATCGATAGCTGATATTATGTTTTTAATTCTTGTTATATTATAATCATACTGATATCTTTAACGATAGCAAAATATGTTTCGAATTTCTAAGTTCAATGCACTCGATATATTCAATTGATATCGTCATTTAAATAAAGTTAAAAAAAATTCCGGTTTAAACATTTTTTAAGTATATCCGTGCCTCGAAAAGCTATGCGCAGCTCTTCGAGGCACGGATAGTCGTTATTATTCAAACTCAAAACTCGTTTATTGTATGCAGACTTTGAAAACGTAAGGTTCAACTACTCGTTAAGAAACTTAACAGTTTCAGTATCTTTACAAATTCAAAACCTTAATCCCGCAATCTCGTATTAAAGCAGCATGGTGCGTCTAAGCTCCATACCGCCTTTCTTAAAAGTTGGGAGGACTGGCCTGGGCTGTCCAAATGACGATGGCACTGTAACTGTATCTACTTCGTTCTTCTTCTTCTTCTTAAGGTGCCTCTCCGACTAGCGACGGTTGGCAGTCAGATTCTTGAACTCGTCTCTATCCTTCGCGAGGCGAAATAATTGTGCGGCGCTCGCGATCCCTACTCTATCTACTTCGTTACATTGATTATAAATAGTTTTCATTTCCTTTTTTAAACTTTTTTCTACTTATTTGTAAATCACGTATTACAAATAAGTCCTGGTCAAACGAGCTGACAACGAATGCCTATGATTAACATTTAGCAACATAGAATATGTTTTTCTTCTAGTTCCCTCAGAATTAAAAATTCATTAATTTCAAGTATTCTTAGTTTTACACTTTATTAAACATCAGGTTTGTTTGTTCTGAATTAGTTCTGGTCTGGCTGATGAGTAGTTAGTTATTACCCTACCATAGATTGCATCATTACTTAAAATCAGGTGTGATTGTAGTCAAGGGCTAACTTATACTTACAACTTGTAAAGAATAACATATCATAACAAAGAAATCTAAGGGCTAAAGTTATAGTTAAATGTTTAGCCCTTAGATTTCTTTTTTATGATAAATAATAGAATATGTTGAAATAATACAGACTTTTTTGTTGTTTTTTTCTTTACAAGTTGTAAGTACAAGTTATAGTTAAATGTTATCGACTTTTTCCTTCACTAAAAATGACGCTTGCGTACTACCGACATCTGCTACGCTATATAAACCGGAGCTACAAGAAAAATCGTTTAGTTGGTAGGAAAAGAGCATCGAATGTAGGTCTAAGCTCTATAACCTTTCTCCTATGAAGTAGTCCTGACCCGGCCTGGTTTGTAATTGACCGTTCAAATAGTCTGATAATGATGAGTGGTCGTTACAGAATTTAACATTATCAACCCATCAGCACGCATGGAGGCATCGTGGTGGGCCCAAGCTCTATAACCTTTCTCCTATAAAGTAGTTCTGATCTGACCTGGTTTGTAACGAGCCGTTCAAATAGACTGATAATGATGAGTGATCGTTACAGAATTTAACATTATCAACCCATCAGCACGCATGGAGGCAGCGTGGTGGGCCTAAGCACCATAGCCTTTCTCCTTAGGAGGCCTGGTCTGGCCTGGAATGTAATGGACCGTTCAAATTGCCTGATAATGATGAGTAATCATTACAGAATTGAGGCAGCGTGGTAGGCCTAAGCTCCATAGCCTTTCTCCTATAATAGAGGCCTGGTCTTTATAATAGGCCGTTCAAATACTGATAATGATGAGTGGTTATTTAATAATTTAACATTACCAACCCACCAAGACACATTGCAGCAGCGTGGTGGTTCTAATCTGCATATCCCCTCTCCTATATGGAATGGAGGCTTTATATGGCTGTTCCAATAGGTTGATAGTGATGAATATTTCTGTTCACAGAACCGCAGATTGCAAAAGCTGGCAATGTAAACATAGGAAACTCAGTTACCATCAACTAGGGTTGCCAACATTTTTTAAGAACAATATAGTATTATTCAGATATATTCATAAAAAATATAGTACGCTTAAAGAAAATATGGTATTTTACGAAAAAACACGTTTGTTTTATAAAAACAATATTTATTTACACTTATTGCATTTTTCAAGAATTTTTGTCTTTGAATAAGAAATTACATAAATGCTTTTTCACGTTAAATATTTAAAATTTTAATTTTATGTTCGTAATACATTAAAATAGACAACTTCGGATTCGACCACAATGTTCATAAAGTTCAAAATAAAAGATGTTTGTAAAAGTAAAGTTGTTGAAAATATAGTATTTTTGTGTACTACATATTTCATCAACAGTATAGTACGGTTCAGTGTATTATAGTAGGTACGGTTGGCAACCCTTACCACCAACAAATATCTCTGAGTGCATTTAATTAACGAAATATAAACAACAGTCGAGCAAAGGAAAGCCCTGTTGGCATTTTCCACAGGGTTTGTTAATTAAAAACAAGATACGATATTTTGTACCACTAGTTGTTAAAATGCCTATTTGCTCACCTATTGCCCTGATTAAGAGTTATTTGTTGTTAACAAAAAGCAGTCTGTTTTCTGTTAAAGAATTACCTCTTACATTAAAAAAAAGGTTATTGCTTTTTATAGGTCACTTTACCAGTGTCATCTATCTAAATCTATACTTATAATAAAACTGTAACTGATATTCTGTACATTAACATATTTTGATTTTTTTTTTGTTGGAGGGCATTATATAATCGATACTGAAGACAAAAATATTTTTTTCGATTTTTGTCTGTCTGTCTGTCTGTCTGTGATTTTCTTGGCCGGGCATCACGCTGAAACTACATAATAAATTTAAATGAAACTTGGTACGGTTACTTTTTATTGAAAAATAATATAAGGAGGTGAAATAGGGGTTGAAAGTTTGTATGGAAAGCCCTTCATTTATAGAGTTACAGTTTTAAAAATTTGTTCAAAAATCATAAAAAAAACGAATTTTCAAATTTCAACCCCTAAAATGGTTAAATTACCAATATACCTTCAAATAGTCAAAATCAAAATTCATTTATAACAATAAGGTTTATAGACTACAAGCCCAAGGACAAAATTAACCGGTGAAATGAACTAACGTGAATAACGTGAATAACGCTGTTCTATATCAGAAAATATATAAAGCTGCAGTTTGTTTGTTTGATTGAACGCGCTAATCTCAGGAACTACTGGTCCGATTTGAAAAATTCTTTCAGTGTTAGATAGCCCATTTATCGAGGAAGACTATAGGCTATATATTGTCCCCGTTTTCTTACGATAACGGGAACCAAGCGGGTAAAACCGCGCGGCGTCAGCTACTATATTTATATTTCCACTGCAGAACTCAATATCTGCATCAGTTTATGAACGGAAATGCATTTAGCAGACGAAGCTCCTCTATTCTCTAAGCTGGTAGATCATTTCTCTTAAATGTAATCCAAAATCAATGACGTTGCAACTAAGCCTTGTGGTTTTGAACAACGTGTCAAATATCCCTCGCTACATTACATCCGAATGTGTACTTTATTGTCATTGATCAGAATTGCTTTTTCATTGGTAAGAATTAACGATAACATACCATATATGGTGCATTTGTTACTTGTGCAAGTGAATATTGGAAAATAAGCCTTAAATTAATTTAGGGCTTTAGGTTTGATTCCCGCTTGTTAGATTTATCCTTCACCATCTCAAGCCATTTCTTAAGAATCTTTGGTTAGTCAGGAATATTAATTATTGTTATTAATTATTCTACTTAAAATAAAAATAATTATTATGCCTTTATTTAGCTGTTTAATCATCCAACCACCAATCTTATAAAGCAGCAACATATCTCAGAGCATGCATCTTACTCATCATCATCATTATTAACAACTCCTATTCAGCTCACTGCTGAGCACGAGTCTCCTTTCAGAATAAGAATGGTTGGGCTAATAGTCCATCATGCTGGTCCAATGCGAATTAGGACACACGTAGAAAATTAAGAAAATTCTCAGAAATGCAGGTTTCCTCACGATGTTTTCCATCATAATTTGAGACACGTGTTCTTAAAATGCACATAACTGAAAAGTTGGAGTTGCACGCCCCGGACCAGAATCGAACCTACGCCCTCCGAATCGAAGGCAGAGGTCATATCCACTAGGCTATGTGTGATAGCCTAGTGGATATATACTTTAAGATGTGCAATATACAAAAGTATAAATATACCTCATAATACTTTAGCTATCGGTTTCAACACGATGAGGGTAGTTTCATCATTCCGTGCACGTAAATTATTTTCTTTATACCCGGCGTGTGGAAATCGATATGAATTTGATGCACGCGGTACTGTCGCGTACAAAAAACTTTATTGGTGTTATTTCATGGTACAAAGGGGCTGGAAATTGGAATTTTTTGACGGCTTCTGTGGCGCAGTGGTACTCGTATACGTTGTTTATTTGCAAGACAGAGGTCCTGGGTTCGATCGTTGACTGAGCCATCTGAGGTTTTCTTAATTGATCCAGGTCTGGCTTTGGTCGTGGCTAGTTATCACCCTACCGGCAAAGACGGTACGATGTCGTGTAGAAACCGAAAGGGGTGTGGATTTTCATCCTCCTCCTAATAAGTTATCCCGCTTTCATCATAGATTGCATCATCAATTACCATCAGGTGAGATTTAGTCAAGGGCTAACTTGTAAAGAATATAAAAAAATTAAATATAAACGATTCACAAAAATATATTCTTCTACCCCCATTTCGTAATCTACTCAATATAAAACTTCAAACCAAATCACAAAGATATTCCTTCCTACAGGGCGTATGGTATGGTTACCACACGGATAAACCGTGCTACAATGACTCTTTTTTAATTTTAAATAGACTCCACGCCACGAAAGAAGTCCCACGGCTAAAACCTGACCTAAAATTGACAGTGCCTTACACAAATGACAATAAGACCACCATTACCAAATGACAATAAGAGCCATTAAGACACTAGCGCCGCGTCTACGGGACTTGTTTCGTGGCGCGGACTCTAGTTCCATGTCAATGGCTATAAAATTCAGGCTTTCTTACAAGAGCCCCCGCCCATACAAAAATCGAGAAGGCCATGCCCAAAGCCAGTTGTATGCCATATATATACTAGCGGACGCCCGCGATTTCGTTCGCGTGGAATTTAGTTTTTCACAAATCCCTCAAGAACCATGGATTTTTCCCAAATAAAAAGTAACCTACGTGTTAATCCATGCTATAATATATCTCAATACCAAATTACAGCTAATTTGGTCTAATAGTCGAAGCGTGAAAGAGTAACAAACATTCACATCATCAAAATTATCAGTTTTATCAGTTTAAATGGTTTCTCGGGACACCATGGATTTTTTCGGTATTAGCCTATGTGAGTATGTGAGGTCAGAGTAAAATCTATTTCCATTCCAAATTTCAGCCAAATCGATTCAGTAGTAGCGGCATTAAAAAGTAACAAACATCCAAAAATTAATACAAACTTTCGCGTTTATAATATTAACAGGATTATATACCAAATTTTGTTAATTCTTTCATCTCTTTTTCATGGTCGTAGAAAAAGTATTGTTTTCCACTGCTCGTAATTAGCGATTGTAGCACTCGTGCTACAATGGCATAATTAACTATTTTCGAATGGTGGTCGCGAAGCTAAGCAACTGGCGACTTGAAACATGATTTCTTCCTATCTATTGATTGGTTCCTGTCAAGATATCCAAAGTAACCCCAGTTAGGACCGCCAACATTTTGCAAGTTTACGACGAATTTGGAATATATAATGCGAATAAATCGCGAAATGCGTTCAAAGTGATTGAATTATTTATCTTGTGGACGTGATTTGGTTAGATTTGCAGGAATTGGGAAACTTTTCAAATTTATTTCGCCTACCAATACAAGTCCGTTTACAGTTGACAGCAAACGACGAAGTTTTCAATTGACCCGGTACACGTGTAAGTTTGTTTCGACGATGTTTTCTGTAGTTCTAACATGCCACCAACGATATTATCTCGTGAAGAGAAATAGACAAAGGAGGTTGGCGAAAGTGGGAGTCACACTCTAAAGTGTCGTACACTCATATATTTGTATTGATTAAAACTATTATTTTGTAACATGCTTGTAACAAAAAATATTGAGATTTTACAGAACGGGAATCAAAAGAAAAAAGTGCATTTTATTAATAATAAAAGTCGCCTGCAAATTTATGAAGCAATCATGAAATTGTATGTTAGCGGTGGTGTATTTATGTACACATTTATGTATAAATAGGGTACCTACTAATTTAAGGTATATCATTTTTCCCTGCTTTTATAACTGCTTACCATTTACTTATTTCTTAGTTTAATCAAGATAAACAACTATTCATAGGTTTCCATTATGCACGCTACTTATATCAGCTAGTCCCAAAATACATGCAATTTCGCCATTTTCCTTTCAACCGCAACCGGAAATAACGCTATATTTTTCATTGCGTTGGGGAAAGAAAAGGGACTGGGACGACTCCGCCGCCATTGGACTGCATTTTGTCTATTTCTCATCATAGGTCCCATTTTAGCACTACAGATAAATTTTTTATGTTTTTTCTGTAAAATTATATTTTAAACTTCTTGATTTTGTAACGCTGACTTGAAATAAGGGTAATCTTCTATAAAATATTTCCCTTATAATATCATACCTTCACGTGAAAGTACTTCTACGATTTACAAGGTGGCTTATCTAGTAGTAAGCTTAATGTTACTGAGCTCGACCAAGAAAGTCATAGTCATAAAGTCAAACTCGAAAATATTTTTTTTCAATTAAGCTTAGTTTACAAGCATTTTAGAAATGTAATATTGTAACACAAACGAAAGTCCATGACAGAACAGTGGGTATGACCTCTTCCTCCGATTCCGGAGAGTGTGGGGTCGAATCCGGTCCGGGGCATGCATCTCCAACTTTTCAGTAGTGTGCATTTTAAGAAATTAAATATCACGTGTCTCAAACGGTGAAGGAAAACATCGTGAGGAAACCTGCATACAAGATAATTTATTTAATTCTCTGCGTGTGTGAAATTTGCCAATCCGCATTGGCAGAGCGTGGTGGACCCCTCTCATTCTGAGAGGAGACTCGAGCTCAGTAGTGAGTCGTATATGGGTTGATAACGCCGAATACAAACGATACGATTGAGATACAAAGAATGTGGCCCGACGATTCTCTTTCTACGATCGCAAACGCTTCGAAAACTAGAAAAATATATGGGAATGACAGATCGTGATCACGTGACCTGTCGATAGCAAGTGTCATTTCTATACATTTTTCTACTTGTCAGCCTTCACCGAACAATCTCCGTCGTGCCTTATCCATCTACTTGACAGTTGACAGCAAACTGTGCCCAGTTGGCACAATGAAAGCCATAAAGAAGAATTTAATTGAATTACATTTTTCTAGTTTTCAAAGCTATTGCGATCGTAGAAAGAGAATCGACGTGATACTTGGCTACAGAGGCTGGATAGGATAAAAACAAGATGACTCGCAAACTGTTCGAACTTCAACGCCAAGGCAGGCTTGTGAGCCCGCGGACCGCCTTACGTGTCTCAAATCCTATTTTTACCTAATTTAAATTCATCCCGTGTATATGATCGATCCATGGGGTGGCGGTTACCATTCCTTTGATGTAAACGTTATTTACGTAGCCCCGATATGCTAGATAACTCGGTTATGTATGGCAAAAGCCTTTGGTTGATTGGTTTATGTCAGACTCCGATGTCCGTAGAGAATAAGGTTGTGGTATGACCTTTGAAAATCCGTGATATCCCAGTGGATATGACCTCTGCCTCCGTTTTCAGAGGGCGTAGCTTCGAATCCGGTTCGGGCATGCACTTCCAACTTTTCAGTTGTGTGCATTTTAAGAAATTAAATATCACTTGTTTCAAACGGTGAAGGAAAACATCGTGAGGAAACCTGCATACCAGAGAATTTTCTTAATTCTCTGCGTGTGCGTAGTCTGCCAATCCGCATTGGGCCAGCGTGATAGACTATTGGCCTAACCCCTCTCATTCAGAGAGGAGACTCGAGCTCAGCAGTGAGGCGAATATGGGTTGATAATGATGATGACCCCTTTGGCACAGTGCGTTGTTTTATACTAAAGAAATAAAAGGTTCTATTTTCAACGAGGGTTAGCTAATCTATGAAAATTTTCTGAAATCCTTAACCTCAATAACTCTAGCCGACCAGAAAATGTTTAGGCCAGGCAATATATTTTTTAACTTACTCGTCCTACTAATATTATAAACGCGACAGTTTGTATGGATGTTTGTTTGGATGTCTTTACTCTTTAACGCCGCAACTACTGAACCGATTTAACTGAAAATGGAAATATTTTTCATCCCGAAAAATTCACGATTTCCGCGGGATTTATAACATTTCATTTACGCAACCATCAAGTATAATATTGTGAAGACAATGAGTTATAAATAATTCATAAATAACAACCCATATTCGGCTCACTGTTGAGCACTAGTCTCCTCACAATATGAGAGGTTTTAGGCCTTAGTTCACCAGGCTAGCCAAATGCGGATTGGGATATTATTAACTATAATAAAAAGCATACAATCCAGTGGTTGTTAACAACCATCCTATAAGGATGGAAGGCAACCATCCATTATAGCTCGGGTGGAGTTTATAAGATGATTGTGTGTGTACAAACCTTCTGCTTGTCAAGTTGTTGCAGTATGTCGTCGACATCGCCGACGGCGACCGGTTGCGCCCGCAGCATATCCACCTCCACCGACAACCAGTCACGGATCTAGACAACCAGTTGAATATTAGTGACTTGATACATTTATGTGGAAAGTTACATGTACAGCTACGAACTTTGAAGTAAACAATTCGTGTCCTAAAAATCTATTCGTTTAAAAGTTGCCACAGACCAACTTCATACTTTTAATATCTCTCCGTTTCATGTCAGAGATTGAAAAATAAATAAAATGACAACTTGCAAACAAAATAAACTAAAATTCTCAAAGCTAATCCCGTAATTTGTGTTAAGTAATAACCCTAAAGTAATTTTCCCGAACAATAAAAGCATCCACAAACTCAACATGTATCGGGTTTCAATAATAATAGACGAAAACAATATCGGGAAACGGCGTAGTCATTTTCAAAGGTCCCCTTTTGTGAAGGCCCTGGGAGGCCTACAGAGGCCGGAGGTTTCGCGGGTTACGGTCATCTGGGACCGCAGCCCGTTACGTCGTCATTTCGAATACTGATTTACAATACTGCCACCCAAAATGTAAACACACGGTTGATTATATTTGAAATAAAAAACGCAGCGTTTTTGATAAGTTGTTTTTTTTATTTAATATAATACACTCAGAGGCACAAATATTAACCGCCCACTTTAATTTGACGCGAGTATGTTAAACTGGGCGGATATTTGTGCGCCTCTGAGTATATGTTTATTTTTGCTATTCAGAGCTGCGCTATGTACAAGTTCAAGATGTCTTAATGATCGAAAACTTATGTTAGAAGTGGCACTTTAAGACGACGTTGTTACTAATTTTGCTTCTCATTATGACAAGTTTATTAAAAGATTTAATGTGAATAAGTCAAGGATTATGGAGCTATGTTCTGTGTAAATACTAATCATTTAGTAACATCTTTATCTTGATTAATTTTGTATGTACTAATATTAATTTTGTCCAGAACAAAAAATATTTATAGGTTTAACAAACATGAAATAAGTAACTAATCTTATTATTTTAATTAACATAAAAATATTCTAAACATAATTTTGTAAGATAACTAGTTTTTTACAAAAATAACGTCAGCTTGGACCTGAAAATCAACTATTAATAGAAAAAAAATCGAGCACGTTTTAATTTTAAATCTTCATTTTGTGTCAAAAAAGAGGAGGTTTTAATTTTTTATTAACGTTTGTTACCTCATAACTTCGTCATTTACTTTGAAAATTCTTTTTTTGTTTGAATATACTTCCAGATTGATCCCATTTCATTTTCATGAAAATCGGTTTACTAATTTTGTGTTAAAATCAATATAACTGAAAATTATTATTATTAATTAAAATAACAAAATAAGTAATTTATAATTTTTATAAACTGGTTTGATGTTGTGGTAAATTTTTACAGTTATACAAGTATGAAGAAAATATACAGAAAACGCGGCGTGTATCATGCTAGTTGTGTCCCATATGTTTACAAAGATCCAGTACAAGTATATCGTTTGGCCGGAATGGGCCGGGGTGTCCTGATCGCAGGGCGAAGGTTGAGTTAGCTGGTGGCTTAGATTAGAAACATATTGATTCAGTATTTTGTGCCGCATAGCAACAACGTTATTTACTCCATTTTTTTTAATATATTTTTTTTATTGAGAAACTGGCGAACCCGTCAAGCTTCGCTTTGACGTATGTGCAATTCTTCCCTATCCCTACCCTACCACTACCCTACCCCTACCCTACCCTACCCCTACCCTTAAGATCTATAATTGACTTTTTGATTAAACGTTTGTATGGCAAATAGAAAAGGGTTATTTTTATGGTGTTCCCGGCAATTATTCTAATTTTTCTCACCTTTTAAACCTTCCCTATACCTCCACGAATATTTCAAGACCAAGATAAGATAAATCCGTTTAGCCGTTCTCGAGTTTTAGCGAGACTAACGAACAGCAATTCATTTTTATATATATAGATAATACAAAAAGAAACTTAAGCTAACTTATTCTAACGACTATACAAATCATGCCCACGTGGAATAGTGGCAAGATAACTGGTCTACACGACATGGTGACGGAACGTTAAATAGCTTGGCAGTACGATGTCGTGTAGAAACCGAAAGTTGTGTGGATTTTTATACTCCTCCTAACATCTTAGATTGCATCATCACTTACCATCAGGTGAGATAACTTGTAGAAAATGCCGATGCCTCCCACCAGCCAGACTTGGACCAATTAAGAAAACCTCAATTGGACCCAGGACCACTGTCTTGTAAATCCACCGCACATACCACTGCGCCACGGATGTCGTCAAAATTAGTTTACGTAAAATTTATTTATTTATTTATTTACGTACACTTACAATATACATATAGAGACATACACAAATAATATATAACTAGCTCACATTGACTTATACGTACATCTATGACAAGTGCACACAACATTCACTAAAAACTAAAAAACATGTAAACAGTCAAATACCACACAAGGAACAAAATAACAGATATAACTTAACTTAATTATTATGGGGAAGAACTCACCGACAGATGATCGGTGAGTTTTTTTTAAAGACATTATAAGAATTGGAAAATATGTCGATGCCAGGTATAGAACGAGATAGTTCATTATATTTTGCGCATATACGAGCAACGGGGGCTTGGTTTCCGAGATGTGTTCTAGCGAAAGGTATATGAAATGTTTAAATGTTTAAAATCAATAGTTATTATTGAAATCTGAACACTAAAACCAATTTCCGAATACTAACACAGAAAAGAGGTTTTAAAAGCGTTTTCATAGTAAAAAGAACAAGTCTCAAACGTTTGCTGAATAAATCTCGTTGCCCTGAGGAGGAACTGAATGTAGGCTCAGGTCGTGCCCGGTGAATTCACTATCAAATTAATTTGCCGTAGGGTGATTACATACGTAGCGTTTTTCCTTTGAAATATACTAATATTATATAGAGGTAAAGTTTATGAGTTTGTAAGACTATAGGGGGTAATAATTCATCATCATCATCATCATTAATCAACCCATATTCGGCTCAATGTTGAGCACGAGTTTCCTCTAAGAATGGGTGGGGTTAGGTCTTTGTCTACCACGCTGGCCAAATGCGGATTGGCAGACTTCACACACGTAGAGAATCAAGTAAATTCTAAGGTTATATCTACTGAACTGGTTTTGAAAATTTTTTTACCACTAGAAATCGACGGCAAGTGTGAGTGTCAAGGGGTATTTTTGGTTGCGTATTCCAAGGGGAATACGAAATATGCGGGTGGAATTGCGCGGAGTCCACTAGTCTTTGAATATTATTAACAAACCAATCCAAACCAATTCCACCAATGGAATAATTTAAATTGTATTCCATGGGTGAAAGAATTTTGTCGTGAAAGAGTAACAAGCATACTCACTCAACACTCAGCATTTATAATATTAGTTTTATTCTTGTAAAATAATAAGGATAGTAAAAGTTTTATCAAGCAGCCTATTTTGGATAGCCCAGTGGAGGGTTATCAAAAATAACCTTCCTTTATAGAATTCCAAGTGAACGAAGTCGCCTTGGAAACAACCGGCTATACATCAGTTTTAATTTGAATTTTTAATTTTGAAAACGCTGAGCGTGTAGACACCCTTATTTAAACTCCAGGATCAGATTAGCCAGTGAATTGGCCGTGATTACATTTGTAACGGCACTTCGTTGCGACATCTTTGCACAATGTTCGACTCGTCTGTTTTTTTTAATTGTAACGGGACCGCAATCCAGGTCTTTGGCGGCCGTGAAATGTAATTATGGATAATAATAACCTTGTCTGTTTATATTAATATAAAGAGGCAAGATTTGATTTTTTGTTTGTTTGTTACTGATAGGATCCGAAATATATTAAAAATTCTTTCACCAATAAAATGCTACATTATTAGCCAGTAACATAGGCTATATTTCATTTCCGTTTTCCCACGGGAATGGTAAACTACGCGGGTGAAACTACGAGTGTCTGCTAGTTTATTATAGGTTGTGTAATGGCAACTTGGCAGGTACGATTCATGGGCGTCTGCTAATGATATGAAAAAAGAAAAAAAGCGAATTTTATACAGTTTAATTTCGGCTGGTGAGAGGCTTCAACCGAAAGGGGTGTGGATTTTCATTCTCCTCCGAACAAGTCCGCTTTGAGAATGTAGTCAAGGACTAACTTGTAAAGAATTAAAAAATAAATACAAAGTGTGTTCAATAACCATTAAAATAATAACACTACACAACGTATTTCCATGTTAACTTTTTTGATATTTTCTCTGTTAAGATAAATATAAATCTTCAATATAAATTTCTCAATTTCATTAATTTATTTTCTTATTTTATTGCCTAATTCTCTCATCATAATATTCTAAAAGTGTTTAAATAGTTCTAGCCATTTTACCTGTGTAGAAATGTATAAAAATATATATAAATAATATAGTAAAAAACATTAGAAATCTCATAAAGTTGCTACAGAAATCTCAGGAAACGAGAATTTTTAAAGCAAAACTGCGCGATTGTGCGGAAGAAATAAATGGAGTGAGCGATATTAGCAAAGCGTTCGCCTTTGTGTGGCGTACACAAATGATTTATATCTCTTTAAGATGGGCGTCCACATATCTGCATCGTAAGTATCGGTCGCATCGCATCAAACGGATCGTAGTTTTCTGAAAGCCACAGATCTGCATCGTACGGATTGCACGAATCTACCTGTCGGCATTACCGATGCTGATGCTCCGAGCGGCAACTTTTGGGATATGTGCCGATGACGTCATACGGAATGCAGAACAATAGACGAAACATGCAAAATCATAATCTGCATGCATTTCCGAGTTCAAAATGTAAACAGAATGCGGTCCTCATAATGGGCACACACAACTCCTCACAAAGTTTGGTCTATCTATGGAGTACATAAGACGTAGGTCTTGGGTTCGATCCCCGGCTGGGCCAATTGAGATTTTCTTAATTGGTCCAGGTCTGGCTAGTGGGAGACTTCGGCCCTGGCCAGTTACTACTCTACCGACAAAGACGTACCGCCAAGCGATTTAGCATTCCGGGACGATGTCGTGTAGAAACCGAAAGGGGTGTGTGTGGATTTTCATCCTCCTCCTAACAAGTTAGCCCGCTCCTATCTTAGATTGCATCGTCACTTACCATCAGGTGATATTGTAGTCAAGGGCTAACTTGTAGAGAATAAAAAAAAAATCTATGAAGTACATTTCGCTTCCTTTCACTACGAAAATTATGAGATTATAAGAGTGACTTCAGCAATCCGATTGTTGGTACTTTCGTCGGCAATCCGATCGCTGCTAATACTGTGTACGCGTTGTAAAATGCGTTTTATGCGATGCGCCCGATATTTAGGACGCGTATATGTGGACGCTTATCTTTATATCGCTTTGTCAAGAAGATGTACCGTAGTCAACGTTGTTGCTCGAGTTAAGAGTTAAGCCTTTCAAGGAAAATCCAAACTAAGGTTGTTACTGTTGTCCTCGAACAATAATTTTAATAATACAAATTTTGAAAATAGAAATACAAATTTTTCTTATTCATTAAAATTAGCATTATAATCAAACAAACAAATCCTAGTTGAATTTTAATTTTAAACATATAAGCCGTTTCTAAGCGAATATCAAAAACATATTATTAAACAGCCCCTGTTTATATAAAAAACACAGAAAACGATAACTTTATTCTTCAGAAAGTGAAATTTTCATGGAACTCGTAGGTATATGTTTCAAAATAGATATGGTTTCATCTATCGCTTATCATCATCCCTTTGTAGGGTATATTCGATATGGGCTGTCAAGCTCAGGTATTGAGACAATTATTGTTGAGCCTTTGATGTCTGTAATTTCACCGCCAATCACATCCCTATAGACCGAAATACCGACGTTATTTGCCGGTTTTACCCATGGCGATAATTGAGCGCTATGAGACAGCAATGAGCGAGCAATGCCATCAGAGATACAAAAATGTACTGCCTACGTAAAATAATACCTTACGAACCTTTATTAGGCATTTTTTTATTCAGTAGGTACAATTTGTATATACCTAGCCTACCCTATTTAAAAGCCTTATGCACAACACTATCAGAGAGAGCCCTAGTAGCTACTATGGACCCCGCCGTGACCCCACCCGCACTTCCTACTCTGTATTACACTAACTAGTGGTAGATGCGTTACCTGTAAGACGCTGGTGTCGAAGTGCGCGAGTAGCGCGGCGAGCGAGCTCAGCGACGGGCCCCGCCGCGACCCCACCCGCGCCCCACACTGTATTACACTAACTAGTGGTAGATGCGTCACCTGTAAGACGCTGGTGTCGAAGTGCGCGAGTAGCGCGGCGGGCGAGCTCAGCGACGGGCCCCGCCGCGACCCCACCCGCGCCCCACACTGTATTACACTAACTAGTGGTAGATGCGTTACCTGTAAGACGCTGGTGTCGAAGTGCGCGAGTAGCGCGGCGGGCGAGCTCAGCGACGGGCCCCGCCGCGACCCCACCCGCGCCCCACACTGTATTACACTAACTAGTGGTAGATGCGTTACCTGTAAGACGCTGGTGTCGAAGTGCGCGAGTAGCGCGGCGGGCGAGCTCAGCAACGGGTCCCGCCGCGACCCCACCCGCGCCCCACACTGTATTACACTAACTAGTGGTAGATGCGTTACCTGTAAGACGCTGGTGTCGAAGTGCGCGAGTAGCGCGGCGGGCGAGCTCAGCAACGGGCCCCGCCGCGACCCCACCCGCGCCCCACACTGTATTACACTAACTAGTGGTAGATGCGTTACCTGTAAGACGCTGGTGTCGAAGTGCGCGAGTAGCGCGGCGGGCGAGCTCAGCGACGGGCCCCGCCGCGACCCCACCCGCGCGCCCCACTCTGTAACAATACATTACAATACGTTACATTACATTACACAATACATTCATTAAATACATTACAATACATTACATTACATTACACAATACATTACTAGCGGACGCCCGCGACTTCGTCCGCGTGAAACCCTACTACTACTCTACCCTACTCCCACTCTCCAGCTACCCTACCTACAGGGTAAGAGTAGGGACTCAACCCTACCCCTACCCTACCCCTAACCTACTCCTTCCCTACCCGCGACGGAAGCTAAAAAATTGTAATGAGTAACTTCTCCCGTTTTTCCAACATTTCCCTTCACTGCTCTGCACCTATTAATCGTAGCGTTATGAACAGGTCCTATAACCTGCTCAGGAGTATGAAGAATAATTATGCCAAGTTTCGTTAAAATCCGTGGAGTAGTTTTTGTTTCTATAAAGAACATACAAACAGACATGACAGAACATACAGAATGCAAGCGATTCGCACTACACGAAATTAGTCACGTACTTACGCGAAATAAAACTTATCCCAAGTTACGGTAAGTTAAATAAAGCCTCCGTCGAAGTCAGTAACGTAATTATAGAAGCTACAGGAGAAAACTAATTTTGTCTACGAAACTACACTTACTCGGTTACTCTTTGCGAGTGGAGTTTCGTTTGAGTGATGTCTTTTTTGTTCGTTTTATAAAGAAGTACGAGAATATCCATTCACGCTTTTTTTCTGGTCCCTGTAATGACGAGATCTTCCTAGCGCGGTTTCACTTGTGTGGTTCCCGTTCCAATAGGAATACGGGGATAAGATATAGCCTATAGCCTTCCTCGATAAATGGGCTATCTAACAGTGTAAGAATTTTTCAAATCAGACCAGTAATTCCTGAGATTAGCGCGTTCAATCAAACAAACAAACAAACTCTTCAGCTTTAAAATATTAGTATAGATGAAAGTTTGTAACCTCCTACTTTTTCTTTTAATCTTCAAGTTAGCTTGACTACAATCTCAACTGATGGTATGTGATGATGCAATCTAAGATGGAAGCGGGCTAAATTGGTAGGAGGAGAATAAAAATCCACACTTTCGGTTTCTACTTGCGTGGCTAATCGCTTGGCGGCACGTCTTTGCCGCTAGTGTGGTAACTAGTCACGGCCGAAGCCTCCCACCAGCCAATTTTGGAAGGTAGCAATTTTACGGTCTTTAGGATTTACGGTGTTTGTAAGCTAACCGTATTTGAATAATACATTTTTGATTTATTAAACCAAAATTAAGCTACACAAATCGTAAGAACCGTTCTACTAAAGATTGTGTTATCGATTATAAATCAGCAAAAACTGCATTTCTTGCCGGTTTTCACTAGAATCTACCTTCTAAACTAATAGTAGAATCACTAAAAACAAACTTATCGTCCCAAAACTGCTTGTAAAAAATATGTTTTGATTTTTGAAACGAAAATGAATTCGCAGCGATTAACCGGTAAGCCGCACAAATCGCCAGTATCGGGTTATGTTATCGATATAATCACCCGCGTATAATCCCGCTCGTTCACTCCCTAAACCCTATTAACAAAGGATCACGTCAAACCCTTTAGGATTGCGAATAAGTTGATTTTGCTCAAATATCATCATCTCATGACATTGAATATTACCCGACAAAAAAAATATAAACGTTGTATTGTAACAAGATTAATTCGCTCCGCCAAAACTAGATGGCGGTAATGGTAGATTGACCCACGCTATCGGTTGTCGTTCGGCGAAAGGCTATATGGTGGCCAACTCAGTCTCAATATCATCAAATTTCTTACCATTAGAATGAGTAGTGGTAACTACTAACTAGTGCTACCACCTTTCATGGGACACTATTGCAAGCACCAGTCCGGTATATAGATTGTATATAAACTTAATAATCGGCAAGTACCTAGTGCTTCCACCACTGATGGGACGCTATTTGAAAGACCTCACTTGTAGAAAATGTACAATAATTATAGAACCAATAAATAAATAAATAATTCTTTTACAGTATTAATTAATAAATAAAAGATTAGAGAACAACAAATTACCTGACTTACTTCTCTATTAATTCATTTAATTACATTTTATTTATTGAATTGAAAAGTACAATAATAATTACACAATACGGGAACGGGAACCACTCGGGTGAAACCGCGCGGCGTCTAGTAATAAATATTTCAATTTATTAAGAATATTGGCAAGAAAAATTTAAGTGGCTCTAAAAACTGAAATTTTGTAAATAGCAATTAATAGCACTTTCAACTCAAACAACAAAGGTTGCCTACCCCAGCCACAAACATATCCACATTGTAGCAGCGTAGATTGTCCAAGTTTCAAAATTCCGTCCCTTATAATGAAATGGGCCATTTAAATAGGCTGATAATGATCCGATCAGGCCACTACAGGCTGTATTAGCGACATACGCCGCAAATCCAACGCACTCCCTCCCTAATCCCTATTAGCAGAGGCTCACTCCGAACCCTTTGGGAGTGGATACAGAGCACCGCGGCTTTGTTTACAAGAACGTTCCGTTTACATACATTATCGCTTGAGTTTAACGTTATTTTGTTAACGTTACGGCATTGTTACGGCTTCATTTGTAAATCAGTGAGCAGACGAAATTTTATCGCAAGGTTCGGATTGAGGTCATCATGTTTACACTGGTCAAACTTTTGTCAAAAGTGCCTTGTATCACTGGCATTTTGAAGTGATACCTTTATATCGGAGGGTAAGCCGTTACGTTACGCGTTACGGCGCCGCTGGCTTGCTCAAGAATGCTGTTTGTGTGAAAATGTTTTTCGCACCTTTCCAACCATTCATCTATGGTTTATACATCATCAAAACCATTAGACAGAGGTCTACCTCTGTCTAATGGTTTTGATCTATGTCCAATGTTTTCTTCAATCTTAAACCTCTGTTTAATATCATAGATGAACTCTAAGTAATAACCTTAGCTTTTCCAAAGTTAAACAATTCGTAGCTCATTAAACCCACCCGGTACCCGACCCGCGCCGCCTCGTCGCTAGGCTTCCACTTGACAGGTGAACCACGGGTGGACGCCGCGTTGTCACTAGTGAACCTCGCGTGGTTAACGAGTTTCCGAAAGTCGACAGGTAGACCACGGATGGCCGCCGCGTTGTCAACTCGCGGTTCACGCGAGGCAAGCATGACAACATCGAGCTATCATTGAGTGATCCACTCGCGGTCGGTGCGTGGACACCTCACGTTCGAGGCGATCCGGTGATGGTCCGAAATTGATGTAGTGAGCGAATGCCTATACAAATCCATACGAAGAATACTAACCACTCAAGGCGAGGCGGTCGGGTCCCGGGTAGGTCTAATGAGCTTCGACCTTTTTACATAGATTCAACTTAGATTAGTTAAAGTTATCACGTCTGTCAAACGTCTCGAGACGTCCCTTTTTCATTTTGTTTTCTTTTTTATTTATTTGTACTTATATTTTACTTTGTTACCTACTAGTAGAACTGCCTCGTAGGTCTAGTGGCTAACTTATATGGCTTAGGATGAATTCTAAAGATTTGAGAGTTTGGTCGGGCTATAAAAGAATGAGATTGAGATTGAGAATGAGGACTTTCTTCTAAGAAGTTTAAATGTAAATTCTTAGCCCGGAGTTGGGAAATTAAAAGTCAGGTCCAATTTTTTTATTTTTTTTTCTGATTTTATTTTTCTGTTTATAGTGACCGGTAACGCCACAGTATAGGCAATTTTGTTCACTTATTACGATTTTAACAAAAAATTACTAAACCGATTATCGAGAGAATGAAATGAAACCAATCTGGAAGTATATACTTTTTCAAACAAAACTGGTTCTTCGTATGTAGGTGAATGTGTATATATATATATATATATATATATATATATATATATATATAGATATACATAATTTATATATAAATTATGTATATCTTACTATTGTATGTATGTATTATTAGTATGTAAAGTATATGTAGTTTGTTTATTATTTATTATAGCACTATCCGTTTTCTATTACTTGATTTATTATATTGCGGGTTGTCTGGAGGAGATCGCTTTTAGCGATAACACCGCCTTTGTGCATATTTCTAATTACTTATTTTGTTACTTGATGAATATTTTTTTATGTGCAATAAAGAATTTATCTATCTATCTATCTATCTATCTGAATTTACTAAATTGGTTAATAAATGACGAAGTTCTAAGGTAACAAACATAAAAAAATATACGATTCAAATTGAGAACCTCTTCCTTATTTGAAAGTCGGTTAAACATACTAACAATCTTCAACTCTTCGATGTAACGTACAATACAAAACCAAATTCAAGTGGAAAAATTCAACCTGGAAATCGTCGGAGCACCTTTCAAGAGTCACGTATCTCATTAGACAGCTCGTATGGAATTTACACCCTTCCCAACTGGCTCGTGTGACTATAATATACAAGCTATTTTAATCTTTAACTGTATTAAAATAACAGTTACAATTCTTTGAACATATTTTTAAACTCGCAACTATCGAATTCAGATTTGCTACACTATACGGGATTTTATTTGTTTAAAGGAGTTTATACTCTATGTTCCATAGATTTATGGATCAAAATGAATATTTTCTTATGTCATAGTAAACTACTATCAATCAAGGTAAGAATAGGTAAACTTTGTTTCCTCTCAACAAACTTCGATTTTAAGGTAACACGTTGTGCTAACAGTAGGGGAATGCTAAATGGTGATTTACTCGAGCGTCGCGGGGACTTATTTGGTAGATTAGGTTATAGAAACAGTAAAAGGGTTTATATTTCCGTGGTAGAAAACCGTCTACAGATTTTCAAGTTTTGATTGATCATTTGTTTTGATTAAATATAGTACATTGTTATACAGAAGTCTAAAAAGACTCATTATATACGAGGTATTTTTAGGGCACGAGCCGTAAGGCGAGGGCCGCTAAATAGAAACCGAGTTTATAATGGGTTTAGCCCCGCGTGTTACACTATACTGTTCACTACTACTCAATGTTAAAATTCTTTTTGCAAACGCATCTCGCATCTCAATAATAAAAAAATACGCATTCCACAGACAAGAACGCTGCAATTCGAACCTACTCTCTCCAAATCGAAGGCTGAGGTCATATCCACTGGGCTATCACGCAAAATATACCTCCTAAACTATATCTCTGCTTCATCTTTGCGGTTTTTTACGCGGTTTTCGATATTTCGTGATTAGTGAGAACAATTCGTTTTTATAATAAAGATAAAACGACGTGATCTTACCCTACCGTGCTAATAATTGTGCATGTGTAGGTCACTTTAGGGTTACAACTTTTACAAATAAGTATAATATGAAAAGTGTCTTAGTAAATACTACAAGCTCGTGATATGTACGTTCAATATACCCTTTTCGTACCAAGGTCGTTCTAAATAACCGTTATTACCGATGAAGCCAGCGAAATGTGAATCAGTAACGCATACGGGTGAAGCCCACCGACCTGGATAACTCGCTGGAGCTAACTCGGTCGACACACTTATACTTTACTGTACTATTTTGAATAATTCTTTGTTTTATTGAATGTCAAAGTTAGCGTGCTAACTTTACAACTGAAGTTGGCACTTTTGACACTTGCACTTGACATAGATCTTTACTTCGCCACGTAACAAGTCCCGTAGACGCGGTGCTAATGTCTTAATGGTGCTCATTGTCTTTTGGTAATGGCGGTCTTATTATTTATTTATTGAAGTAGTTTAAAAGTTTCTATGTTGTCGCTGTCAATGTATTCATTTCTCTCCGAAAATAGAGGATTGTTAATTAAATGCAATAAATAATCAGATTCAATTCAAAGGGGTCGTGATAGCCCAGTGGATATGACCTCTGCCTCCGATTCCGGAGGGTGTGGGTTCGAATCCGGTACGGGACATGCACCTTCAACTTTTTAACCGACTTCCAAAAAGGAGGAGGTTCTACGTTCGGCTGTATGTATGTTTTTTCAGTTGTGTGCATTTTAAGAAATTAAATATCACGTGTCTCTAACGGTGAAGGAAAACATCGTGAGAAAACCTGCATACCAGAGAATTTCTTAATTCTCTGCGTGTGTGAAGTCTGCCAATCCGCATTGGGCCAGCGTGGTGGACTATTGGCCTAACCCCTCTCATTCTGAGAGGAGACTCGAGCTCAGCAGTGAGCCGTATATGGGTTGATAACGTAAAGCAATTCGTTTGAGTTATCACTTTTGTCGAGCGTCCCGAGACGCACTTTTTAGGGTTTTTAGGATAACGCGACTGTAAGGAAAAATAATAAGCCTTAATAGCTCAAGGGTAAGAGAGATCGGACTCATCACTGAGGGGTGATGGTTCGATCCCCGCCCCGTTGGTCTATTGTCGTACCCATTCCTAATACAGTTTTTCCCGACTAGTTGGAGGGGAATGGGTCAAATTTAAACAGATATGGCAAATATTCTTAAAAAAAGAAATGGAACTCATTACTAACGCCATCTTGTACAAGTTACGGATACTACGTCGTACATTTTTAACCTGTCACATTTTTAAAGTGTATGAGGTAAGAATTTAGACAAATCCTACTAATATTATAAACGCGAAAGTTTGTGTGGATGTTTGGATGTTTGTTACTCTATAACGCTTTTTCTCTGTGGGTAGGCTTAAAGAAAGTAACACATTTAAGTAATCTCTTATATTTTCAATTTTAAAATATATACAAGTGTTATTAAATATATACATATGTACCTGTGAATAGCCTAGGCTTGCCAGCTCCTTTTGGTTATATTTGCACAGGCTTTAAGCTTCTTTTTGTGACAGTGTGCTATTTCACATATCCTAACCTCACTTTTGGTTTTTTTGTTTTCACTGTTACTAAACTTTGTTTAACATGGAGTCTCTAAAAAGTAACATAAACGAAATCAGTGAGCACTTCAACAGAAGAATGGAAGAGTTCCAAAAAGAGTTAAGAGCAGCAATCCCAGCCACAAGTCCAACATCAAATTTAAACTCTCAGTTTCTAGCCTTCCGGACATTTGTTTTGACTGCACTGGAAAATCTGCAACTACAGCTTGAGCTTCTTGGCAAACAACAGGAAGATTTGGAGATGCATTCCAGGCGAAAGATTCTTCTAGTGCACGGAGTTCCAGAAGAAGAAAAAGAGGTTCTAGGAGTTAAAATTTCGACCACCTTGTCTGAGCGCCTTGGGCTGCCGGAGTTGACTCCAGAAGCAATTAGCCGCAGTCATCGCATGGGTCGTCCGGGTGATAAGCCACGGGCTGTTGTTGTCAAATTTAAGGACTTCTCGCTGAAGAATATGGTTTGGTCATCGAAATCTAAGTTGAAAGGCACAGGGGTCACTTTGTCAGAGTTCTTAATTAAAAGCCGCCATTCAATTTTTCTGGCGGCTCGACAACGATTTGGCGTAGCCAAGTGCTGGACAAAGGATGGAAGCATTATAGTGCTTGACCAGACTGGTAAGAGACACCGCATCTCGTCAATGAAAGAGATGAATGCTATCCCGACGTCCACGCAGAATGCCTCTGTGCCTATTGCTGCTCCTTCAGCCACGGGTGATGCTTCTCGGGACACCAAGGGTGTCAATGCCAGGTTGAAGAGAACGGGCAGGAGATAAGCCGTGTATAGCCGTCTTTCGTATTTCGTGAGCTGTGTTTCTCATTGATCCGTTTTATTTGGTATTATGATTTAATTCACAATTTTAGTTTATGTTTAATTAGTTTGTTTCATTCAATTACTTATTACTTATTAGTTATATTTAGAAAACGCAGGTAAAACGTTAATTTTGCAATTATATTTTGACGTCTGTAATTTTAACACATCACACTGACATTGACGAGAGATAGATCTGTCAAAGATTATTAATCAAAGTCAAAATGACAGTTTGTCTAAGTTTATACCACAGATGTTGCTATATTTTTATAAATCCTCTGAGACTAAAATAGACAATCATATTCTTACTTTAGTTTGCTGTAAATTGTAAGATTGTAGATCTGTTTGTAGTTCTGAATGTTTTTGTACTAGCTTAGTTTATTTTTATTTGTAATTTTGCTGTAACTGATTTTTTTTTTTTTCTCTTGTACTTTAATATACTTTGTTTCTCTTTTTATTTTTGTAAATCTGTGTAAATGTATATATTTCCTGTATATCTTTATTTGGCTGCTGGCGGTTTAGGATAAATAGGTGCATTTTTTTTTAGCATTTTTAGACACTTATCATAATTTATTTATTATTATTATAACTATTTTATATATAAATATTTTTGTATTTGTTTAATATTTTTAATTACCTATGTCATGTACCAGTTTAGATAGTGATATATTTTTGTCTATGTCGTCTAGTGATAATAGTTTCCACAGTACATCTTTCCTTCCACTCGATGAAACCCTTGATTCTCACTTCTCGGATTGCCAGAAAAACTTTAATGTTATCCACATTAATGCACAAAGTATCCCGGCTCATTATTCTGATATGCTTGCGTCTTTTGATTCCCGTAATATTCATGCCATTCTTGTTTCAGAATCGTGGCTTAAATCTTGTTTACCATCAACGTCCTACTCGTTGCCGGGTTTTAGGCTTATACGCAATGACCGCGTGGGTAAGGGTGGTGGTGGAGTGGCGATCTACTTGCGGTCTTATATTTCTTTCTCTATTGTTGATTCGTCTCCACAACCTCCTTCACCTGATGCGGCTGAGCACCTGCTGCTAGAAGTTGTCCTATCGCAAACAAAAATTCTTCTTGGCGTGTTCTATTGTCCACCATCTGTTTCTAATTACTTTTACTCATTTGAAACTTTACTGGAACAAGTAGTCCCCTTGTATAGTCACAGCATAATTCTGGGGGATTTAAATACATGCCTAGTTAAAGATGACTATCGCAGTAAGAAGTTAATGACTGCAGTTGAATCATGTAGTTTATCTGTCCTGCCACTTACTGCTACACATTATTCTCCTGGTTGTACTCCATCTCTTCTTGACCTTATTATTGTGTCTTCTCCTGATTTCGTCTTCAAGCATGGTCAATGTCCAGCTGAAGCATTTTCGTATCATGATTTGATTTATCTTTCCTATAAATTACGTCCTCCTAAGGCAAAATCGAGAATACTTCTGCAGCGTAACTTTGCTGGAATTGATAAAAATCGCCTTTGTGATGATGCTACGAATTTGGATTGGTCTGTTATTGCAGATGCAGATTCAGTTGATTGCAAGGTAGACTTATTTAATACCCTAATAACTCAGCTCTATGACGTGCATGCTCCAGTAAGGCCGATTAAAATGAAACACCTACCTGCTCCTTGGCTTTCTGATGATATAAAAATTTATATGAACAAAAAGAATTCTGCAAAATATAAATATAAAACAACTGACTCTGAAGCGAATCGTCTTAAATATCATAAGGCTCGGAATCGCTGTAATACATTATGTAGAGATGCACAACGACGCCACATTTTTAAATCAGTAGAAAATGGCAATTCTGCCAAAACTTGGAAATTTCTAGAATCTCTTGGAGTTGGTAAATCTTCCCCTAATAATCCTATCAATATTGATATCGAACATCTGAATAAACATTTTGCTACTTCCGATACGATTGATAGTATTGATAAAGAACGTACACTTAACATTCTTTCTTCTGCTTCAACTCCTAATCATTTACCCTTTTTCTTTGAGTCTTTCACTGAATGTGATGTTAAGAAGAGCATTTTATCGATCGTCTCAAATGCTGTCGGTTCTGATGACGTGAGCCGTAATATGATCATTCCCATCATTGATATTGTTATCCCAGTTCTTACCCATATCCTAAATTATTCCATCCACTCCAGTAAATTTCCTGAGGCATGGAAGAGTGCTCAAATTATTCCATTACCTAAAAAAATTACCCCTAATTCCTTCTCAGACTTTCGACCTATTTCAATTTTGCCTTTTCTGTCAAAAGTCCTTGAAAAATTGGTTTTCCGACAGTTGAGTCTTTTTCTTAGCAAGCATTCCATTCTAAGTCCCTTTCAATCCGGTTTTCGCCCTGGTCATAGTACGGTCACAGCTTTAGCAAAAGTTACTGATGATATCCGCTGGGCGATGGATAATAGACAACTCACAGTCTTAGTTCTGCTAGATTTTAGTAATGCTTTTAACACTGTTGACTATGACATTTTGTTGGGTTTATTATGCTCTCTTAACATATCTCCATCGGTGGTTGACTGGTTTCGGAGTTACCTCAATGGCCGTAAACAGCGTATTCGCGTTCACGATTCTTTCTCATCTTGGTGTGATGTTTCGGCCGGGGTACCTCAGGGTGGCGTGTTATCTCCTTTACTCTTTTCCATATTCATTAATTCTATCACTCAATGTTTCACTTCTCTCTACCATATGTATGCAGATGATGTGCAAATATATCGCTCGTCAACTCTTGAGAACCTTGGCTCTGCTGTGTCTGCTATTAATAAAGATCTAAATGCAATTTCAGTATGGAGCAAACAGTATGGGCTTAAGGTTAACCCTATTAAATCAAAAACAATTATTATTGGCAGTCCTAGTCTAATCTCAAGAGTTGTTTGGGGCGACGTACCACCTATTATTTACAACGGTGTCATGATACCGTATTGTGATTCGGTTAAAAACCTTGGAGTTGTTATGGACAAGGAATTATCGTGGTGCATGCATATCAAGGAGTTGAGTAGGAGGACGTTTGCGACGTTGAGTTCGTTACGACGCCTACGTTCTCTTCTTCCAATTCCTACCAAAGTTATGTTAGCAAATTCTCTCCTACTCTCTGTTCTCGATTATGCGGACGCAAGCTATCCCAGTTTGACTGAGGACTATCTTAATAAACTTGAGCGACTTCAAAATGTTGCAATTCGGTTTATATTTAGCCTTCGCAAATATGACCATATATCTGAATTTCGTCAGAAACTCAAGTGGCTTCCTATTCGCCGTCGCCGGGATCTGCATGTACTTTCTCTTCTGTACTGTGTGCTCTTTAATCCAAAATATCCTCCTTATCTTAAGGAGAAATTCACATTTCTGGGAGTGCAATCAGAGCTAAGAACATGTCGTGCTCTTACTCTGTGTATGCCTTTCCATAGGAGTAAATTTTATAAGTGTTCATTTGTTGTTCGTGCTGTTAAGCTATGGAATGCACTCCCAGTCGACATTCGGAAATCCAAATCCCTTGATATGTTTAAAAAATCCGTTAAGACATATTATCTTAGTCACTAGTTACATATTTTATTTTATTAGAATATTTATCATACGACATAATGATATATTTATATATTAGTTTATTTTATGATATTTATAATTATTATATAATTTGTGTATTATGGTTTATGTATTAGTGTGTAGTTATTTGTATGTATGTATATGTACAATATTATTACGTACACACCACCTACAGTTGTCCTAATAAGTTCCTAAGCCTAAGGTTGCCTGGAAGAGATCGCTACTAAGCGATAAGGCCGCCTTTTGTATTCTACTTTTTCTTGTGTTTCTGTCTTGCTTGTTTTCTTTTATTTTTGTGGTGTACAAATAAAGTGTATTAAATAAATAAAAATAAATAAACGCCGCTACTACTGAAGCAATTTGGCTAAAATTTGGAATGGAAATGGATTTTACTCTGGATTAACACATAGGCTACTTTTTATCCCGAAAAATTCCATGGTTTCTCGAGATTTGTGAAAACTGATTTTAATGATATGAATGTTTGTTACTCTTTCACGCCTCGACTACTTAACCGAATTAGCTGAAATTTGGTATTGATATATATTATAGCATGGATTAACACATATGCTACTTTTTATCTCCAAAAAATTCACGGTTCCCGAGGGATTTGTAAAAACTAAATTCCACGCGGACGAAGTCGCGGGCGTCCGCTAGTTATAAATAATAATTTAAGGAAGTACTAATAACACGCTAAGCGGTAGAGAGCTATACTTTTTTTTCTTATAAATTCTCATAAAAACAAAATAAGTAGCGAAGCTCGATCAGATATTTATAATCTATACCTACTCGTAAGTCTATGTCGTGTAGTGTCATGTTCTCACGCCGCCATATTGGATTATTCGCTTTCAGACCCTTTCACATTGAAACTTAATTAAAATTCCCGGGAAGAAAAGGGATAAATTTATGTATTGCTGAAGAATTTTGGTATGCATAGCCCGAGCGTGTAATGTTCATGAGAATGTATCAGAGTTCTTCGTAATAACACCAGACATTATAAAAAAAAATGCTTTTTATTTCTTCTTATTAACAGTAAGTGCTAAGTATTTTAATTTGTTAATTGTTTAATTTAAGTAAGTTATAATTTTAAAATGTTCCACATAATTAACATCAGGTTAATAGATATAGAACAATGATGTTAGAAGAAAAACGAGGTAGATAGGTTAAACGCGGACTACAAGTGTCACGTTAAAACTATGCTAATTAGCAAACCTGAGCTCAATCGCGGCACTGTCATCGCGCCGTTGACAACGAATTTTTGTGTACCAGTTGTAAGCATCGATTGTGGTTTATGTAACCTATCTACCTCTCTTTTCCTCTAACACCATAGATACAAGTCTTAGACCTTCGTGATTTTATAAAATCTTCTTAAAACATTGAACTGACTTGAAAGATGCAATATTCTAAAAAACAGTAATACGTCAAAAAGGTTTTTAAGTTTATTTTTTTTTGGCACCGCTTTAATCTACGCAATCGCACCAATACAAAGAACATAAGTACGATGTTATTTGTCGAGAAGATAAATCATTAATGAACTCGAATCATGCGAAGTTCCAGTTGAATTCATTTAGTAGTTTCAGAGATATCCGTTTTTTAAAAATACTTGTAATGTTGAAAACTTTCTTGGATTTTTTAAATAGATTAGTTATTTGTATGATAAAAATTAGTTTCAATATTGTGATGAAAATTAAATTGCCGGCGTATATTTGCAATGGCACCGTCTACAGTACTACGCCTGATTTTCGTACGTATCCTACGACCTACGTAATATTTTAACGGCCTCCGTGGCGCAGTGGACTTACAAGACGGAGGTCCTGGGTTCGATCCCCGGCTGGACCACTGAGGTTTCCTTAATTGGTCCAGGTCTGGCTGGTGGAAGGCTTTGACCGTGGCTAGTTACCACCCTACCGACAAAGACGTGCCGCCAAGCGATTTAGCTTTCCGGTACGACGTCGTGTAGAAACCGAAAGGGGTGTGGATTTCGTCCTTCTCCTAACAAGTTAGCCCGATTCCATCTTAGATTGCATCATCACTTACCACCAGGTGAGATTGTAGTCAAGGGCTAACTTGTAAAGAATAAAAAAAAAATCAATAACTTTTAATATCATTCGCCCAGACACCGGATCGCAAAGTGATGGCGCCCGTGCACTCTATTCGCGCGTGTCTCATTGGTCTCTTCTTCAAAAATATAGACATTAAAAAAAATCTTTTACTTTTTTCTAAGATTTGGCGCCTGGAGCGACTGCTCTTTTCGCCGTATGGACGGGCATAGCACGACTTGGTAGTGTGTGCGGCTAGCCTTACAGTAGAAGAGACCACATACGTGCAGCTATAAGCCGTTTTCACAGTTTAATTTGTTACAAATACTTATAAGAGAATCTGAATTCAACCGTTAAATACCAAAGATAACAACGTTATCAGGTACAAATTCGTTGTACAAGCGCTCAAACGCTCAGACCGCTTTTAATGCAAATAGCTAAATGCTATCGGGACGAAGACAATGTTAGCACAATGGAAATTAAGGTGGTGATACACAGGGATTCCACCGGTTTATCATCGAAGTCATCATTTTAGCAGACCCAGAAGTGATTACTAAAATAAGAAAACTAATGTCGAACAAAGGTTATGATTCACAACATTTGTCAGGACAACTTAATTAACAAATCAAACTGTAACCAAAATAATACCCTAGAATGGCAGAGAATGACCTTGAGCGAAGTCACGCACTTGTGAACGTTATGTGTAGGATTAAAGGATCCTATGACTGTTAACAAACACTCCCCTTTTCCACTCGAGTCACTCTCCCCGCCTATCCCAAGTAACCCACAATGAATGACACAACAAGAGATGTGGACGGCTCGAACGCGACGAGCACACTGAAGCCATCCGTACCGCAAGTCGTTGCAACGCGGCGATAACAATCATATGATGCAATCTCTTTAATCCCATCTACGAAACGAAGAAGAGGAAAAGGTGTTTAATGCTAGCCATCAACTATCGCGATCGTCATGATGTCATGCACATCGCGACCAACACACGATCAGTTTTATCGGATGTCAAGCCGTTAGCGCTTTAGGCATGAGGGCTTATCGAATGGTGAGTGACTAGCTTAAGAAAATACTAAAAGACTACTTATTTGAGAAGTGCTACTAAGCTGTAAATTACATAAATATATAAAATTGAAGCATCTAACTGTGATTTTAAAAGAACTTTGTTTGAAAAGAAACAGACGAAATTTTTGAAAAAAAGCTTAATTGTGTTTTAGTATGTATCTTAAATATGCACTTGAAAAACATAGTTATTTTGAAATTACATACGGACATTTAATTTATATTTATATGTATTAATACGTCCTTAAATGTTATCTCAGTGTGACTACATCTTAACTAAACCAAATGGATTCCAGAGCAGTAAACAGCGAGTCGAAACGCGCGATCTGCACTTAATCGACACGATCTACAGCTATCAGTGCTTGCATTTTGGACTATTCTAGTATAGGAGCCAACTGAAAATTCTTCTATAAATACCAGACATCAATAACAACCCATATTTGACTCGCTGTTGAGCACGAGTCTCCTCTCAGAATGCGAAAGGTAATCTAATAGTCCACCACGCTGGTCCAATGTGCAGATTTCACACCTAGAGATTTAAGAAAATTCTCAGATTTGCAGGTTTCTTCACGACGTTTTTACTTCACCATGTCACGTAATATTTAATTTCATAAAATGCACATAACTGAAAAGTTGGGGGAGCTTAATTACGTAACTAATTCAGTTCGATTTCGCTTGCCTGAACCTAAAAAGCTAAAATTATTCAAAGGGTATTCAAAATGGATGCCTTTGTACAGGTAGGCACTTAAATCAAAACAAATTGATTAAAAACACCCCCAACCGCGTGCCAATACAAATAAAAATTGTGCTTTATGAAAGCGGTATTTAAAAAACCATAGAAAACTACCCTTTGGCTGAAACAATGCACCATTCATAAGTCCACTATTGAATGGACATATGTTTTCTTGGCGCCGCAGTTTTAGCTGTTGGCTCTTATAGTGTAAGGGGTAGCGGATATTTTTCAACGGGTACCTATTGTGTTCACGCTCTACTTGCGGGGGCGGTGCGTCGATACGAACGTATAGTATAGAACCTTTGCATATAACGCGTGGTATGAATAGGGGCTATCAGGTATTGATTAGTAGTTCAATAGTTTATTATACATCACTAGTGGACACCCGCGACTTCGTCCACGTGGAAATCAATGTAAACTTTCAAGTCCTATTTCATCACTTTAGAGTTTCAAATTAAAAATTTTTGAATTCCAATAAATTTCGTATTTTTTTACGATTTATGAACAAATTTTTAAAACTGTAACTCTAAAAATGAAGGATGTTTCATACAAACTTTCAACCCCTTTCAACCCCAAATTTTATTTTCGCAATAAAAAGTATCCTATAACCTTTACCGTATTATGGTGTTAAACCGTGCCAAGTTTCATTTAAATGAATTCAGTAGTTTCAGCGTGATACCCGAATAACAAAAAAACACGGACAAGCAGACAGATAGAAAAAAAAACGAAAAAAAATATTTTTAGCTTCAGTATCGATTATATAATGCCCCCCAACAAAAATTTTAAAATATCTTCAATGTACAGAATGTACAAAATGTATAGAATTCGTATTATAAGTATAGATTCTAGATGGCGCTAGTAGTACTCTATGCCACGGTAACGTTTGGTGTTACAAATGGTATAAGTAAAACCTCAAATTGGAACAAATGTATAGAATTCGACCAGTTTTATTATAAATATAGAATAGATAGATATAGATTATAAGTATATTATGAGCCCAGAGTATGTTTTACTTTATTAGAGAAGATATTTGGATCTTACATCCCACTGTTTTACAGATGTCAGCCTATTTTAACAGTTCAATAAAAAACAAACACCCTCTTTATAGGGGAGGAATCTGGATTGGAAACCTTGGTTATTTGAAGATGTATAGATAGTTCAATCCACGATGACGCGCCCCACTCTTTTTTGGAATTGCTTACAGTGCAAGTGTGCAATAAAAACTGCTAGAATGTGTGTTCTATTACTACGCAACAAGTAGCAATGTGTGCACACGAAAACAAAATTAAATCATAACGAATTTCATATTTTACTAAAAGTATGTTTTGGGAAGGAAGGACATTGTCAGGAAACCTACATACCAGAGAATTTTCTTAATTCTCTGCGTGTGTGAAGTCTGCCAATCCGCAATGGGCCAGCGTGGAGGACTATTGGCCTCATCCCTCTGAGATCCATCCCTCATTCTGAGAGGAGACTCGATTTCAGCAGTGAGCCGAATATGGGTTGATAACAATGTTTGACAAAATTTGGCAAAGAGTGGGGCGCGTCTTCGTGAATTGATCTTACTATAACCAAACATCAGACAGAGACGGATTTTTTCGGATATTGAGTAGATTTCTTTGGATATCAAACATAGATTTTTTGGATACTCTTTGGAGGTTATTAGGAGACAATAAACAAAAATTGACTCTTCGTTCATTATGCCATCATGTAGTAGCAGTGTAAAAATATTTTTCCTAAATATTTCACCCTAATTACCTCGACTAGGTTTGTTTCAAGTCAAGCTAGGTTATGTTTCTTATTGATTTAAAAATAAAACAACATGAAGAATATATAGTCATAGACGCTAAAATTTGTATGCATGTCTGTTACTCTTTAACGCCGCAACTGCTAAACCGATTTAGATGAAATTTAAAATGAAAAAAGATTAACACATAGGCTACTCTTTCTACTCTCAAAAATCCACGGTTTTGCGAGATTTGCGAAAAACTGATGGATATGATAGTTTGAATGTCTGTCACTCTCTATCGTCGCGAGTACTGAACTAAATTAGCTGAATTTTGGAATGGAGATAGATTATAACTTGGATTAACATATAGGTTAGGTTAAGTTAGGTTTTTTACTTATATTTAGATAATGACAATCGTACCGCGGAACCCTAAAAAGGATTTCAAATGACATCACCTAACAGCGTACCAACTGCTATTACCCCAACCCAAATTGCCATGACATTTACCAACCAATTTTCGCATGAAAATCATACGAAAATCAACCTTACACTCAATCACATACAGTTGATTATTCATGAAAATAACCACGAGGCACGGAGTAATATTGTAATAGAGATTTTCAGAGTAATTGAGAAAAAAAAATTGAAATACATTGGGGAAGGCGTGATCGAATAAAAAAGAAGCGAAAAATGTATTATCTACGAGTACCTACATCTGTAATTTGAATTTTTCGCTTTTACTTTCTTTGATGCCAATTTTGGGGTGCTGGTAAGCTTGTCGATGACAGGAAAGTCGTTTCCGGCAGGTATTTTTGCCATTTCCGGAACATATGTATGTATACAATAACTCTCAATCCAATTTACATATAAATATTGGCTTTAAATACTTGATGGATTCAAACGATTTGAAAAATTCAATTTATTATCAGTCAATTTTAATGTATTACCAAAAAATATATAATGTCGTCAAATCGAGCTGAAAAAGGAACCCAGGACCTCTCTATTGAAAATCACGGCATTACCACTGCGTCAGAGAGGTCGTCGATTAGTAAATCTATACTTCTATACTAATATTACAAAGCTGAAGAGTTTGTTTTTTTTTGTGTTTGAAGAGTGTATTTGATTGAACGCGTTAATCTCAGGAACTACTGGTCTTTCAGTGTTAGATAGACCATTTATCGAGGAAGGCTATAGGCTATATTTTATCCCCGTATTCCTACGGGAACGGGTACCACGCGGGTAAAACCGCGCGGCGTCTACTAGTGCATTATAACGCGAATCTACCAGTGAAAATAAAAGGTCCTCACTGAATAAAATGGAGCCATTTTTTTTATTCTTTACAAGTTAGCCCTTGACTACAGTCTCACCTGATGGTAAGTGATGATGCAATCTAAGATGGAAGCAGGCTAACTTGTTAGGAGGAGGCTGAAAATCCACACCCCTTTCGGTTTCTACACGACATCGTCCCGGAATGCTTAATCGCTTGGCGGTACGTCTTTGCCGGTAGGGTAGTAACTGGCCACGGCCAAAGCCTCCCACCAGACGTGTGATCCGGAAACCGGGGATCGAACCCAGGACCTCCATCTTGTGAATCCTTCCGCGCATACCACTGCGCCACGGAGGCCGTCAAATATATATCTAGCATACCTAAATCTCTGATCAAAACGCAACTGAAGTGCTGAGTCAAGGCACATAGCCATCAAATAGCTCGACTAATTATGCAATTAAGGGGGCACCGTGAAACGCGTGAACCTCCGCCATTACGTGACGTCACAACATGGCGGAACAATGGCCTTTTATAACGTCGTCAACTAATGAAAATGCCAGATTGCCCTTTTCTACATAAAAGCTTAATAAGACTGGAACCTCCACTCAGCCACACCTTATATTTTGTTCGTAAAATTACGGTTTACGGAGCTATTACCAGTCTGGGGTTTTCAAGTTTGTTTGTTAGTTAAAAAAAAAAGAATTCCTACATTTTATAACTAGCAGAACCTCGCGGTTTCACCCGCGTAGTTCCCAGTCCCGTGGGAATCATCATTATGAACCCATATTCGGCTCACTTCGAGTCTCCTCTCAGAATGAGAGGGATTAAGCCAATAGTCCACCACGCTGACCCAATGCGATTTGGCAGACACGCAAAGAAAAGAAAATTCTCTGGTATGCAGGTTTTCTCACAATGTTTTACCTTCACCTTTGAGGCACGTGATATTTAATTTCTTAAAATGCACACAACTGAAAAGTTGGAGGTGCATGCGCCTGACCGGATTCGAACCCACACCCTCCGGAGTCGAAGGCAGAGGACATATTGAATCCCGTAGGAATACGGATATAAAATAGATCCCTTGTATTTCTTGCGATTGCATCCCTTGCTTCTTCTATTCTGTTCAATCCTTTTATACAAGTATATCGGTTGCGAAAACAGTTTATTTCGATACTCAAAAACGAGCAATGGCACAAACGTTATGCTAGAGTCTCAGGTTTTCTCTAATGAGAACTAACTAATGAGACATGGGGAGGCGAATATTCAGACGTCACACTTTTGTGTATGGACGCATTTGGATATTCGGAACTATCTATTGAATAGATATAACTATCTATTCAATAGATAATAGGTAGTAGTAGTAAGGGATGCAAAAGTTTCTATTGCATCCCTTGCTTCTTTCTCATCAATCCTTTTATACAGATTCGTCTGTTTATGGTACAGTATTTCGACACTCGAAAACGAGCAATTGTGCACAAACCTCGTGCTAGAAACTCAGGTAACTAATGAGACATGGGGAGGCGAATATTCACACGTCGCACTGCATTCGGGTATTCGGGGCGCGAGCGAGGAATTTAATTACACCGGCGCGTGAAAAACTGTTATGCTCACTCATATAAATTTCGAGTGCCATTTCATACAATTGAGCGGGAATATGAAATGAATTGGAATATTCAAAATTAATTACACAGACTAATATTACGAGTTAAAACTTTTCCCTCCGCCTTTTGAATTTAGAGTGGCTGAATCTTTACAACTACGGAATTTAAACGGATTTGCCTGCCAATACCTTATTGAGAAATAGTAAAATAACAAACTCAACTTTACGAGCTCTTCGTTGTAGAAGTTTATTTCTTTGATTACAAACACTTCAATTAAATTAAAATTAAGAATCAAAATAATAATAAAATTTAAATTTTAAATAAATAAATTATTATAACAAATATAAACCATCCAATTGTTCACCCATAGGCAAGGTACCTAATATGCTGGCGCTGTTACCTCTCTGGACGGCAAGACTTATCTTTTGCTACAAATAAGCGCTCTTGGGTCACCTAACGTATGGATCAATTTGTCGGACTTAGAATTAAAATTTTTTTTTGGGTTTCTGTGTGCCTAGTGGGAGTTTTCAATATTTTCATACTGTTAGGTACTATCGCGTTAACGTGAACGCTAATTTATATGGAATTGAAACAGATGTGCCGTAAGAAACAAAAAAGTACAACAGAAAAGTACAAAATTAATTATTTTTCTCTTTGATTCAGCCTATCCCATTAACTGCGAAACTCATATTAAGGCTTTTAACATATAATCCACTCTCTGTTTCTCATCTTTCTCTATCTTCCTCTCTCGCACACAAACACAAGTACAAACTCAGAGAAAATTCTCTAAACATATGCATAAACGATACACTCAGCTCATATTTTAATTTTCACTTGTTTAATCAACAAAATGCTCCCTTAGGATGTGACGTCATTAATCATCTAATGAGTTATGAAAAATCGCGCAACATAACTCCCATGAGCGGAATACTTTCTATGGAACAGCTTCCACGCCCTCAGACCTGTCCAAACTTGGAGATAAATTTCAAAATAGCAATTCATTACTTTCGTATTCCCACAGCTTAGGTATCTTACAGTATGGTGATGTTAATACGTATGGTTAATACATGTTTAAAACTAACGGACGCCCGCGACTTCGTCTGCGTGAAATTAATTTTTTTCACATATCCCTCCAAGAACCATGGACTTTTTTGGGATGAAAATTTCAGCCAAATCGGATCAGTAGTTGCGGCGTTAAAGAGTACCAAACATCCAAACAAACATCCATAAAAATATTCATACAAACTTTCGCGTTTACATTAGTAGAATGCATTAAAATGCAGTAGGATATTTATATTTTTTGATCGAAATTAGATAAATCTAATTTTTGTCCGCTAACAACTGTCGTACTTACAATTAACACAAATTATTCGTTTATTTAAAATAATATTTTCATATTAATGATAATAATTTAAATATTTTCTGATAGACAGTGGCGGGCACTTCCATAGACATAAAAAGTGCACTGACTACCCTGAGGCATTACGTATCTGCATTGAAGAACTAATTTTACATTTTGTACAATTTGTACGTAAGCATAATGCTTACCCTAGAGATCCGTTTTTATACTCAAAATTTGGTAGCTATAAAAATATAGTAGATATTTTTAGTAAAATAATAAAATGACGATATATATTTAGGATAAAACTGTGTGGGAGTTTTCAATATTTTCATACAGTTACTATCGCGTTAACGTAAACGCGAATTTATTTGGAATTGAAACAGTTGTGCAGTAGAGCCACTAGATGGCGCTGTTTCAATTCCTTAGAAATTCTCGTTTACGTTACCGCGATAGTAACAGTATCAAAAGGCCACTAGGCCCACTGTATGATGGTTATACAAAGCCACAGCAGTAAAAGCTAGAACTCGTGATATTAGCGAACCGAAACGCACCTGTCCTGATTGTAGGATTACCAACGGATTTCCAAAAAAATTAAATATAAAAAAAGTTACTTTTTGTCGCATCCTACAATAAATTTGTAAAATTTAAACGTTTTTATTTTTTTTACAGAAATACAATAGTTACAGTAGTTTTTAGGTCAAAATCGGAATTTACTACGATTTTGTCACTCTGACAGTCCAAGGGATGATGTCTTCACCCCTACAGGATATGCGAGTAAGTCACCCCGTCCGTCACTAAGTCCTGTCAACATCAATCAGCTAAGAAGCGTGTCACTTGACGCTGGTGCAAGAAGAAAGCGAAGCGCGATTTCAAAATTTTTTTTACCTTTCTAAGAATTCATACAGCCTCTCTCTAAGAATTCCCACTTCGTTGGATTATTATCTTACCCACTGCCAACACAGTCTTTCCCGACTAGTTTAAGGGGAATGGGATTATTGGCTATATTTAAAAAAGATATGGCAAACATTCATTAAAAAAAAATCGTAATCACAAATGAAATGAAAAAAATATGGAAACCTTATAAAATCTCTTTGTTGTCTATCGATATGTCTGTCAATTCCTTTTATTTAGTAAATGCGTGGTGTAGCAAATTAAAAGTTTAAAGTACTTCCCTTTGATCTAGAACTAACACATTTATCAAGTAATCGTTATAGACCAAAAGGTAATAAACAGTCATAGGCCATAAGTAAATCTTTTAAAATTGATAGAAGGCCTCGGCCTACATGAACCATTTTGATGATTACCACTACATATATACTCGGATAGTGATGATAATGATTATTATCAGAAGAAGGTCAATAGCAACTAAAGGCATTCGCTCCTAACTTACACCATTTCTTTCTAGCTCAAAGAAATTGTGCCACCTGAAAGTAGCTTGAGAGTGAAAAATGCACCGCGTCAATAGACTGATACCTACTACCCTTTTTTATTCGACTACGACAAAGCAAAGGAAGAATTACAATTTTAGCAATCTACGACTTTGTAGGTATGTTCGTCCGTAGCGGCTGAACTATTAATCCGATTTTTCATTTTTTATTGTTTACAAGTGTTTATTTATTGTTTACCATCAAGTGTGGTCATGCAATGATGGAAGATGATAACTTGTTAGGATGAGGATGAAAATCCACATCCCTCTCGGTTTCTACACGACATCGTACTGAACGTACTGACTAATTGACTATATTCCAACCGACTTCAACAACAGGAGGAGTCGATTTTACCTTGTGAACCTCAACTTTTTACTTGATTTAGGTAATTTTTTTCTTGTATTTGCAGAGGACCCATTTTTTTAAATCTAACCCTACTTTAGTTAGCAGTTATGTTGCAATCGAGTAGAGTAACAAAGTTATTCTCAGTATGTTTTGAAATATTTGAGATAGTTAAAGCGACAATCCATAAATATCGGTAAACAGCGGGACGTCTCGCACTGACGTAGTTCCCGTTGTCGTAGTAATCTTATCTTAGGGTAGGGGTAGGTTAGTGTAGGGTAGGGGTAGGGGTAGGGTAGGGGTAGGATAGGTTTATGGTATAGGGATAGGGTAGGGGTAGGGTAGCGGTAGGGTAGTTGTAGGGTAGGGTAGGGTAGGGTAGGGGTAGAGTAGAGGTATTATAGGGGTAGGGGTAGGAGCAGGGTAGTGTAAGGTAGGGATAGGGAAGAAGTGCAAATAAATAAATTAATAAGTCAAAGCGAAGCTTGACGGGTCCGCTAGTACGGGTATAAAATATGGCCTATTGACTCGCTGGTATTGTAGGTTTCCACCGATGAAAGAATTTTCATAAAATCGGTTTAGCGATTTAGATGTGAAAGCGTAAAAAACAAACTTACTTTCGTATTAACTAGCGGACGCTCGCGACTATGTTTGCCCTTTGACCTCATTAATCCGGCTTTATCGCAAAACCCGTTCTTAGCGGAAACGCACTAACTATAAGCTACCTCACTGCCAAATTTCATCTTTATACGGTTTTGGAAATTTCGTGATGGATGATCTTTCGCAATTTATTACAGACTAGCCGACGCCCGCGACTTTGTCCGCGTTAAAATCGACGTAAATTTTTAACTGTCCCTACCCCTACCCTACCCCTACCCCTAAACTAAAAAATTCAAGATTTTTAAATAAGAAAATGGTTGTTGTGCCTCACTCGACATAGATTGATATAGTGTATCGCGGACTTTTTTGTAGATATTTATAAGATCTACAATTAATTTGAACATTTTATGGTTATATCTTCTATAGTTTAGGCAGCGTACGCAAAATAAGTAACTTTTCTGGTTGATTTTTTACACCTTGTGTCCGAAAAACCCAAATATCTTACGGAACCCTATTTTTTTCCAAAATAAACTTTAGCCTATGTTACTTGTGGATAATGTAGCTTTCGAATGGTGAAACAATTTTTAAAATCGGTCCAGTAGTTTTTGAGTCTATTCATTACAATCAAACAAACAAACAAACATACAAACTTACAAACAAAGTTTTCCTCTTTATGATATTATATTACAGATAAGAATGACTTATCTTCAAGTTGTGGCTTCGATACAACCTATAGTACTGAGCAATCGCAGATTATCGTCAGAGCGTCTGATCCCGGATAAACTCGATATATTAAAGTTGTCCGGGACCGGCTAATACCTAATACCGACTGCCTACCGGCGCTGTATCAACTTGTCTTCCCATTCACGCTTTCAGGTCACGTTCCTTTATTACTTTTTATGACTCTTGGTAGATAAAGTTTTACTTGGCAATATACTGTACTGTTTAGATTACTCGATAACCTATAAAATCATTTTTTTTTTATTTATTTATTAGGTTTATTTACAATCACTTACACTAATTAAAATAATACAATGTAACTAAGTTATAAACTATAAGTGTAGTGATTATTTACAAATAAACACAGCATGAAATAAAGAAGAACAGTAAATAAAAGATAACTTAAATATCACAAATAAAGAACATACACACTAGTATTATTAATTGAAAAAGAATTAAAAAAATAGAGAAAGAAAGGAAATGAAATAAGGTGAGCACATTTTAGTCATAAGAGTACCAAGTAGAGATGATTTTTTTACAAACACTATATAAATGATTCAGATTGATAATGAGATATTCGTAAGTTTGCCGGTTTATAGTATGTAAAGAAGTTTTTTTAAGTATAGGAAATAGTAGTCTGAGACAGATATAACATCGCTCATTCTCGTGTTGGCTCGTGTTGACGCTAGGTGGCGTGACTTGTTTTCGTAAAGAGAAGGGAGTTAGAGAGGGGTAGCGATCGTTTAGCGGGAACGGTTTGCAATATAAGGCGCTCTTCAGTGTGCTCGTGGCGTTCGAGCCGTCCACATTTCCTGTTGTGTAATTCTTTATGGGTTAGTTAGGATAGGCGGGGAGAGTGACTTGAGTGGAAAAGGGGAGTGTTAGTTAACAGTCAAGGGATCCCTTAACCCTACACACAACGTTCACAAGTGCGTGACACAAGGTCATTCTCTACCATTCTAGGGTCTTATTTTGATTACAGTTTTATTTTTGTAATTAGATAAGTTGTCCTGACAAATGTTATGAACGGTGAAATGTAACCTTTGTTCGACATTTATATTTGTTTTTTATTTTTTATTTATTTTTGTTATTTTTTTTATTTTTGTAATCCACTTCTGAGTCTGCTAATGCAAGTATTTTTTTAAACTATTGACTTTTTGCATTTTGCACGTCTGATAGAGATGTGGATTTTTATAAAAAAAATATACCCAATTCTATATACTATTCAATTTAGGGTTATAACCGAATGCTTATTTTAAGGCAAAAAATATTACGAAAAATTTTTAATTCGTTCCCAAAGTTTATTTTAAAATAAAGTTTAATAGAAAATTTTTCGTTCCTTAATGTTATTTTAAAATAAAGTCCAATAGAAAATTTTAAAGGCAATATTTTTATCAAAGTAAGCCTAGAGGTTTAGAAGTTTAGATCGCTTTCAGGTTTCAATTTGGCGGTCTTAAAGGAGGATGGAATGTCTTTGCAACGAAGCTGGTATTCGGTATGGAGCCAAGACTTTATGATGTATAGGTATTCAACGACGTCTTTATCTCGAAATATTTACCTTGCAAGCTGAAACCATGTTTATTTGTTACTAGCGGACGTTCGCGACTTCATCCGCCCTTAGACCTCTTTAATCCAGTGTCTACACGACATCGTACCGGAACGCTAAATCGCTTGGCGGTACGTCTTTGTCGGTAGGGTGGTAACTAGCCACGGCCGAAGCCTCCCACTAGCCACGATATATCAGTTTAACAAATGATGATGTTTTACTAGGTAAACTATAAATAGTTATTAACGAGAGTGATAGAGAGTGGGTTTGGCTATGTTTTAATTAACATTTAGTCTCGACAGACTGAATTTAATTATCTTAAACACTCCTCTATTCAAAGCATTGACATGGCTTTTCAATAGTTGAAGGAAAGTTTATATAATACTTACAGGCATGATTTGTATTGTTACTAGGATATATCATTAAGTTAATCATTTTTTTTTTTATTGAGAAAGAATACAATAAGGAACTTAAGCTAACTTATCCTAATAAGTATACAAATCATGCCCACGTGGAATTGTGGCAAGAATACTGGCTGCATTTCCGCGCTGGACAGCCAGGCTGATCCTTTGCGCAAAAAATGAGCCACCAACTCTCTGTCAGAGAGGCATACTTGAGCCACTTACCGGTTTCAGCTTTTTCTGCTGCGGCTCCCGGTCTTGATTCTGTCTCCCTGATATGACACGGTGCTTATGTGTCAACGCCCATCCATGCTCTTACCATCATCCCGACTTATTTCTGACGGCTCGATTAGCGCAGAAATATTTATGGTGGCAAGAGCCTTTTTTATTATATCATTAAGAGACCCATGCTGAGATAGCCTACCGTCACTCCTTTGGCATGAAAACCCGTAAATTCCAAATTCACTTAACTCTTTTCCACATGGACATTTGTGCTCTAAGCACAATGGTCTACCCGTCTGAGTCCTAGAGCCATTTATTAGCCATTTATAGTTTATCATTTTGTTGTTAATTCGAAACTCTACAAATCTAATAAAGCATTAATTAAATAAGAAAATACAATTCACTCCAAAACAATGCTTATGTATTGTACAAACAGATTATGTATGTGAATTTCCCGACTCTGTAAATGACATAATCCCTAAATTGGGAGAACAAAACAAAGCTGACAATATAATAGTGAACAAGCGAGAACAAATACCAAGTGAGCAAACTTTCAAGTGAGATTACGGAGAGATTAGGATTCGGGACAACTTACAATGGAATTCTCAGCTCATTGAGTAGAAGCAAATAACGGCATTTTCATATAATAATGCCTACTATATAGTATATGCGTTTATGATTTATTCACGCTTGGATTACTAGTATTGTGATATTCATATTCAAATTTAATATTTCCGACTGATACGGAAATGGGTTTTTTTAAAGAATATTTGCCATATATTTTATGACTAATGTTCCCTTTACCCTCTAATTAGTCACACACTGTGTTAAGCGGGATTTGAACCTGTGACTTTTCAGTGTTGAGTCCGACCCGTTAACTGGTGGAGCTATTCATCATTATCATCATCATTTTAGCCGATGGACGTCCGCTGCAGGACAAAGGCCTTTTGTAGAGACTTCTAAACATCACGATCCTGAGCCGCCTGCATCCAGCGAACCCCTGCAATTCGCTTGTCAGTCAGTCAGTCGTCAGTCTACCTGGTGGTGGAACAATGCCAAATATTTTACTTAAAAAGAAATAAAATGGGACATTTTTATGTTATGAAAATTATAAGCTAAAAAGTATATAAATAGGCTAGCGGACGCCCGCGACTTCATCTGCGTGGAATTTAGTTTTTCACAAATCCCTCGGGAACCATGGATTTTTTCGGGATAAAAAGAAGCCTATGTGTTAATCCAGGCTATAATATATCTTAATACCAAATTTCAGCTAATTCGGTTCAGTAGTTGAGGCGTGAAAGAGTAACAAACATTCATATCATCAAAATCATCAGTTTTCGCAAATCTCGGGAAACCATGGATTTTTCAGGATAAAAAGTAGCATATGTGTTAATCCAGAGTAAAATCTATTTCCATTCCAAATTTCAGCTAAATCGCTTCAGTAGTAGCGGCGTTTTAGAGTAACAAACATTCAAATATACATCTAAACATCCATAGAAACTTTCGCGTTTATAATATAAGTAGGATATTGTATTTAATAATAAATAAAATCAGACATTTTTAAGTTATGAAACTTATAAGCTGAAAATAAGTTTTATATGAACGCTGAGTACCTATATATATCAAACTAGTGAAGCTTTCAATCCCCCAGTAGGTGGACTCAAGCGAGTCGCAGGTAGTTGTTGGATTTAGAGGCTTAGGATCGCTGTGTTTGGAAGTCCTTACAAATGATCTATGTCCTGCAGTGGACAGCGACTTTTCATTTTGTAGACTTTTAGGTAAAAATTAATGACAATGGACTGTTTATATACCTACCAATAAATATTGCGAGATTTACTAATGCATGGTTTTTGAAAATTTCAACTTTATTGGGAGGAAATGGAAGAAAGGACTTCATAAAAACTCTGCTCTTGAAGGATGAATGTATAATAATCAGGATTTCCACTCAAACAAAAGTAATATATTTTTATTTGTACTTATCTGTATATTGTTTTTAGCAACTCAACAAAGTATTAAAACACTTCTTGCTGCCTGAACGATTAGATCTTCTAAACTATTTACCGGATTTTAAAATAGTTTTCATCAATAGGTGTAACTATAGATAGTAAATTAATTTTATTACAAAATAGTGAAAGCCTTAATGTCAGCCATTGACCATCCAATAAATCCACGTGCCTGCAGCGCTAACGGCAGGACATCCGATAAAAATGATCATGTGTCGCGATTGGATGGTCAGTGGCTTACATAACAAAATTAATACTTATTGTTTAACACTGTTTCCCACGCGGACGAGGTTAATTATCTAGCAGATGGTTAATTGTCGGCCTAACTTGGTATCTTAGGCCAGTAAAAATAATCTATACTAATATTATAAAGCTGAAGAGTTTGTTTGTTTGATTGAACGCGCTAATCTCAGGAACTACTAGTCCGATTTGATAAGTTCTTTTAGTGTTAGATAGCTCATTTATCGAGGAAGGCTATTTATATATATTATCCCCATCCTACCGTTCCTACGGGAACCACGAGGGTGAAACCGCGCGGCGTCAGCTAGTTTAGACATAAGAAAATTAATTTTCAAATTTTATAAAAGTCATCAGTTAGTATGTATTGACATACAATATTTATCAGTATTGCTTCCTCGGTTTTCGAAGATGCACAATTTCGTATGAAGTAGCTGTCGGGAACATCACGGCAATTAAGGGATCGAATATTGCCGCATTGCAGGTGTAGTGGCAGACCGGCTTATGGGGAAAACTGTTTAGATCATTTTAGAGACCAATATACTTCAATCATATTCATTCACAAAGAGATAAGAGCCGTGATAGCCCAGTGGATATGACCTCTGCCTCCGATTTCGGGTGTGGGTTCGAATCCGGTCCGGGGCATGCACCTCCAACTATTCAGTTGTGTGCATTTTAAGAAATTAAATATCACGTGTCCCAAACGGTGAAGAAAAACATCATGAGGAAACCTGCATATCAGAGATTTTTTTTAATTATCTGCGTGTGTGAAGTCTGCCAATCCGCATTGGGCCAGCGTGGTGTACTATTGGCTTAACCCCTCTCATTCTGAGAGGAGACTCGAGCTCAGCAGTGAGCCGAATATGGGTTGATAATGATGATTCATTCACAAAGTCTGTCAATCCGTTATTTTTTTTTTTTTCAGAAATGTATTCATTTATTCACCAAATATATAAGATTTAGAACGAACATAATTATAAAACACAGACAAACACAGACAACCACAGAGATTTGAATTTGGTGTCCATCTGCAACTAAACTTAAGGCCTAGTTCGGACTTCTTTAGTATTTTAGTCTAGTACGAATAATTTTTGAATTTACCGCCCAAAAATTGTTCGTACTCGACTTAAATACTTAAGTAGTCTGTACGGCCTATCATAGAGAGTGAATTCAGTAATTACGTATTTATTCTTGTGTTCCTTTGAGGTTTTTTTTACAGTAAAAGTCTGTTAAGCCTCGACAGATCAGCAAAGAGGACAGAACTTGCAGTTATTCTACTTTCAAACTAACCTCGTACATTTAGTTAGTACATAAGTATTTTGCTTCACTTGGTATTTCGAAAAAGATGGTATTAGAAAATTAGATAATCGAGTAGATACTCGTTGTTACATAAGTTTTACAATAAAAAAACCATCTTCAACATTGTGCTTTATTATAAGTAACCTTGTTGCTTGTTAATATATTTAATAGTTTTATTTCACGGGTATCGATAAAGCAAAATATATGCATTTTTGTTCAGTTGGCGTATCTAGGGTAACCAGGCATTCGGATAAACACGGAAATGGTTAGGTTTTTAGAATGCCCGTCCGGGGTGTCAGTAATGACACTGGAAGCCAAACCCCTTTTTACCCGACTGCAAGAAGGGTTATATTTTTGTATGTATGTATGTATGCAATTTTCTTTATTACCTCATATCTTCTAAACCGGGGATTTAAGTAATTAAGATATCATTAGATTTTTCTTAATAACTTACGAAGTGTTCTTAGATAAGTGAAGTTAAAAACCCAAAACAATGAAAGAAAGACTTCTAAGATTGCATCATCATCCGTCCGCTTCCCTCTAAGATAGCATCATCATTTACCATCAGGTGAGATTACAGTCAAGGACTTATTTGTAGGGAATATAAAAAAAAATCTAATACAATATATTAATTCCAGTTGTGGGAATCGAACCCATGGCTGTAGATGCAAAGAGCAGGCACTCACTGTGCCACGAGACCTTCGATATACGAATAATACTTAAGAAATAATTTTATCTGTCCGGGGTTTCAAATACAAATGTCCGGGTAAGCTATTTAATCTGTCCGGTTATTTGGAATCAAAACGTGGCCACCCTGGAAATATCTATACTATGGAAACATAGATACCGTCCGGAAAACAAAGCCAATAAGGCACGTCACGCGACGCGTCACGTCAAACTCGCATAAATCACGTTTACGGCGCGCCGGGTTCGATTCCCGGTCGTCCGAGATAACATTACAATAAATTTTCAACTAGAAATTCGCTTACATTATTCACGTAGGGCGAGTCGGGTGAAAAGAGCATCTCTAACTGCTCGTATATCTATCTATCTATCTATCTATATATCTACCCAACTATTCTATCTACCTATCTATCTACTTGTAGATACTCGTATATTTGACGGATTTACAAAACGGAGATCCTGTGTTTGATCTCCGGCTGGGCCGATTGAGGTTTGTTAATTGGCCCAGTTCTGGCTGGTGGGAGGTTTCGGCTGTGGCTAGTTACCCTACCGGCAAAGACGTACCGCCTAGCGATTTATCGTTCCGTTACGATGTCGTGTATAAACGGAAACGGGTGTGGATTTTCATCCTCCCCCGAACAAGTAAGCCCGCTACCAACTTAGATTGCATCCTCACTTATTATCAGGTGTGATTGTAGGCAAGGGCTAATTTGTAAGGAATAAAAATATATCCAGATTTATAACTACAAAAGCTTGTATGGATGTTTTTTTACTCCTGCACTTTGAAGTATGGAACGAAGATAGATATAACCTGTATCAACGAATAGGCTAATTTAAAACCATGATTCCCATGTGATAGTGAAAAGCCAATTCACACGCGGACGAAGTCGCCGGCGTACATTAGTTCTCTAGTTATAAATATGCAAATGCATTGTTTGTTTGTTTCTTACGCTTTTGCGCTTAATCTACTTAACCAATTTTGATTTTTTTTACCTTAGTAGCCACACGAAAACACAGGTGAAACAGAGGGGCATCCCATTTTCTAATGAAAAACTCAAAAAAAAAGTAATTCGTATTTCGTAGGATAGATGAAATAAATAAATAAAACTAGATAACACAAACAAAATAATACAAAGACATAAAAATAGAGGTACTAAAATAATACCTATTCAAAAAACAATTAATCAATTTATATCTTTTCACACAATTCTGATTCCACGTCATCTGATGAACCATGTTTTTCAAAAAGTCAAATAATAATAAAACGATGTTTTCCCTAATTATTTGTTACTGTTGGTTGGAAACATTAAATATGTATTTTAATAAATTCACGCGCGTGTAAAAAATGGTTCGCCATCCCTGACTTTATCTCAGGACATAAAATTTACGGGGTTTTCGCAAAGTAATTTAGATTACATTACAACAAAAAAAATCCCAAGCGTAGGTTGTTTTTTATATAGAAACATTAAATATTTCTTACTGAATGGTTCCACCCACGTTGGTCCCGCTTTTGTGTGAGTATTAAATGAAATCAATAGTTTTTTACTTGCCAGAATGTGGTACATATTGGTATATATACATGTACATAGTTTGATCGTGATAATATAGAATGTGAGGTTTTTTTATGAAAGATGGGAATTCGTTCGACAACCACGCCTGAATAATGACAGGCATCCACAGACCGCATCGTTCGTATCGCATCCATCAAACCGATTTTAATATTATTTGTACAGAAAGTGTGTCAAGTGATCTGCATCTTACGGATTTTATCAATCGTAAAATTAAAAATCCGTTTGATGCGATGCGTCCGATACGTACAATTCGAGTCTGTGGGGGCCTGCCATAATGCAGTAATGCATTATGGCAGGTCTAAATTAATGCCCAAAAGAAGCCATATCAATCTAGCCTTGAAGGTGTTCTAATTGTAGGTGGCTAGAAACACTGATTCCGGAAGGGCATTGCAAACTTTTGCGGTGAAAGGAAATTATTATTTTTGACACATTCACTATCAGATCTTAATTATTATTACTGATACCAATGGCTTAACGTTATCCTCTGGGTTGCGGTACAAAATTTCCTAAAAAAGCTTTTTATTATTTCGACCGACCCGCGACTCGAACCTAAGTCTACATGACACAAACCCAGATAACCCATCTGGGTTCACTCACTGGACGAATGAGGCAATTAGTTAGATATAAATAGGTTATAGGTATGTATTAATTACAAACAAAAAAGTCATGTGTATGAAAAGGTTTACCTCCTCTGGCTTAAGCTTTTGATTTAAAATTCACGGTCCTATAACAAGAAATTTAGATTACATAACAAGATTGTAGAATGGATTCAAGGTCGCCGTCGACACAATCTGTTTCAGGATGAGACTGTTTAATTAAGAATGAGACCCTTAACTTTGTACTGAATAAACCAGATATACTATTTTCTGTTTCTAAATTGTGAAAACGACCCTTTATTTTGTTTTTTTTAAATCAGGACATTTTTTTGTTTCTTAATTAACTTTGGTAAATATGCACTATATTTTACGTTAGATAGTTTAACGTCTTCATTCAACATTCATTATCAACCCGTATTCGGCTCACTGCTGAGCTCGAGTCTCCTCTCAGTATAAGCCAATGGACCACCATGCGGATTGGCAGACTTCACACACGTAGAGAATTAAGAACATCCTCTGCTATGCAGGCTTCCTCACGATGTTTTCCTTCACCGTTTGAGACACGTGATACTTAATTCCTTAAAATGGTTCTTTTTTGGTTATTTTTTTTTAATGAAATTATGTTTTAGGTAAACGATATCTGAATAAAATAAAGTTTGTTGGAAGTTAAAGTTTTCTGGTATCAAATTTTTATCCATACCTGTATTATAACTGCAATAAATGTGAGTTTGTTCGTTTGTTTATCTAAAATTATCCATTGTTTAATATGTTAGAACCATAGATTAAGGATAGGTCTAGAAATTAGTAGACTAAGGTCTTAACTGACTTAAGGGACTACAACCAATAAACTGATTTTGGTGAGCATTTTAATATTCAATAGTTCATGATCTAAGCACCTTTATAAGGTACTTTAGTAGCTACCTCAGTTAATTTTTTAATAAAACCAGTTTTTCATTAAAAAAGTTACAACGTCTTTTGATGTTGAGAGAATAATAAAATTAATATCCCTCTTAAAGAATCCCAGTTATTTGTATATTAAATACCTCTGGAGTTTGTTCCATTCTTTGTAGCGAGAGAAAAAATCTCTTGTATAAGATATTTGAACGGTACATTTATAATGTTCCATAAGTACTCGTGATTGTATGATGTAATATTGCTTGTAACATACAGTGGGAGTTTCAATATTTTTATACTGTTACTATCACGTTAACGTAAACGCGAATTTATATAGTATTGAAACAGTTGTGCAGTAGTGCCACTAGATGGCGCTCTTCCAATTCCTTAGAAATTCGCGTTTACGTTAACGCGATAGTAACAGTATCAAACTGCCACTAGGCCCTCAGAATTGTTGTCACTTCTGTTGATGATAAAATGAAGATTTACGAACTTACTGAAAATCAAACTTGAGACCTCGCTAAGTTGGAGAGGAAATTGGTGTACTGGCAATGTTTTTAAAAGACAATAAATATTTTTTATTAAAAATATATGTGTTTATTGCATCAGGGGTTAAAAACAAAGAGTTCCAACTTTCCGAGGTAAAAACGGTTTATAATATGCCTGAAAAATATGCTTTTAAAAAACCGGAAAGGCCATATTACCACCAAAAGTAGTTTAAAAAAAATCGCGGACACAGGAATACGAGTTAAACAAAAAACATTCGATTTTGAAGTCCATTATAAAGCCTTCGAAAGTATGCGAAGTTGTAACCATTAGCCAGTATAAGGACAATACTAAGGACGATAATCGAACCCCGACAATAAATAACACAAATGGTCGCACAGAACACGAGGAGCAATAAAAACCGTAAAATTCATGTATTTGCTTTGATTCCGATAATGTATTGCGTTTCGTTAGCAAATACTCGAACATCCGAGATATCCGAGAGGATTCGAGCTTTTAAAAGCTACAGTAGCTCCGCGGTTGAGACTCTGGACAAGGAGTTCTGAGTTTTTCAACCAGACTGTTGATAATAGTCTGGTAGAGCCATAATTTATAATTTTGAAAAAAAACAACACGTAAATAAGATAATTATTTTAAAAAGAAAACCGATTAAAAATAACACATTCTGATGATATTATTTTTTATTAGAACAGATGTTATTATATGAATCAATATCTACGTAGACAACGAAATCAATTGACAAATGATTTATGTAAAAACAAAATAAACGATTTTGACATTCCAAAACAATATTTTTAACTTGTTATTTATAATATAAATAATTTGCAACAAGTTGAGGGAGTGTGTGCTAGTAACATTTATATTTGAACCATCACATTATATTTGACGTCATCATTAATGATGATGATAATGCACAACATTATCATTATCAACATCATTTTACCAAATATCAAATCGCGATTCCTAATTTTTTACTGAGTCCACGCATAAATTATTCTGTTTTTTAAAGAAATGCGATGGATGCTGTGCATCGGTCTATTTGTTTCTTTGTCTACTTGCACTTATCACAATCGGTCTATTTGAAGAAAGAATATTTCGATTTTGACCTAGAAAATAAAAATAATAGAAGGATAACCGAATACCAAGCCGTCTTAATAGAGCCAAAATGCCAGGCAACTAAGACTAGTGCTTTGCACCCTTAAGGGTTCACCCCTTCGCCATTATCTGATTATTTATTGCCTCGTGCACCCCTGATTTCCGGAAAATACCTTCCGCCCAGGGCTGTATCACAAAAACTATCCTAAGAAGGTGGATGTGAACTTTATATTATTTAAACTATAATGTTGTTTAAGCAGATTCAACATTTCTTGATGAGTTGGATTGTGATTTTAAATGGTGAAATTGTCATTTGAATCATTAAATACTTAATAAATAATTTGCATGCCAAATTGGCAAGATACATTTACCATCTACATCTACCGACCACCTGTTTAAATATAATGCACTAGCTGACGCCGCGCGGTTTCACCCGCGTGGTTCCCGTTCCCGTAGGAATATTGGGATAATATACAGCCTATAGCCTTCCTCGATAAATGGGCTATCTAACACTGAAAGAATTTTTCAAATCGGATTAGTAGTTCCTGAGAGAACAAACAAACTATTCAGCTTTATAATATTAGTATAGATATATCTGCAAATAAATAAATTGATTGATTGATTGTTTGATGTACCATAGTTACAGTTTTTCGCGGAAAATTGCAAAAGAATCATTTTTTTATTATTTTTAGAAAACTCCATAATATAAGCATTTAGATAATTTAAAATTACCCTACATATCCTATGTAATAACTTTGATTTTTTTTTACGAGGAGTTTCAGTATATAGTGAATATATTTGTTTCTTTTGTCCGCGTAAAGCCGACGAAGACTTCGCAACAGAAAATTTTAGAGTCAAGATATTCTGCCCCCCTAGCCAATTGGCACGTCGACTCTTTTTCTACGATCGCTAACGCTTTGAAAACTAGAAAGATGTATGGGAATTACATTTGCTATCGACACGTCACGTCATCAAGATCTGTCATAGCCATACATTTTTCTAGTTTTCGAAGCGTTTGCGATCGTAGAAAGAGAATCGAGGCACTTGGCTAGGGAGCTGATAATTTTCTATCGGATCTCTTGAATGACGTTGTCGCTTGGATTTGTTTGGTTTTTCGCGGATAATGGCAAAATAAATCAATTATTCACAATTTATAAGGAACTGCACTTAACATCTGTTTTTATTTAGTACATTTTAAACAAGTAGGTATTTATACATGTAAAAAGTAATTTGTAAGTATTAAAAAAAACCAAATGAGTTGTAAAATAATACACGTCTAGTCAGCATAAAACCATAAAGGTTGGAGAAACCTTAGAAAACCAAAAGTTAGACTTCAAAGGGATTTAAACTGAACAGGGAATTACCACCATTCCTCTTTGGTTACCACATATCTAAGATTTATAGGTTTGCGTCATTTTATACAATTTTCTGAATTATGTATGCAAGTAGCTCAGAATACAGAAAAACACCAGAAGATGTGATTGCGTGAAAACATAAGACGCCATTTTTCTTGAATAATATTGAAAATTACTGATACGACTGACTTGAGATTGTATTCGTTTTTGAATTTCGTATTTGTGACGGGTACGACACCGTCGTGTTCCATCTTTCATTGACTAATCTGTGGTTGGACACTACAGAATCTGAAGATTGTAGTAAAATACATAATAAGGATTCTCAATCGGTCAATTATGATGGTGTCATCCAAATGTCATTGTGATATTGGCGCTTGAATTCGTCTGTATTTTAACAAATACTTTGGGGCTACAGACAAGGGCTATTCTGCAACGATGTAAAGTATAACTAGCAAGTCTTCTCATTCTATAGTATCCTTTTAGAGAGAGATAGAGGTGAATTCGAAACTTGCGAGTTAAACAAAACATCGTTATAGAATAGCCCTTCTGAACTTGACACAGGACTTTCAATAGCCCGCTAAACGTTCCATTTCAGTATTCAAATGGAACCTTGCATTTTCATATCTGTTTGCATCCATCTGCGCTCTGAGGACGCTCCCGTAGAGTGGAACGTGAGCAAAGTGCGTTTTAGAGGATATATGCGGTCTGTCTACTTATGTGCTTAGTACTTATGGAGACTGGGCCTGCGACGCCCAGACATGCCCAATTTTATAAAGGTTGAAAGTTTGTCTTTGCTCCTACCATAGGTGGATACGGTAGCGAATTATGGAGTTTCTGTACGGGCTAGGTAGAATGTTGACATTTTGTCTGTCTTGGAAGTCTGGATTGATACCCTTTTTTCCCTTGTTTGCCACAAGGGAAAAAAGGGTATCAGGTTTCAAGGGTCCAGGCCCTCGACCGTCTTACCATAAAGTGTATAACTTAGTTTAACGGCAACCTTTCGAAAAACATCCATAAAAATTAAACTTTAATGATTTCAAAGGTTGCCATGAAGCTAACGGTCTGGCTACTGAAGATTCTTCATATTTTTTTGTCATCATCATAATCATCATAATCATCACTAACAACTCATGTACGGCTCACTGTTGGGCGAGTAACCTCTCATAATATGAGGGGTTAGGCTAATAGTCCACCACGCTGGCCCAATGTGGATTGGCAGGCATCACACGCGTAGAGAATTAAGAAAATTCTCAGATACGCGGGTTTCCTAACGATGTTTTTCCTTCACCGTTTAAGACAAATGATATTTAATTTTTAGTTACCATTGTCCGTTGTTAAATCTATACTAATACTATAAAGCTGAAGAGTTTGATTGTTTGATTGAACGCGCTAATCTCAGTAACTACTGGTCCCATTTGAAAAATTCTTTCAGTGTTCGATAGCCTATTTCTCGAGGAAGGCTATAGGCTATATATTATTGCCGTATTCCTACGGTATCGGGAACCATGCGGGTGAAACCGCGCGACGTCAGCTAGTCTGAAATAAAATCTAACCAAAATTTTGAAAACAACAGTAAAAATAAATTCAACCAACTCAGTGGTTAATTAAGCTTTCACTCTGGTGACAGAAGGACTTTTAAAATTAACATTTCTTGTTTATTTATTAAAATATTTCAAATTACAATCTCCCTGAGTGTTGACTTTGCGGTCACTGCGGCGTTGTGGCTTCATTTTGGAAATTAAGACTCGGAATTTCATCTTTATTATAAAGGGGAATACCATCAGGCTTAAAAACTTTATTTCCTAAATGTATACTGACTAAATATTTCAGTTTTATAATTAGAAAATTTAGACAATCCGACTTAGTCTAAAGCCTGTATACTATTTTAACCCCAGACGCAAAAAGGGGTTATAAGTTTGACGGCCTTCATGGTGCAGTGGTATGCGCAGTGGATTTACAAGACGGAGGTCTTAGGTTCGATCCCCGGCTGGATCGATTGAAGTTTACTCTCAACTAGTCCAGGTCTGGTTGGTCGATAAGAACGTATCACCAAGCGATTTAGCGTTTCAGTACGATGTCGTGTAGAAACCGAAAGGGGTGTGGATTCTCGTCCTCCTCCTAACAAGTTAGCCCGCTTCGATCTAAGACAGCATTATCACTTACCATCAGTTGAGATTGTAGTCAAGGGCTAACTTGTAAAGAATTTAAAAAAAAAGAAGTGTCTATCTGTCTGTCAGTCTGTCTGTGGCACCATAGCTCCCGAACGGTGATTAATGCGCGAGTGTGTTTGGATACATTTGATGAAAATCGGTGGAGCCTTTTAAAAGTTCTGGGGGATGAAAGTGTGGAAGAATAACTGAATGTCGGCAAATATACTCTAGTAGGGTGTCAATTGAAAGCGCACTGAAAGAGAATATTGATGACTTGATCGAGTGTAATTAATAATTTTATGACCTTGGGGAGTGTTTAAAATTTTCAATATGATGTTATTTTTACTTGTAAGAAACAATATACTGTTGACTCATTTGAAATTCAATATAAATTGAAAAAATAATATATATTTTTACAGCTGATTTATTCCATGCAATAATGTTTATTTGCGAAATTTTTTATAATACGAGTAAAACAAAAAAAAAGTCGATATCTCGAATTTCTTTATTGGATCTTTATAATATAAATAACACCTGCTTTCAAACAAAAAATACTGTATCATAATTAGAGAAGCTTATTTAAAGTTCTAGTCGAATACGAATCGATTAGTTTGTAAAATAAAAATACACTATCAGAGTTATTTTTGCATTTATAATAAAAGTGTAATTGAAAAATTTCACTTATTATAAGCTTAAAACTGAAACTTTTCATACATAACACGTCAATAAATAATAATTTATTTATGTCGCTTTGAAATTAAGGTAACAATATTACCCATAGCGTAATTTTTCACTGATAACGCGTATCATATAATGAAAACATAGTACGAAGTTTTCGTACGATGTACAAATAACAACACAAATCTATAGTACCTACTTAAATTATAAAGTTTCTTAGGTTATAGGTAATCTCTGAATTTACAAAACCGATTTGGAAATTCTATTACTAATAGAAAGCCACATCTTGTGCGAGTAATATAGACTATATTTTATCCCTGTATTCCCACGGGAACGGGACTTATTCGGGAGTCTGTTAGTTGTAAATAAAACTATCCCTAAAGTCTATTGTTACAAATTTGTGGTTTAATGCGAAAACATAAAACCCTCGTTAACAGTTTCACAACAGTACAGACAAACAAGTTCACACAAAACAATAGTCGTTGCATGCGTTTATTTCGAGTATCCCCTATAACTACAAGTAAATTACAAGTTACTTCAAACCCTATACCTTTTATCAAAAGGACGTACCTTCATTAAACTTGAAAAACAAAAAACAATCCCCTGAAAACACAACACTTGCACGTAACAAAACACACAGATTTACGATCAAAAACACGTGGTACACTGACAATAACTATCCGGACACACGTCGGTCTCGCACGGACGCCGTGGTGATACTGACGTTACTGACGCTTAGTTTTCCCAAACGAGAGGGAAATTTTCCCCTTAACCACCCCTCTCTTTTTTACTACATAGTCTGGTGTATCTCTTTCTCGCTTCAACTTTTCCTGGTGGTTTCAATGCGTCCGCCGTTTCATTGACGCTCGCAGATTAAATGTTGTTTTCTTTCACAGTTCGAAATATGGAGAGTAATATATTTCCTATTGCCCCTTACCGTGGACTCCAAGGTATTTCGATCACTTAAACGAAAATTATCCTTAACTCTTAAACAGTAGAGTGTATTTCTTTTTGAAGTTGTCCAAAAAAAAGTTTTTAGGGAGTATTCGCGCGTATTATTTTGTGTGATACCTACTAACTTCCATTATAAAATGCAGCTTCCGGCTCTTTATGCGATTCCTTTGAGCTCAGCGGTGCCGGAGTTTTATAGACTTCGGCCACGAGCATTGGCTTTATTAATAAAAACGAAATAAAATGAAAACACAATGGTTCTTTTTATGAATATTGCTGGCCAATTCAATTTATGTGTAACGAACAACATTGTGAATGTATTCATGGTGCAGCTATTCGTTATTTTTCTTCAATATTTTTTTAAATTGTTTTGCCAATATATAATAAAAATAACTAAAACAAAACAATTACAAGGTTTTAGATCTGGTGATATTTTTTTAATTTTAAACTTCAACTTTCGTTTCGAAATAAAGAGTTTAATACCGGATACGCATCTCTGTCAACTAACTTTGAAAAGTTACGAATACCTTAAGATGTGCTTTTCACCCGAGGGTGGCGAAGCTAAAAGGAAGGAATAGTATTTCATCAGTATATGTATGTATATATGTTTCTAATTATTAACCGACTTCCAAAAAAGAAGCGCCTAATAGTAGATTGTTATACAAGGGGCTAAAAAGACCCATTATATACGAGGTATTTTTATTGTTAAGCCCCGCGTGTTACACTTTTCACTACGATTGCGAGGAAATAAAATAATTTAGTACAGTATTCAATGTTAAAATTCTTTTTGGAGACGCAGCTCGCAACTCAATTAAATCAACTAAAAAAATACGCATTCCACAGACAAGAACGCTGCATTTCGTTCCAATTTCAAATTTTAATCAAACAATCAGGGCCTCACATGTACTCGTGCCCACCTATGATGATTCTATTTACGAATAAAACCTCCTTCGTTTTATAGAGGTCATTATACTCGTGTATGAATAAACTATTTACGAATTAAACATTCTTAGTTATAAAGCTAGTACTCGTAACAGACAAAAATTAAAAAATCAAAATTACTTTAGACCCTAGAGGCTGAAATGCTTGTTTAGCCCCGCTGTGGAGTGGTAATGTGACAGTGTTTTTGAGCAAGAGTAGTGAAACTAATTTTCGTTTCTTTTATTTTTTTTCCATAATCGAGTTACAATTTTGAGTAAACAACAGTGAGTAAACCTACAGACCTGAAATTCTAAATAAATGAATAAATTAACGAGTAATATGAAACAAAACATGCAAGCTACGTAAAATTTCTACGCCCTTAGTAAAAACTCCACGTCATCTTTATTAATATTATAGAGGGAAAGTTTCTGAGGTTGTAAATGCAATCTCAGGATCTACGAAACCGATTTTGAAAATTCTTCTACCAATAGAAAGTCACGTTATTTGCGAGTGTCACAAGGTAAATTTTATCTTTGTATTCCTACGAGAACGGGAACTACACGGGTAAAACTGCGCGGCGTCTGCTAGTATTTGATAAGACAATCGTCTGGCACGCTCAACGCTTAGCAGGTACACAGATAAGCGAGTCACGCTGTGACGTGACCCACGCATTAATCACGACACGCTGCCTGACGTGAAAGCGAAAAATTGCCCATTATTCCAAACTTTGTTTCTACACGCTCGCCTGATATAATGCCATTATGTTTTTCTAAGAAATACGAGCTTTTTACACCACTGGAAAAAAGAGTTTATAGTTTTCGAGTATTGAGTACGTATTTCTGAAGACAAAAGTCTTCGAACAGTGCGTGTTGCCAGTGCCAGACCTTGGTCGCTAACTATGGGTCTCATAAGACGACTTTTTGACGGCCTCCGGGGCGCAGTAGTGGTGGTTCGATACCCGGTTTGGCCGATTGAGGTTTTCTTAATTGGTCCAGGTCTGGCTGGTTGGCTTCGGCCGTGGCTAGTTACCACCCTACCAACAAAGACGTACCGCCAAGCGATTTAGCGTTCCGGTACAATGTCGTGTAGTCCAAAAGAGGTGTGGATCTTCATCCTCCTCCTAACAAGTTAGCCCGCTTTCATCTTAGACTGCATCATCACTTACCATCAGGTGTGATTGTAGTCAAGGGCTAACTTGTAAAGAATAAAAAAAAAGAAGGCTCAGAGTCACACAACGAGCGATGGAATAAGCTATGCTAGGAGTATCTCTGCGTGATCGAATCAGAAATGAGGAGATCCGCAGAAAAACCAAAGTCACCGTATAGCTCAACGTGTCGCGAAACTGAATTGGCAATGGACGGAACATAATTCGAAGAACTGATGGACGTTGGGGTCCCAAGGTGCTGGAATGGCGACCCCGCACTAGAAAGCGCAGTGTTAGTCGACCCCCCACCAGGTGGACTGACGACATCAAGCGAGTCACAGGGATTTGCTGGATTCGCTGCAGGCGGCTCATGATCGTGATGTTTGGAAGCCCCTACAAAAGGCCTATATCCTGCAGTGGACGTCCATCGGCTGATATGACGATGATTATTATTATATTCTAATCACATCTCCTTCACCTTATCCCACTTCTGAATATCTATATAGATTTACAATCATCTATAGTTTTTATATTATGAAAGAGGTATTTTAAGCCTAAGCTAGAGGATTTCCAAATTGGCGACTGTCATAAATAATATCATGCAAAATTTCGGTAATGTGTCTTTTTTGCCGGTGATCGAACCCAGGACCTCTTGTAAATCTACCGCATATACATTCGAGGCCGTCGAAAATCTCACAAATTCATATACCTTTTTTAATACGAGTTTAAGTAATTGATAATTGCCTGAACATACTGATAAGGTCATCCCATCTGACCCGCTAAACGCTGAGTATAGATAAGCGAGTCATGGTGTGACGTGACCCATTAAATCTGACGTGAAAGCATAAAACTGCTGATTATTTCAAACTTTGTCTAACACGCTTGCGTTCTAAGACGCTATTATGTTTTTTCTAAGAAACTTTAATAGATAGTTTTTTACGTGACGTAAAAATAGAAGTTTGTTATTAGTTCTCATAATGTTTAGTCTATTTATAATTCGTAATTACCTAATTAAAGAGATTTGATAGGACTAGTGAATCTGACAAGTGTTTTTTTTAATTCTTTACGCGTTATCCTTGACTACAATCTCACCTGATGGTAAGTGATGATGCAATCGAAGCTGGAAACGGGCTAACTTGTTAGGAGGAGGAGGAAAATCCACACCTCTTTTGGTTTTCATACCGGAACGCTAAAACGATTTAGAGGAATCGTATTTTTTTTTTCTTTTATAGCATTGTTCCTACTTGTCTTATTTGTAACTAGCTGACTCCGCGCGGTTTTACCCGCGTAGTTCCTGTTCCCGTAGGAATTCGAGGACAATATATAGCCTTCGTCGATAAATGGGCTATCTAACACTGAAAGAGTTTCACGGACCAGTAGTTCCTGAGATTAGCGCGTTCAATCAAACAAACAAACTCTTCAGCTTTATAATATTAGTATAGATTTCAACGGGAGTGGATTTATAAAAATATACCCACGTAGTATCTTCCAAATAGTTGAAGAATAACACAACATTTTTAAATATAACTTGTTTATACAATGCTTGCTTGGTTACTGAAAATTCAAGTTTCTACCTCTCCTCCTATAACCTCTTATAACTCCGAAGTTATAGGAGGTTGAAAATGGCCTAAACTTCAAAAGGATGGTACGGCCGTGCCGCGTTTCAGCAGGTAACTCAAAAGTACAATATCCCCATCAGCTAAAAAAAAATAAGAGAAAAGTCCAGTTGACATCCAAGTGAAAAGTAACACTTTGCTTCCCTACGTTGACCTTAACAAGGTTCACCAGACGCATTTCGTTTTTTATGTAAAAAAAAATCCCGTCACCGCAAAAAACGAGATGCGCCCTTGACGCACAAAAGCTGACACAACAAGACGTCCTCGAGGACCCTCCGACATTCCTCAACGAGCAGTTGTAGGGAACGAGATTTTGCAACTATAATTTCAATGTCACAAACATTATATATTTTATATGTGTTGTGTATACTGTTGTTATATATTATGTTGTTTATTGATTGCGAACTCCGAGTGCTGAAGACGATTGCCGGTGTGCGGAAAAAATCAATCGAGTTTATATCACACTATTAAGTTATAATAAGAAATATTAAAAAAATGTATATTTATATTTAAATAAATAAAACTTTTTAGTTGTGTTTTAATAAATTAAATATCACGTGTCTCAAACGGTGAAGGAAAAACATCCTGTGGAAACCTGCGTACCAGAGAAATTGTGCCAGCGTGGTGGACTATTGGCCTAACCCCTCATTCCAAGAGGAGACTCGAGCTCAGCAGTGAGCCGAATATGGGTTGATAATGATAATGAATGATGATGTGGCTAAGATCACGAGGTTCTAGTTTGGCCTATAAAATACTGAACTTCTCTTTGTTGAGGAGTTGGGAAGTTGGTGGAGTTACAGTTACGTTTCCAATAAGCTTCACCGGAACGTAAAATAGTACTTATCTTCAATCTCTTACCTAGTCACGACCAAAACTACCAGAGAAGATAAATATCTTTATTTACCCCACCCGGAAATCGAATGCAAGACTTCCCAGTTATTAGCAAAGTATTATGCTGCATCTAATAAAAATATTTATAACAAACTCAATTCGTGGCTAGCTAACGGAATTTAAACTTTAACATAAACTTAAGTAAATCTATTTTCCTCTGACGTTACAATATTTGTATGTTTAAAATTACTTTGTATCGGTACAAATCTTTCATTTTACATTCTAACCGCTATTTTCTCATTTGTTTTAAGAGCTGTGTCCTAGTTAAATAAAAGCATCCTTTGTTTATATACAGCGTGTTTTGTTTATTTATATTTATACGCGCACTTCACAATATATCAAACATACAAATGACATATTGAGTGTAATACAATGTATTGAAGAGAAATGTAATGTCAGTCGGGTTGGAGCGATTCGCGGCTGTCTTCCATTTAATTAAACAGTTTCAATGCTAAATCGTTTGTTTGGTCCGCTTTATGCAGATGAGTACAATACTGATGATTAAATCTGCCTACAAAACTTATGTCGCAACCATTCAGTAGGGAACTAATTGGACGCCTAGGCTTGTTCATTATACACTGGCATCTAATAATATGGCTAAGCAGATAGTTACTTGAACTTGAATCAGTAAACGTTAAATATAGTAGCCCAGAGGTCTACGATAAACACCACAACATATCTTGTTAAAAGAAAAAGATCTCTTTCTCTATCTCTTTAGTCCTATCGCAACGAAAGAGAGAGCGATATTTCCGGCACATTTCGCCCGATATTGGTCGACTATGTATTTTTTCTAATTATTTACAATCATCAGGTGAGATAGTAGTCAAGTGGTTAGCCCTTGACTACTATCTTAAACATAAGGTAAGTGATGATGCAATCTAAGATGGAAGCGGGCTAATTTGTTAGGAGGAGGATGAAAATCCACACCCTTTTTAGTTTCTACGAGGCTTAAGGACTAGAAACATAAACAGAAATTATAAATACATGGCGCCTTATCCTTCCCTACTGCATAACGCCGTCCCGAAATGAATCTCGCGTTGATCCCATGTTCAGACGTACGTAATAATGTCAGCAAACCCAATACTGACGTCAAATAAATCGCACGCATTTGTTAGCCTTAATAGTACCTTCATGGTGGGTACGACACAGTTTAATAAGCCGAAAGTATCCCACATGTGCGTAAAGCCACTACTTACTGACGGCCTCCGTGGCGCAGTGGTATGCGCGGTGGATTTACAAGACAGAGTCCCTGGGTTCGATCCCCGGCTGGGCCGATTGAAATTTTCTTAATTGGTCTGGCTGCTGGGAGGCTTCGGTCGTGGCTAGTTACCCTACCGACAAAAAAGTACCGCCAAGCGATTTAGCGTTCCGGTACAATGTCGTGTAGAAACTAAAAGGAGTGTGGATTTCATCCTACTCCTAACAAGTTGGCCGCTTCTATCAATAATAAAAAAATATGTTAAAATTACGTACATTATTCATGTGCATATTTTAATTAATTAAATATCACGTGTTTCAAACGATGAAGGAAAAACATCGTGAGGAAACCTGCATACCAGAGAATTTTTTTAATTCTCTGCGTGTGTGTAAATGGCCTAACCCCTCTTATTCTGAGAGGAGACTCGAGCTCAGCAGTGAGCCGAATATGGATTCATGATGATGATGATATTTTAATGAAATAATTATTTACTAACCCTAAGAACCATAATAGGTACTTTTATTACTTGGTCTATGATAGATTAACTGTATGTTTATTAAACTGTGGTATAGTCTCTAGACAGTCTTGAGACTTGAAACGTCAACGCGTACAGTATACGTCTAGACGGTCTGTGTAATGCAAATGTTCTGATAAACACTCACGTACACGCATTCCGTCCGCGTGTAAATGGGCGTATACAATGCATAATAAAGAGGTTCTATTATAACTTTTTAGGGTTCCGTATACAAACTTTGTTATAGTAAAACACCCGCTGCGCTTTAACAAAATATTTTAGGTTTGTATTTAACCTGTAAGCTTTAACAATTAATAGACATAAGGTTTTTTGTAGCCAAGCAGTAGCTACTTTTTTAATAGTATTTTATTTCCAAGCAAAAATCTTGCTTCAAACGACATACTAAAACTCAGTAGATTTAGAAACACCTTTCTTTTTTAAATCAGTTCAATAACCAGCTATGTCTTGCACAATATTATCAAACTATATTTTTAGTTAAAGAGCCGTGATAGCCCATTGGATATGACCTCTGCCTCCAATTCCGGAGGATGTGGGTTCGAATCCTTTCCGGGGCATGAACCTCCAAATTTTCAGTTGTGTGCATTTTAAGAAATTAAATATCACGTGTCTCAAACGGTGAAGGAAAACATCGTGAGGAAACCTGCATACCAGAGAATTTTCTTAATTCTCTGCGTGTGTGAAGTCTGCCAATCCGCATTGGGCCAGTCTACTATCGGCCTAACCCTTCAAATTCTGAGAGGAGACTCGAGCTCAGCAGTGAGTCGAATATGGGTTGATAACGACGATATTTTACCCCGGCCAAGAAACATTTTCAGTAAGATACTCCAAAACATAAAAAATATAAAAACATACCGTTTACAGGAAAGCGTAAAGCAAACATACCTGAAAAAGAAAAAACAAATAAAACTCGCTGACAGCTTAACGATAAAAGAGGCTCCTATGTCAAGTTTCCTGCTAAACCCATTGATATACAAAACCAAAGATAAATCCATAAATTAAAAAAAAAAAACAAAAAATTAAAGTATTAACGGAGAGTTGTTTGTTTTTTATTTTAACTGGTTACGTTTAATAGTTATTAACCACTAAAAATAACCTGCATATCTGAGAATTTTCTTAATTCTCTAAGTGTGTGAAGTCCGCATTGGGCTAACGTGTTGGACTATTAGGGGAACACCTCTTATTCAGAGAGGAGACTCGTGCTTAACAATGAGCTGAATATGAGTTGTAAACGACGAATAAAGTTAATCTTCTTTTTTATATTGATCTTATGCTTTATTTTATTTAACTTGATTTTGTCGGCCTCCGTGGCGCAGTGGACTTACAAGACGGAGGTCCTGGGTTCGATCCCCGGCTGGACCGATTGAGGTTTTTTTAATTGATTCAGGTCTGGCTGGTTGTAGCTTTCTCCGTGGCTAGTTACCACCCTACCGACAAAGATGTACTGCCAAGCGATTTAACGTTCCGGTACGACGTCGTGTAGAAACCGAAAGGAGTGTGGATTTGATCCTCCTCCTAACAAGTTAGCCCGATTCCATCTTAGATTGCATCATCACTTACCTTGTAGTCAAAGGCTAACTTGCTAGATAGTCGTCGAAAAAAGAAAATTTGTAATTTATGGTTTTTATATATCAATGTAAATAAATAAAAATAAACGCAAAACATCAACAGTTTGCATGTTACAAAGCAATTACATAGTTGCTATAACAAAAGAAAACTTTTAAAACACATCAAAACTGATTTTTTAAATCTCCCTAACAGCACCCCTATTAATTAAATTTTACAATTTATCACGCGGCATGGAAGTACCGTTGTAAATTTTCGAAATTTATAACGACGTAGTAGGTATATAAATAAATTGAAATTAATGTCGGCATACTTTATGAACCTACTTTTTTGTGGCACTTTATATGGATGTTCTGTTTTATGGAAGTCTGATTTTTCTCTCTATATAGTAGTAAGGTTAGATGCGTTTTGCGTAATAGCATAGATGCGTTTGCATATGTAAACTAAAGCAACGTCAGCATAGCAGAAAAGCATTGTTAAAACTTAGTGACCCAGGGGGGCGTGACATCGAAACCCGATTATTAAAGAACCGTTGCTTAGCAACCATTTACAGGTTGCTAATGATATAATTTAAAAACATGTTTCTGTGTAACTGACACTTTCAGTTTCACATATTTAAAAAACTTTTCTAATGTAAACTTAATAATATTTGGTTAATCTACAATAATATCATAAAAAGGAAAAATTTGTATTTATTTAGGTAACGAATAATTTCAAAACTGATTTGAAAAGTTAACTTTTAGGCTTTATTCGGACTATTTAGTAGATGGTTTATGTGAAGTTTACACAAAATCGGTCGAGCGGTTCTTCGTTTATCACATTTTTTGTAACAAATGAATTCAGGGGAAGTAGGGATACGGTTAGGGTAGGATAGGGGTAGGGTAGGGTAGGAGTAGGGTAGGGGTAGGAGTAGAGTAGTGTAAGGTAGGTATTGAAAGAAATGCACATAAGCCAAGAAAAGCTTGACCGGGCCCGCTAGTATCTTTAATTATATAGAAGCAGCAAATATCAATATGAAAATATGTCACATTAATTTAGCCTCCAGTTTTGAGTTACCTACATAAAAAAAAATACTGATTCATTAAAATATAAAAAAAATGCACAAAAACAAGCACTTTGACACGGGTCACTCTTATTTAAAATTCATTTAAAAATCCCGCTGAGTCAGCGCATGGTAATGAGGCGCTCATAAATGTCAAAGTGCTGCCCCGGACGACATTATCATCGCCATGGCTATTTACGTAGTGCTGTTAGTTGATTAGGTTCTTCATTATATTCGCATTATGCTAGACCAGGTATTTCATGCATTTATTATCATCAAAGTTTAATAATAATGTACGTATGACACACGTCCATTCTTTTTCTCATGCTCTTAGACACACGCACACACCGACTGACACACACACTCTTACGCTCATTCACTTACATACAACTTGCGAATTTTTAAATAAATTTTGTACTATTTTTCTTATATGTGATTAACTTCATAATATTTTTTTTTATTCACTATCATTTCTTTAGATAAATGACTGATGATGATTCATTAAAATAAATGACTAGCGAATCCCCGTGACTACGTCCGCCCTATGACCTCTGGCTCCCTCATAAAATCCTTTTTTACCGGACGTATTCTACAAACTACGAGTAACTTCCCTCAAAGTCAAATATCTTGTTCTTCAATCTTTAAAAATAATTATTATTAATTAGCGGACACCCGCGACTTCGTCCGTGAAGAATTCAGTTTTTCGAAAATCCCGCGGGAAATATGGATTTTTCCGGGATAAAAATTAGCCCATATGTAGCAATACAGAGTAAAACCTATTTCCATTAGAAATTTTAGCCGAATTGCTTCAATAGCCGCAGCATATTTTTTTGACGACCTCCGTGGCGCAGTGGTATGCGCGGTGGATTTACAAGACGGAGGACCTGGATTCGATCCCCGGCTGGGCAGATTGAGATTTTCTTAATTTGTCCAGGTCAGGCTGGTGGGAGGCTACGGCCGTGGCTAGTTACCACCCTACCGGCAAAGACGATACGATGCCGTGCAGAAACCGTAAGGGGTGGACTTTCATCCTCCTCCTAACAAGTTAGCCCGCGTCAATCTTAGACTACATCATCACTTACCATCAGGTGAGATTGTAGTCAAGGGCTAACTTGTAAAGAATAAAAAAAGCAAATAGGAGGAACAAACATAAACACTTAATCTTATTGAGATACTAATTAGTTTGAAATAACAAAAAATCTAACATTTAAACAGTGTCAAAAAATTCAAGTACTATGCACTATCTGGAGGGTTAGAACATACTCAATACTCATATTCGTACCTATTCTGAGGGTTAGGTCCAAGTATCTAATAAGAAAAGTAACGCAGTGTCTATAACTTCGGGTCAGGGGTGTCGGTTCGAATCCAATCCACTTGATCATGTTATTTTATTCAGCAAATGTGCTCGGTAAGGGGTCGGATACACTGATGCTTTAACAACTGCGTTTTATTCACAGAACAAAAGCGCAAAACAAGAGTTGGGAAATTGACGGTGTTAAACCTCAGAGAAAAAGGTAAGTGGATTCGATTCCTACAACTGAAAAATATTTGGAAGACAAGCATGCATGTTTTCAGTGTCTAGGTTACATTATATCATACTTAATATCACGCTAGTTCAATGCCGATTGGCTTATATTTGACTTATAAACGCGAACGTTTGTATGAATGTTTGTGTGGATGTTTGTTGCTCTTTAACGCCTTAACTACTGAAGCGATTTGGCAGAAATTTAAAACGAGGACAGATGATACCCTGGATCAACACATAGGCTACTTCATCCTGGAAATATCCATGGTTCAAGCGAGATTTGTGAAAACTAAATTCCACGCGGACGAATTCGCGGGCGTCCGCTAGTAGGAGTATATTAATCAATTAGCTTAGTACCCATAACACAAGCTACGCTTACTTTGGATGCTAGGTGTTCATTTATGTATTGTTTTAATTTTTTTTTTTTTATTTTTTTTTTATTCTTTACAAGTTAGCCCTTAGACTACATTAATCACCTGATGGTAAGTGATTGAATTGAATTGAATTGAAGATGGAAGCGGGCTAACTTGTTAGGAGGAGGATGAAAATCCACACCACTTTCGGTTTCTACACGACATCGTAACGGAACGCTAAATTGCTTGGCGGTACGTCTTTGTCGGTAGGGTGGTAACTAGCCACGATCAAAGCCTCCCACCAGCCAGACCTGGACCAATTAAGAAAACCTCAACCGACCCAGCTAGGGATCGAACCCAAGGACTTCCGTTTTGTAAATCCACCGCGCATACCACTGCGACACGGAGGTCGTCAATATATACTTAGAGGCACAATAATTACCCGCCCACTTTAATATGACGCGAGTATATTAAAGTGGTTAGATAATTGAGTCTCTGAGTATATTTACTCGTATTTTTTTTACCCCTCTCCGCTATTGAGTCTTCGACTGTGAAGTACATCTCACGAAGACTCAGTTGTACCTATGAGTATCTGTTCTCAGCCTAATACGAGTATGTACGCCTAACATTATTGATTCAACAAGAGTTATCACCAAACCTTTCTACATAAAGGCAAATAGGAAATTAATATTCCACGCAGGAACTGTTTTCATGTACAAAGATAATTTCATTTTATTCCTGGCTCCGCAGTTCAGCCGTTTTGTTGTGAATACATGTGATAATGTTAATAGCGAGACAATATCCATACATACTAATCATCATCATTAACAGCCCGGCTCATTGTTGAGCATGGGTCTCCTCTCAGAATGAGAGGTTAGGCTAATAGTCTACCACCACCATATGCTGAGGAAAACATAAAGAATTACACTTTATACTTAGACGGTTGAGGGTCTGGATCATTAAAACCTGTTACCTCCCAAAGCCAGGGTCCAAACTCCATAATTTTCTACCGTACTTACTTATGGTAGAGCATGACCTAACAAACTTTCAGCTTTTATAAAATGATGAAGGTCTGGGATTCATGGTCTCTTAGACTATGATGATAGATAAATGTAATAAAATTAAAAAAGGCAATATGAAATTCCGCTTCAACTCTCTAAATAATATGACGAGTATATACAAGAGTTTAGAATTATATATGAATTGACACGTGATATTAGGTCGGAGTATGCCAGACTAGTTTTGAATCTATACGGGGCCCTTAGTCAAGAGCTGGTTCTTGCAACGCGGCACGATCCAAACTCATGTTTGAATCGTGCCGCGTCGAGATAACACTCACAATAGTTTAAATTCTAAAATTATATATGAATCTTGAAAAGTCTTTCTTTTTCGAACATTGACTTCTAAAACTTTAAAGGTTTATGTTATACATACTTGAACTTTCGACTTTAAAACACTTGAAATTCAAAGTACATTTTAAAAAGACGTACGATCAGTAAAAGCAATAAAGTTAACCTTGCTACGAGTGCTACGGGACGTAGCAGCGTCGTAGCGGACTTAAAACCGTAGACCGCCGTACCTTACCTCACCTCAGAGAACCTATATTGCGGAGCATTGAATCTTTAACTACGCCCAAGAGCACTAAGCTTAGGTTTAGTAATCCTACATACCTAGTACATGTCGCTAGACAAAATGTTGCCATAGTAACACTAGTAAGGGCTCCTTGTGGACTACGCAACCATAAAAAAGCGCCTTGTAACTTAAATTTTGGAGGAAAAATCGTGTTCGAAAAATATATACTTAACTTACTTTACTTAACAGTGGCGTGCACTTCTTAGATGCATAAATGAAGTGCGCAGCCTGAGACTTCATTACGAACCTGTATTGGATAACCAATTTTCCATTTCGTACATTTTCACGTATAGTGTCTAACCTACCCTAGTTGAAAACCTTGTGCAAGCCACTGATACTACGACCTTCTAGAGACAAGCAGTTAATAATAAAAAACCCTATCTAAGTCGTGTCTATAGACTTTGATAAAACCATATACTTAAAGTCGATTTTGATAAAACCACATAATTAGAGTCGAAAACAGAATTACCTCTTTTTTAAGAGTATCTCGGTTAACAACAAATACGAAATTTAAATATCTAAAATCTCAAAGTAAACAAAAACAAGATAAATAATATTTCTAAAATACCAAAGTTATATACTCCTAATATACTGGTAAATTTCACTGGTAATATCAGGCGAATCGATCGATAGCTCGCTTTTTCTACTATAAACAATTCTCTATTCAAATAAGTCTTAAAATTGCTTTTAAAACGCTCATACAATGTAGAATTTTTCGTATATAAATTCGTATAACATTGTGTTAAGTTCACAGCGATCAATCTACACCAGAAGGCTACATACAAAAAGTCTGTAGATTGCCGGAACACTAGCCGCTAACCTAACCAAGACTAAGCCTTTATTGCGAGGGCGTTAAAGTCGAGAATTTATCGCCAATTCCATAGACAACGATGGGCCATAAAGCGTCTGGCGGTCCCGCAACAATCTGCAGATGGCTGTACTGTGTGATATTTTACGAGAATTTTACATTTTTTTTATACTTATAATGCTAGTTGGCCTCGAGAGTAAAGCTTTTTAATGTTTATACAAAAATAAGAGGTTTTGCTAGTAAAAAGGTCCCTGAATGCCAACCACTAGTATATCAAAATCTACATATCTATCACTATTCACTAGCCCGCGACTTCGTCCGCGTGAAACTCGATATAAACTTTCAAGTACCCCTATCATACCCCTACCCTACCCCTAGCCTACCCCTACCCCTACCCTACTTTTCTGGTTGACTTTTTACACCTTGTGTCCGAAAAACCCAAATATCTTACGGAACCCTATTTTTTTCAAAATAAAATGTAGCCTATGTTACTTGTGGATAATGTAGCTTTCGAATGGTTAAAGAATTTTTAAAATCGGTCCAGTAGTTGAGCCTATTCATTACAATCAAACAAAAAACAAACAAACATACAAACAAAGTTTTCCTCTTTATAATATTAGTATAGATATACCCATCTTAAACCTTGTGAACTATGTTCTGTGACCGTACCAAGAATATTGACATTTCACCACACTAATATTATGTAAGCAAAAATTTGTGTGTGTGTAAGTTTGTTCTTCCTATTACTACTACTAATACTCCTACTAGCGGCTACTAAAGCGATTTGGCTGAAATTTGGAATGAAAATAGATACTCTGGATTAACACAATGGCTACTTTTCATTCTGGATTTGTAAAAAACTGAATTCCACGAGGACGAAGTCGCGGGCGTCCGATAGTCCTTTATAAAACGGGATAAATAAGTCTGTACATCGCAAACAATACAAGGCAAGTTAAATAAAACCTTTTAAATAGGTCAAAGTTAATAAAACACGAGAAATTTTATTTAAGAACACTAGAGGGATAGCACAATTACTTTTGTTTGCACGTTCGCATTCCGACTCGTTGTGTAGCATAATCTCAAAACAGGCTTTATGCAAAGCGCATACCAGAAATGTTTGCCGAGTTTTTTAAAAGAACGACCCATTTTTACATCGGGGAGGCGCAAAAAAAGCGAAATGACAAACAACAATGGCTCAAAGAACTGGGCCGCGGCAACGAGGGCGCTAATAGCGGATACTGGGAAATAGGGAAATGGGGGGAAATGCGGCGTGTTCAGCTATCAAACCTAACCTAAATGTGAGAGAACAGCAATAGTTATACATTATAGTTTTTTTCTGATTGTGTAAGTGCCGTAAGCTCCTTAATGGGACCTCAGCGGCGTTTGGAGGTTTAGGGCGAGCGCATTGCCTGATGGGATCCTAAGGCAGAAGCTCAAGAAATGGGCGGAACGACTCTAAGACTCTCTCGGCTTACAGGGCCGCTGTGGAAAGGCGTTTTAGCCTGAGTGTATCAGTCAATCATTCCCGAGACCAGAAATATCAGCCTATATTAACCACTTTGTAGTGGTGAAAGTAGAATAATACTAAAAGTCTCTCTCATGGAAAAATCACACTCCATATCATGTTAAACTTTCTTACAATGACTGTCACCGGAAACGTGCTCTTTGTGCACGGGAGCATAATATTATCGCGTACACTGCCTCGTCCAGAAGTTAGTCTGATATTATCGCGTATACTGCCTCGTCCAGAAGTTAGTCTAATATTATCGCGTATACTGCCTCGTCCAGAAGTTAGTCTAATATTATCGCGTATACTGCCTCTTACAGAAGTTAGCCTATGTGGCTTTGGAGCACGAGTCCTGGATTCGATTCCTGGATCGAACTACTGACCTTTCATTCGAAGAATTTTCAGTAAAACTACAAACCCGGAGTTTCCTCCGGTCACCCTCGTGTCTCGGAGATTACGTTTTGCTATCGGTCTCTATCATTAAATTTTGATAATGGTCGTTAATATGAATTTAACATTGTCACCCGCCAATCGGCATTGGAGCAGCGCTAAGGTTCTTAACTCTATAATCATTCTCTTATAAGGAGGGAGGTCTGGCCCTACAGTAGGCCTTTGAAAATAGGTTGATGATGATGATGACCTAGAATAACCATCTCACTGTCGTAGCATAGCGAAACAAATATATAGGTATAATATTTACGAGTTACCTGAACAGTGAGTTGTAGTTTCCTTCATAGATGCTAAAATAGACTGCTGAGGAATCATTAAGAATCTGCATTGAAGAAGGAATTTGCCATTTTTCAATAGTACCTACCCTAGTTAAACCCTTGTGCACACCAATGTAACATAACTGCAAGTACTATGACCAAGTAAAATTCATATTTTATGGTAAAGTACGCACTGATAATATTATCTTTAACACAATGGTTACTTAACAAGTCCAGTCGAAGTTACGTTCTCAGACCGCTGGGAAAGTTAGCGCATGGAACTTATAAGTTAAATTCCTGAGCGTTTGTCTAGCGTCGAGATATTTCTATGAATGCTTAAGGATGTTAATATTGTTTGGTAAAGTAGGGAACTTATTACAAACTAGCTGACGCCGCGCGGTTTTACCCGCGTGGTTCCCGTTCCTGTAGGAAAACGGGGATAATATATAGCCTATAGCCTTCCTAGATAAATGGGCTAAACACTGAAAGAATTTTTCAAATCGGACCAGTAGTTCCTGAGATTAGCGCGTTCAATCAGTCAAACAAACAAACAAACTCTTCAGCTTTATAATATTAGTGTAGATAGGAGCACCTATTTGTAATAAGTACGTAGGTAATAAAATAATAGTTATTTCAAAATAGTTTTCATTAATGAAAGTAAAAAGTGGCTGTGACACACGGACGGACGGACAGATGGACAGAAATGACGAATCTCTATAGGTTCCGTTTTTGCCATTTGGTTACGGAACCCTAAAAAAGAGGGTATAAATCGCTAGTCATTTCGCACCTAATAAATAACTTGGTTTTAAAGAAAATAAATTCGATTAATTAGCATAGAACAATTAGATATAGTAATATATTTTGAATAACATTTTATAAACAAACAATACATAATGTAAAATGGTAATATAGGTTAGAGCGCGCTTGCTAAGAAGTCTATTCACATCTTTAAACATCCTCCCGGACGGATTTCAATTTAGTTTCTTTTTGTACGAAAGGTGACATACGGGCGAGTGTTCTGAGATATGTTTAATGAAAATCGGTTAAGCCGTTTAAAAGTTGTGGGAGGTGAAAGTGGGAAAGAATAACCGAACGTCTGCAAATATTCTCGAGTGGGGTCTCAAATGAAAGCACACTGCTAGAGAATATTGATGACTTGATCGAGAATGTAGATAATAATTTCATGACCTTCAGGGGTTTTTCAAATTTTTCTTGGTCTGACCATTTACATAAATAATTAAAATATCTTGTTCTTTTTTTTTATTCTTTACAAGTTAGCCCTTGACTACAATCTCACCTGATGGTAAGTGATGATGCAGTCTAAGATGGAAGCGGGCTAACTTGTTAGGAGGAGGATGAAAATCTACACTCCTTTCGGTTTCTACACAACATCGTACCGGAACGCTAAATCGCTTGGCAGTACGTCTTTGTCGGTAGTGTCGTAACTACGGCAAAGCCTCCCACCAGCCAGACCTGGATCAATTAAGAAAACCTCAATCAGCCTTGTAAATCCACAGCGCATACCACTGCGCCACGGAGGCCGTCAAAAGTAATTTATTTAAACTGATATAGTAATTCAATTCGGCTTGATGTTTGTATTTCTGCTAAGTATAGGCCACGTAAACTCAACGTTTTTTAATTAAACAAGAGAGAGTTAACAGAAGGGCGGGTGTCACTGCCAGCTGATCGGGAATTAGCGCGCTAACTTTTTTCATTAGCCAACTCCGCTGGCTGCTAGCCATGTAAATTTAAAATTCAAATGTATTAACCCTGTGTAGGTACTCCCAAGTTTTGGTTGATTTTCCCAACCTCTTGAAGTCAGTTCATCTTTTAAACGAAACATAAATGCTACTATTTTTTTATTAAGACTACTTTTTTATTAACATTGGCATTCACTAACAAACAAATTAAATAGCCCTTTGTTGACACTGAGAGGTTTCGTTAGAAAAGGAATTTAGAGGAAATTCAACCATTCGTATATAGTAAGCAGGCTTTGTATTACGTCACGTTTGCATACGAGTAAGTTATCATATGTAATACGATCCAAAGTGGGTGTGCGAATCTGAAAGTGTGTAGACTAATTGATTGAAATAGAATCGTATAAGAGCATTATAAAATACTATACCCTGTATGCCAGAGCAAAATATAATTCATATAAAAAATATCGGTATGAACAGTAATTTTCAAGATATATTTTTGTCTAGCTATAAAATTCCGCTTTCGCTATGGTCAACCGACATTGTGGTAAGGTAAAACAAGTACAGTGAAGCAAATTAGTGTTAATGGATAATGCCATAGAAATCTCAGTCCCCTGGCATGGCCATTTTAAAGGCCGTCGTATTAGCTAAATAAAAGTGAACGACTTAGAAATGTAATATCTTAAACTAGATCGTTATTCAGATTCAAAATCAAGAGCAAGTGCTAAATCCATAATAAACTAACTAAGCCCATCAGTGTCAAAAATTTATTGTCAAGTTAGGTCGTAATAAATTCCAGCCTAGTTCTTCATTTCTAATACCTGATTAAAAAGATTAAAATAAACTTGGAAAACTTGTAATCTAATTACTTTGATTAAAATAAAAGCTTGCAAAGCCAATTTGTTAGAAGATAAAACATATTTAGACGTAGATACTTGGTTAAAATTTGCAACACTGTATTTTGAGAGTTTAATTAGAATTGCAGTGTTACTTAAAGCAAAGACAGACTAGCGACATAGGTAGGTAAAGTTTTTCACTGTATTTTTATTTTTCCTTTACAAAAGGAATATTAACCATGCCTATATTAGGAGTGGTACAAAATAGTCTAAACTTGCGAATTTGTGGTAGACTCATAATCATCATCATCATCATCATCTCATCATCATCATCATGGAACTATTAAAACTTTTTTAATAATAGTAGTAGAGACCTTTGTGATAAAGTTCGTTGTAAGACGTACTACTACGACACAAATTGCTAGATTTTTTTTTTTTTATTATTTACAAGTTAGACCTTTACTACAATCTCACCTGATGGTAAGTGATGATGCAGTCTAAGATGGAAGCGGGCTAACTTGTTAGGAGGAGGATGAAAATTCACACCCCTTTCGGTTTCTACACGGCATCGTACCGGAACGCTAAATTGCTTGGCGATACGTCTTTGCCGGTAGGGTGGTAACTAGCCACGGCCGAAGCCTCCCACCAGCCAAAACGATTGATGATAGTTCAACTATTGCTGCAATAATTATAAACCAACAGGTCGAACGGGTATTAAAGCTAGATTTTTTCAACTAATATACTTTTAAAGGGTATTTTTTTAGGTGTTGAATGTTTTTAGTAACAACACCAACGAATACACAGGTACTAGTCTAGTACGTTTTAAATTTCAAATTAAAACTAATACGACAAAAAGTCTTACAACAAATTGTCGTACGTGTGTTCTAATATCGGCTTTCCCTATTTAACTCCCAAACTGCCCGGGCTATTATGTTTAGCGAACAACTAAACAGTGTTACGTCGAATTATCGCGGCTGAACTATGGCTAACACTAAAATTAGATTTTGACTACACCGTGGATGTAATGTAAACAGACACATCTGCTTTATATCAAAAATGTTATTGTGTGTAACGTGCTTTACAGGATCAGCTTTTACATCGTTAGACGAGTAAGTGTTAAACAGGACCAAGCGATACTTTGTGAAACTTCATTGTGAACCTTTGATTTACGTTGCGGTTATCTGCATAAAAATTGCGGAATCTAGCGGATACACGTTTCACTTTGAAATCGGGACATCTTTAGGATATCAGATAATTGTTTAATTGCGAAGTAAGTAAAAGTAGTGACTTTATAATCAAAAAATATTCATATAAATAAAACGATTCTGGTTTTATATTATCTGAAGGTTAGTATTATCTTGGTTCGGCGACATTCAAAAGGGCCAGCTCATAAAAAAAACGTTCAGTAGTTAGGAGAGTAGTAGTTCAGAGTCGATTGCCTAAGACTTTGTCTTAGGACATCCTGGATTCGAATCCTGGTATTTATCGTTCTAACCTTATTTAATTATTCAATTATATTTATTAAAACATCATAAATTTCCAGTTTAGTATATCAATATTAGGTAAAATAAACAGTAAAGTGCGACCACCCATAAACTCATATTTGCGTACCAATGCAGTTTTATAAGGCCAAATAAATCGCGATATTTCTTTATGCCATATATTATGGGTAGATAACACGAAATATTTTTTTTCAAATAACTTTTACCAGGCTCATACGCACATTACACTTATGTATTGCATATGAAGAACCGCCTCGTTAGAACAGCAGTTAGCTATTGTAGCTTCGGATTAAAAGATCCTGGATTTGCATTCTGGGCTTTGTCGTAGCTATTAAGTCTTCTATTAAGGATGTCATTTTAATGCCAGGTAAAATCATATTTACATATTCAAGCTTCAACAAATATAGCAATAGGGTTGAAAGTAGAATTTATTTAGCCTTAATTAGTGTGGTTTAATTTGTTAATCAATACTAGGTTAGCGAATGAAACAAGCAGTTATTAGATGAACCATTTATTTGCAAACACAATGCACACGACTTTTTACAAATGGCACATAGTAAGACAAAACAGCGTAATTATGGAGCAAAGAAATATTAGACATTATTCTAACAATTCGGTATCAAAAGTTAGCATAATTACGTTTTTTGTTGTCGAATCAAGTAGAAATTGACATAATATATGTTTATGTCACTTATTTTAAATGAAATTAGACCAAACTAACGAAAATATTGAAGATCACGCATAAAATATGCGCACAAAATACCTTTTGAAAGAACTTTCCATATATTGTTTTATAAAAAAAAATCTTGTCATATATACCAGTTTCAATCTAATTTAAATCTATATTAAATTAATTCATTTCGCGGATCTTATAAACAAAAACAAGATTTTCTATTGTTAGAATTTACTTATAAACCTTTCCTCCATATTCCAGTATTGTTAACTTAGCAACAGGTTTAGGGAAATGTTGGATTTTGTGTAATTATTTTCAAAAAGAAAAAGGATCTTCTATTAAATATTACTTTCTATCCTTTAATATGAGTTACTAAAAAGAAATAAAAATACGCTTCGAATGAAGAACATCCTTGTTTTCTTAAGTCGGTTAAAAATAATCAAATCCAACATTTAGAAACAATCACAAATCAACCTGCACCCAATATAACCATATTCAGAGACGTTCGATTTGATCAATCAATCAGACTCATAAAGTCTAAAGGTCGCTGCATACGTAACGTGTTGCAAACCAGATAACCACGACAAATTATTGGAAATATAGTTTCACACAAGTTACATAATAAAAAGTGAAAATATGCACTAAAATAACTCCGCGCAAACGGTCGAAACGGCGACGTGGTAATCTACTTAATAACACATCAAGTAGCCGCTTTATTTACGTCCCAATTCCGTTCCATATGCAGCGACCTTAAGAATATGGTGTCAAGTGTTAGTAGCGACAGTAGCCAAAACCAAATCCCAATCTAACTACAGTGTTAAGTGACGCCCACTCTCAAGCGACACTTACCTAATTGACTCTCCGATGACTTCTCGCTGTCGGAGGACTGACTCCCCGCCCTGGGGACTGACGTCCGAACTGAGACTGAGTTCTCCCGAGATCTCGAACCTTCTCGGGATTTGGAAGCTTCTCGAATGAACGCCCAGTCTTCTTTCAGCTTGAGGACTCTTTCCCGCACTTCTGGGGACACTGTTTGTTTGGCGGCGACGCATTCTTTTTCAATGTTGTTGTAGTTTTCTAACACCTCGCGGATTTCTGTTTCCTTGTCTTTTATGATGGTCTGTAAAAAAAGTAAGAGTCAGTAATGCTTTGAGGTGAAAGTCTGAATAACTGATCAACAAAATAAACCAGACTAAAAACAGAACAAAAAGAATTACAGCTTTCTAGTAGCAATAGTCTTTGTGCTTAACTGCAGACAGACGGACGGAGAGACGAGAATTTATTTTGGACTACGGAACTCTAAAACCATTATGAAAAAAAAACAAGCCCAATAACATATAGTATATAGGTATAGTCGCCTATACAGCATACCCTATGTACGTCTCAATACACTCACAGCTAAATTAGAAAGTTGCGCACTAAAGGTGCGCACCAAAAACGTGACACTTTTTCGTTAGTTCAGTTGGTTTTACCCCTCGGATTTTTCTCATACCGGGCGCCTTATATATAAAAATCGATTCTTAAGGAGTAAACTCCAATTATTTAGGTGCCCAGAGCAGCGGATCGCATCTATAACAACGTCCTTTACGATCCAGACGATGACAACGCAACTCAATCACAAGCTACACAGCGTCTTCGCCGGCGAAGAGGAGGTCCCCGATATCTAACGTTACCCAGACGTGGGTTTTCTAGGTTACGAACTTGGGGGCGTCCAGACTGATTCACTCAGGTCACGGTTACCCACTCCTGAATGGCCCTCTAAGCCGAGGTCCGAGTCTCATAGGAGACGCCCTTAGAGAGTCGTTCCGTCCTTTATCTTTATTTCAGCCATCGGGTCTCATTAGGGGATGCTTCTGATGGAGTCATCGGCACTTACTCAACACGAAAAAAAAATCTATACCAAATAATAGAATATGACAAATCCTACATTATCGGAAACAAACTCAAGGGCAAATCGTATAGATAATAATACAAAAGTATGTTTGTACTATTGTATGTTTCAGCACTATCTCGCTTATTAAATAACAATCCCTCTCTGCCAAAGGTCGCTTGTTAAGAGATTGCTTTTAGTATAAAGGCTGCGTTTTGTTCGCTTCTGTTTTCTCTTATTGCTCGACTGAATTGTGTTAGCCGTTTTGTACTGCATTATCAGTACGGAACAAAGTGGTTACTTCAATAGAATTCGTTCCACAATTGCAACGAGCCATATAACTAGATTATATATCTTTAGATGTTTTGAATAAAAACCAGAAGTTACTTTGCCAAATTTTAGAACAAAATAATAATGTTTTGTCGGTAATACGTCTCTAAAATTGCTTTCATGGTTCAAAAACGACTTAACGTAAACAAACGGGAGATAGTTTGGTGTTGCAGCTACGTCTGAATGTTTTAAACCACATACGTTAATCTCACAAATAGCTCTCAACGAATGTTTCAGCATAAACCTCGAGCATCCTCAGGATATGTTTATTCGACAATATTCAATTTTAAAGCAATTAACTGGCATATAAATCCGTCACGAGTGGTTTCTTGCCCAGAGATGATGATGTTTGCTATTCACGTACGACTATATAGATGACGATAGTGATGTAACTCACGTCTAAGTCCGTTGGAGCGGCGTTGGGCAAGTTGTCAGCTAACGCCAACCGAGCCCTCGTCTCCATGGCCCACGCCAGCGCCGCGTCGAGACGCGTGGCATATTTGCCCAGAGCAGCCAGTTTACTCTTCACGTGTGACTGTATAGATGATGACAGAAATGTAACTCACGTCTAAGTCCGTCGGAGCGGCGTTGGGCAAGTTGTCAGCTAACGCCAACCGAGCCCTCGTCTCCATGGCCCACGCCAGCGCCGCGTCGAGACGCGTGGCATATTTGCCCAGAGCAGCCAGTTTACTCTTCACGTGTGACTGTATAGATGATGACAGAAATGTAACTCACGTCTAAGTCCGTCGGAGCGGCGTTGGGCAAGTTGTCAGCTAACGCCAAGCGAGCCCTCGTCTCCATGGCCCACGCCAGCGCCGCGTCGAGACGCGTGGCATATTTGCCCAGAGCAGCCAGTTTACTCTTCACGTGTGACTGTATAGATGATGACAGAAATGTAACTCACGTCTAAGTCCGTCGGAGCGGCGTTGGGCAAGTTGTCAGCTAACGCCAACCGAGCCCTCGTCTCCATGGCCCACGCCAGCGCCGCGTCGAGACGCGTGGCATATTTGCCCAGAGCAGCCAGTTTACTCTTCACGTGTGACTGTATAGATGATGACAGAAATGTAACTCACGTCTAAGTCCGTCGGAGCGGCGTTGGGCAAGTTGTCAGCTAACGCCAACCGAGTCCTCGTCTCCATGGCCCACGCCAGCGCCGCGTCGAGGCGCGTGGTGTACTTGCCCAGAGCCGTCAGCTTGCTCTTCACGTATTCACCGTGCGCTGACAGGTTTCCTTGAGCCTGTTAAAAAATTACAATGATAAGTATATTCCAGTTACGTTATCTGCGGCTTGACTGCAATCAGGATAAATTTTGTGTTATATTTTTTAATAACTCAACAGTTTGAATTTCGAATTCGTCTATGTTTCTCTGTTTATTGTGCTAGACAGAAAGAGAGAGAGATATTCGAAAACTACAAAAGCATGTCAACTTAAAATAAGTATAATTCTTTGGCAGAATTAGACGTCTAGTAATTCGGCAATGTTATTGATTCATGGCCCGGTGATAATGAATTTTTCAGCTGCTTGGAAGTTTCCGGTAGAACTAAATTATTGTTTTAACAAATCTTCAAATGTCATTGTTTCTGAAACACTTTGGGTCTATCGCAATTTTTCTCGTAGGATTACCGGATAGTAGCGTAGGATTTAAATTTTAAAACGCTTCGCAAAACCTCATTTGTTTAGCGTTTATACAAAATGTTTACTTAAATGTTGGTTTTTATATTTCTTTTACATAAGGAAGTTATTTCCTGTTTGTACCTAAATAAATAAAGTTTTGGTACAGTAGGTACACCACAGGAGTTTGAACGTGTTCTAAGGGAGGTCGGCTTTACGCAGTTGTTTATCTAACTTGTTTAACTTCGCCAGGCCAACTTCAAAAGGTATTAAAAGAAATTTCATGTTGATGTTAATAGTACGAAGATTTTGTTACGGAGAACCTGAAGTTTTATAACTTAGGTAAAGTATACAAAAGTATACAAAAATATCATAACTCTAAATACTTCGTTTTTTGGGGTACCGTACCTAAAAAATTGAGTGACGATAGTCAACCTCTGCCTTCGTTTCGGAGGGCATAGATTCGAATCCGATCAACTGAAAAGTTGGAGGTGCATCCAATTTTTCAGTTCTGTGCATTTTAAGAAATTAAATATCAAGTATCAGCGTTACGGTACGCTACGTACTACAATGAGCCGAATATGGTTTATTGATGATGATGAGGACCTAAAAAATTATGCTAACCTTCTTGTTGCCCTATTCTCTAGGTAAGGTATAAGGCGATTCTATAAAATATGAATTTAATGAATAGGGGTTAGTTGAAAGTTTACATCAAGTTTCACGCGGACGAAGTCGCGGGCGTCCGCTAGTACTTCATAAAACGTACATTTTATTATTTCATACGCTCCCAAAGTTCACTTGGTTATTTAAAAACTTCGCAGACAGCACACCGTCCCGATAAAATGGCAAAATGTAGGAAGCGCAAAATTATCTTACCCGAAACGTACTATCAACATCAAAGTTGTTTAATACCCTCAAACTTTTCCAGTGAAAGTTGAAACACGAAAACAAATAACCACCTTAAGTCCTCTTCCGCTGTCAACAACCTAAAGGTGAGCGTCCACAATACATGCTAAGATGATAACGTATAGCTCATAAACTTTACCACCTACGCCGATACAACGTCGTATAGAAACCGAAAGGGGTGTGGATTTTCATCCTACTCCTAACAACTTAGCCCGCTTCCATCTTAGATTGCATCATCACTTACCATTAGGTGAGATTGTAGTCAAGGGTTAACATGTTAAGGATTTAAAAAAAAACCTTTCTAACGCCGACACTGGGTACGATTCCCATTTGGGCTATTCAAGATTTTATATCTTGTAACGTGGCTCAAGTTGGTTAGTAATTCTCATCATTAACAACTCATATTCGGCTCACTGTTGAGCACAAGTCTCCTCTCAGAATGAGCGGGTTTAGGCTAATATACTCACTTCCACCCTGCGCCTACTCTACCTACACTACCTACCCCTACCCTACGCCTACCGCACTCATACACTAATTTTTTTTTAATTTCAAAACTTTGTAACTTATATTTTTTAAGAGGTAAAGAAAACTGAACTTCACATCCCTAAATATCCGCTGAGTTTATCATTCGTGTATTTAAAAAAAATCTCAATTTTTTAAAGTAAAAGATTCATTTACTAACATTTTTACAGTGCTCAATCAATTACCAAAAAACCATGTTTTTGTTTTTAAATCGATACTTCGAATAATCAGTCTTAGATCAGCAGTAACTTTAAAAAGAACTGAACAAAATAAATTCTCGATAACTTAACACATTTCTTGTTTTCTTTCATCGTACCCTCGACCTATATAAGTTTATTCTGTCTTGGGCGGTGACATACTTAAATGAACTCTTTCAATACGTGTACTAGTTTTCTACTGTTAAGATTCTTGGGGTTTTTTATAATAGTTGACCGAATAAATAGATAGTGAACATGGAGATAATAAAATCTTTTTAACAAAAAAATTGAACCAACTTCAAAATCACAAAATTAAACTAAAAAGCGAAAAATAACATCGTATGTGCTACCTTCGAGGTTTATTTTTGTGATTTTGAAGACGGTTAAAAAAAGTTTATACTTAATCTATACTAATATAATAAAGTGGTAAAGTTTGTGGTATTGTAGGGGGTGATATTTGGATGTACTGAACCGATGCAAGAATATTCTTTAAAGGTGGTGGGTAATAAATTACTAGGTTATACACATACTAAAGTCTGTATGTCTATTTGTTACTTTTTCACGGCTAAACATATGGACCGATTTGGATGAAGTTTGGTATAGAGAAAAATAAGGAATTGTAGCAGGGCATAGGCTATTTTTTATTCCTGAAAAATCCATGGTACCCGCGTTTAAAAACAGATTATATTTTATCCCCATACGGTGCGAATAACAGAACATAGAAGCGTTTTATTGCTGTTTACAGCTTTTTACAAAAGTACTGGCCAATTGGCAATTTCTAGCATACAAAACAATTACACATACAAGGTTTTTTATTGTGCTCTCTGTAGTCTTCCAGTTTCTTTTATCTTGTACGTCGATGACGTACTTCAGGTATGTGTAGTGTGTACCTACTGATTCTGAACTTAAGGTATATAATAATCTAATGGGAAAAAGTACGAAGCACTACTCATTCGCAAGTATAATGGATGTCCAGCCTTAAATTCAGTAGCTCAGCACTCCGGGCGAAGCATTCGAATTTATTTGCCGATAAACAGGAAATATGCTACCGTTGCCAAATAAAAATGATATAAAACCACTGCTCGCGAGCAAACGAGCTTTATGAGCTTTAAAAACCTTATAAATTAATATCGTAAATATTATATTATGTTCCAGAAGGTCAGTACAAAATTAATGTGTAATATCTTAACTCCTTTTAGGATACTCCAAGATGAAAGTGAATTTAATTTATACTGAATTTATATTTCTGAACGCTGGGTAATAATTTTAAGACTAACATTTATGAATATAAAATTTTAATAAATAATACTTTATTTGGTTTGATATAAAGATTTGACGACTTTTTAAACGTCGTACTAAAAAACTATGCTGACCTCATACATTTATAAGACCTAGATAGTGTGTAGTCGCAGGATTCGTAGCCGTTTTATGTGCCCCGAAATGGGAGCCCTTGACAGATCGCTACGCTGCGAAAAGTACGCTTTTATGCGTGTCGGCGAAGGTAATTTAGCTTAGCTCTTACGCTCACAGAAGTGGCTTACGTTTGGAGTGAAAAATTGTTAGGTGTTGCGGGTCTATACATTATAATTCTAAGGCTAACCTGCTTTGGAACAGACTTGAGCTATCTTACAACAGAGTTCCTATTTTCGGAACCAGAGTATCGAACTTGGGTTTGATTACCAGTTGGGGTCAATTTACAGCAATTTCCTAAATTGGCTTCAACCGTGGCTGTTTACTAACTCTACCACTAAAGTATCGCTATTAAAATACCATCACAAGTAGAAACCAGTCTCTTCATGGAAAACTAGCTGACGCCACGCGGTTTCCCGTTCCCGTAAGAATACAGGGAATAAAATATAGCCTACAGCACGCGGGGATAGTGTAGCTTCCCACTTCAGTAGTTTCGGCGCCTATTCAATGCAAACAAACAATCAACCAATCAAATCTTTCCTCTTTATAATATTAGTATAGAAGTATAATGAACTCGTGGTAAATTAGCAGAATAATTCAGAACGTAGTGTCACTTACAATCAAGTGAAATAGCAGTCAATAATCAATAATCAAAATATCTTTAGCGATAATAAACGACAAATTGTTATCGCCGCGTAGCAACGACTTACGGTACGGACGGCTTCAGTGTGCTCGTGGCGTTCGAGCCGTCCACATCTCTTGTTGTGTAATTCTTTATGGGTTACTTGGGGTAGGCGAGGAGAGTGACTTGAGTGGAAAAGGGGAGTGTTAGACATCTGTTATTTTGGTTACAGTGACAAATGTTGTGAATCATGACCTTTGTTCGACATTAGTTTTCTTATATTTGTAATCACTTTTGAGTCCTATAATAAAATACCTACCCAATAACGCAACCCAAAGACTTCCAACACACATAGACGTACCTACCACACAATAATTTCATATTTCTCCATACACGTATATGAATACAACGTCTGAAGCTGACAGTGGCAGATATATGGGCGCTATCGCAAAGGAAAATATCTCGCAGGCTTTGGAAGCAACTCAAAGCAATGCACCGCAGTACTTTCTTGGACTATTTGTTAAGTAAACATACGCTCATAGCTGCGAGCGATGCTTTGTGAGATACCTTTGACGTACAAACGACGTACACCATCTGTGGCGTCTAATGTGCAAAATATATTCAAATTCAATAGAAATAGAAATACAACGAGGATTGTGTGGGCCAGACTTGCGTCATTTTATAAAGGTTAAAAGTTTTAAAGGCAGGCGTCCACAGATCCGCGTTGTACGTATCGGACGTATCGGACGCATTATATTAACGGATTGTTAATTTTACGGTAGATTCGTGCGATCCGTACGATGCGGATCAGTGGACGCACTTGTACGACTTTCTATACAGAGAATGCTACGATCCGTTTGATGCGATGCGTCCGATGCGGATCTGTGGACGCCTAGCATAATGCCCCTGGACAAGTGTGGTAAGTCGAAGATCTTAGATCTCAAAACATAGATCGATCTCTTTAAGTTGCTCTGTAGCGTTGTTCGCCGCTGCACGTTAAATAAAAGCATAGCATTCCAACAATTACACCATGAGGCACTCGATGATTTAAAATTGAAGTCGAAAATTAACACAACAAATAACATACAACGTCCAGAAAAGCGACGAGCATATGTCTAATGCCAGCCATAGACTAATAATAAAAAGTCCAGACTCTATCTCCTGAACTTTAAAGTGACGCGCCCCAATTCTGCTTCGGAAATACATACACACCGATACGCACACAGATGCACATATGAAGCCAGAGCTCCATTAGCTTCCTAAATCTGGCAATACACTCACACCATACCATCCATCTGCTATTATTATTAGTCTATGACAGCTCTACAAAACAAAGTCAGGTAAGACCCTAAGGGTTTAACTATGCGCAGGTAGGCACGTATATCGGATACGGCTATCGCGGCAGACGGAGGGCTCGGAGGGTCGTCGAGTGCACAACCCGACTACTCTTACGTGCGATGTTAATTAGATTCCTTGCGTAGCCACGCATTGTCTCAGAGTGAATTGTGAGTGTAGCACAAGTATTGAGTGTAATGGCAGGCGTCCACTGATACTGATACGCGGCGTCGACCATCGTAACCGTGCGCGCTGATAGCTACGCGTTATTCTGAAACGCTCCATAGAAGTTCATACATTTCGGCTGTCAGCGTCCGTTTAGCGTGACTCTAAAACCAGCCTACCTGTGAAGTGAAGCTACGTAAATCTAATAGAAGAAATTCGCCAGTGTCACAATCGTGTCCCTAGTCATAGTCCCTACGGTCGGGACAACAATAGCCGAACAGGGCGCACCGTTCAACCCCCGGGACGGCCAGTTACGCACGGATTACTCCACACGCTTGTCCGTTATACAAAAACAACGATATTATACCTATCTTCAAATTTATTTTCGCGTATTCATTTGAAAGTTGCGTATCATCGTATGTCGTCCGTTTTTTACATACAAAGATACATTTAAATTAAAATAAGAATGTTTCATTTTTTTTTTATTCTTTACAAGTTAGCCCTTAACTACAATCTCACCAGTGGTGATGCAATTTAAGATGCAAGCGGGCTAACTCGTTAGCCAGACCTGGATCGAACTCAGGATCTCTGTTTCATAAGTCCACCGCGCATACCACTGCGCCACGGAGGCCATCAAGCTAACTAACATAATCTTAGTATAGAAATATAGAAGTATAGATCAGGGTTCCGTTATACGTACCTACACCTACATACATTCGATATTCTAAAATGGGTCTTAAAAACAGGCCTTATTCCAATACAATATAGCACACGTCCAAAACACAAGTAATGCCAGTGATCAAGTTACAACAATAGCTCGCGACGGACCCGCGCTAAATCAAGGAATCCTACACTCCCCCTGGACTGTTCGTTAGGTATGAGATACAATACAGGGACAGCCTGTTTGAGCCAGATCTTCGATCCGAGATGAAAATTTGACAGTTCTTGCTTCTAATATAGGTATAATAAGTACGGTAACTAACTATGGATAACTAACTAACTATAGCGACTTTATAAGGTAACGGGTAATTTAAGTTAATTTGTAAATAATAACTTTAAATAGTTTAAAAAGACACGCTTTTAGCACGCACTAAAACTCACAAATATTGGATTTAAGTCACGTGACTATTTTTTCGTATTCCTGACAGCAAACCCTTTCATTTGATAGCCATATCATGGGGGTGGATTTTAAACAGTCAGTGCGCCATCTTGTATTTGTAATGACGTTTCTTAGCTAGTCATGTATTGTCATCAGAACTCAGAGCGTGTGCAAAATTTCATCCTAATCGTAGACCGGGAAGTGGGTTAAAATAAGATTCCAAGATGTCTTTCTGACATAGTTACAAGTGATTAGGGAGGCCGCCATATTGAATTTGTAATGACGTTTCTTAGCTAGTCATGTATTGTCATTAGAACTCCGAGCGTGTGCAAAATTTCATCCTAATCGAAGACCAGGAAGTGAGTCAAATTGATATTCCAAAATTTCATTAATTATATTATTTTACATACACAGTTACAAGTGAAGCTAATATATAGCGTGTAAAAAGTGTTACAACTTATTATAACTGTTTTAGAATTTAAACTATCGTGAGTGTTATTCATATTAATTGATTATGAAACACGGCTAAAACTGCACGATCCAAACACGTTTGGATCGTGCCGCGATGCAAGAACCAGCTCATGACTAAGGGCCCCGTATGGGTTCGAAACTAGTTGGGCATACTCCGACGTAATATCACGTGAGTTTTAGCCGTGTTTCATAATCAATTATTATAACTGAGTTCAAAATAGTAAATTCTGTATTCAACCCGCCAGTATGTATGTTTTTAAGTCAGTAATTCTCTCAATAACTACAAACCGATTGAAATGGGGTTTCAGTTATTGTTTTTTTAAATAGGGGAGATTTTAATACGCAATTAGAAAACGAAACTTTTCCCCCAAAAAAAAAACAATTTATTTTAATTTAATTTATGCAAATAAGCCTCTCAAATTACCGCAAAGCATAGGCGCCTCAACAATAACAATATTTCATTGTAATACAAAACGAAATCCCCGTGTAAGGCCACCCTAAGTCTCTAGTCAACCCCAAAATACGAGCGGGGGTCGCGGCGGCCCCCACTAATTTACGCGCGGCTATAATGTGTCGTCAGCGACTGCATCAACCGGCGCGTGCAAATTGAGTGCAGCCAGGTTATTGCGTGGGGTACGATATACCCCAACCGATGTTAATACTTGTTTTTCCTATTTACTTGAACAATGGCGAACAGTGGTTGTATCTTCGTTTAGTTGTTGTTTTGGTAATCGGAATTTATGTTTGTTTTCAATGGGAGACATATTTTTGAGTACCTTTCCTTATTACAAACAGGAAAATTATCTCTTTTGATAGAGCCGGCTGCACACTCGAAAAAAGATGACGTCACGCGTCACCCTCACTCTAGGGTTGTCAACTTTTATTACAAGAAATAAAGTATATTCTGGTCAATGAAGATTATTAGACAGTATTTTAAAAAAACGAACATTTTCATTTGAAAAATGCAACCATTACATCAGTATTTTCTTATGACGTTGGCACGTTCAACTATTGTCAGTAAACCGACTTTACAAACAACCGTTTTTTTTTGTTACGCATTCTCGCTTTAATTGTTTATAATCATCATGGTCACGTAGTATTATGCTGAGCTGGGGCCATTTTCTGGGTTATGCCACACATCGCAGGGTATTGTCCTTGATGACTGTACTAGAGATATTGTGATGTGTGGCATAATTTCGAAATAAACGCATTTTTCTTTCTTCTTTCTATATCATAGCATAACAGATTGTCAGGGTTACAGAAAAGCTGATGATAAAGAAAATAAAGTGGTGTATTATCAGAAAAAAAACATCTATACACTAGTGTAAATAATAAATAGCCTTGTGTATAATAAAGAAGTTCTCTACTTCTTTTTTTTGAACTTTCTCTAAGCTCTCAAGTGCTTAAGAAATTTTATTAGATGAATTTATAGGAACTATGAAGTCTAACAGTCTACTTAAAGAGCACATTGTATAGCTTCTAGCTAGACTTTCAGCTTTTAGTCAATTCAACTCGACGAAATACCAGCCCTCGGTACAAACCTTTGTACAGAATAGTCTAAATTGTACCGTGTAGTAATCACGGGCACCAATCACCGACGCATACTAATTCACTGGCTCACGCCATCGAAGGGGGTACTTTTAATCATTGTTGTGGTATTCAATTGGCTGTCGCACCGTATGGTAGCTGTCGTTAGCAGTTTAGGGTTGATTTGAAATGGTCATTGACTTTTGAGTATCAAAACAGTACAGGTTGTAATTAATTATATTAAGCAAGTTAAAACTACCTTTTCAGAATGTAGCAAAGTTTTAAAGAATTTGCAATTTAATTTATTACAATTAGTAATGAATATCTGCAATAAATGTTTCTTTAGACCATAAATTATAGCGGAACTTGGTCGCTGCGTAGCGAAGTCTCGTGAAGGGAGAAAGCTGGGCATTTTGCCAATTTTACAATTTATACTTTACAGTTTGTAGTTAGTAAACTCGTTTGTAAGAGTATAGCTTTTTACATTGCATATGTATTTTATTGAGTTTATCACGGGTCAGCGTAGTAGATTATAGATATACTATTAGCCTAACCCCTCTCATCCTGAGAGAAGAGCATAGTCAACAGTGCCGCCGAATGTAATAGAAGAATAATTAATGATGATATACATGTACACATGTACATGTAAAGGAAACAGTTAAACGTTTACGTACCTTCTCTAGCTCGTCGCGAACGCCGCGCAACCGGCGGACATCGGGCGAATCTGGAGCGGAGCGAATCTGCGACTCAGCCTCCCTCGCCGCTCGACCCAGCTCTTCCTCTCGCGCCTGCACAGATGAAACGACATACTGAACCTAACCTTTTGTGTGGTATTTAATGGCAGGCGTCCACTGATCGCTTCGCATTGAACGTATTTTATCTAGCGTAAAATTAAAAATCCGTTTGATGCGATGCGCCCGATAAATAAGATGCGGATCTGTGGTTTTTTGCCATAAAACACCACCTTTCAGAAGTCTTCTTTTCCTAGAATAATATTATAAATACGAAAGCTTGAAGACAGATTACTCGTAGCTTCTTTTTCACGCAAAACATTAAACGGATTTTGATAAAATTTGGCACATTTTAAAGACATTTTTAATCCGGAAAACTAAAGAACTCCCACGGGTCAATAAAACCTTCTAAATTAACCACCAACAATGTCGCGAGCATTAGGTACCTCCACAATTAATGTATTGTAGGAAATACTAGTCTGAGATGGATATGACGTCGCTCGATCTCATGTTGGCTTTTGCCGACGATAGGTGGCGCGCCTTGTTTCCGTAAATAGTAGGGAGTTAGAGATGGGTAACGATCGGTTGGCGGGGACGACTTGCGATATAAGGCGCTCGTCGTACGGTCGGCTTCAGTATGCTCGTGGCGTTCGAGCCGTCCACATTTCTTGTTGTGCAATTCTTCATGGGTTACTTAGGGCGGGGAGATTGACTTGAGTGGAAAAGTGGAGTGTTAGTTAACTGTCAAGGGATCCCTTAACCCTACATACAACGTTCACGAGTTCGTGACTCTACTCAAGATCATTCTCTTTATCATCATCTTTACTTCCATTCTAGGGTTTGTTTTGGTTACAGCTTGATTTGTAAATTTAGTTGTCCTGACAAATATTGTAAGTCATACAGACATTGGTTTTCTTATTTTTAACCGACTTCCAAAAAGGAGGAGGTTCTACGTTTGGCTGTATGTATGTTTTTTTTTTTTGTAATTCACTTCTGAGTCTGCTAAAAGTATAAAACGTTGAGGTATTAAACCATATTTAGGCTAAAGTATGTTTGTGCTATGAGTATATTGAATGGTATATTCTTCCTGTTTTCCGCGTTTTTTCGTTTCCGAGATCACAAAACATATTAGAATGAATAATAAAACACGTTCAGACAAGAGCATGTTAGTAGGTATAATGTAATAAATGTCTTAGCCATGTCTTTCTCGAGATATATGTCAGACGTTCCGGTAATTTATATTGAGTGCTCGAGAACAAATTCCACTATCTATAGTCAGACTGTAAACATTTGTTTTATAAGGTTACATCCTAAGATACATGGATCTTCCAGTTGACAGATCTAGATCAGGGCATTGTGTACTCAGTATTTGCTGTAGCTCCCTAAAAAGAGCGTAGCATGAGTCACCAGGGGATAAAGCAATGTAAAAGCTCTACCAGAGTCGAATCCGAGGCTTTAAACAATTAAATGTCGGCTTAGATGCTGCAGAAGGTTCCAGAGGGTTACAAAAAATCACCATTAGGTGCCTATTCCAGCTGAAGTTTGGCGGTCATGTATTGAAAGCTCTTCCGGTCTTTTGCAATATTTTCAAAGCTGTGTGTATGCTAACTTGGTCGACTCTTTGATATCAAAATCAGAATCAGAATCAGAATCATTTATTTGGAAGAAACATTAAATTTAGTTATACAAAGATGGTCTTATGTATTAGGTACCTAACAATGATTCACAATTATGGTATACAAATGTTTAAAATTAATCATCTATCCACTTTCTTCGCTGTCGTCCTCGAGCACGTTTTCTGGGTGTCGTACCTTCTAGGATCAACCTAGAAAACTTATAGAGGGATCCCCTTTGCAGATGCCCGAAAGATGCGATTTTCCTCTATTAATGATTGTCATGTGGCTTCGGTCACAATTGACTCTTTTTAAAACTTGATCATTCGAAACGAAGTCTTTCCAGGAAATTTATAAGACTTTCCTTAGCCCCCACATCTCAAAAGCTTGCAAAGACAAAGTACAAACGTCTTTTAATATTTCAAGTAGGTTTAATATACAAACACTTTTGCAATGTCAAGTTAGTAGTGACTCTATCATCGGTTCGGAAAGAATATTCTGTCGAGGAGCCGGCAAAACATATCATAAGCTGTTTTAAAATAAATGTTAACGTTTGACCTAATAATATTATGAATAAGCACGAAAGTGTGTAAGAATATTTGTTAACACGCAAAAAGTATTGAAAACAATTGAAAAGCCAACAGCGTGATGGGATGGAACGAGGAATATAGTAGGTCAGGAGTAGCATTGGGAGGATGTATCCAAGAAGGTCGCCGAGAGTGGGAAGAGGCAGAAAGGTGGAGATCGATAAAGATGGGCTATATCAAAGGACGAGCTGCAAAGTGAACATGAAAATATAACCAATTAGCAGCAATAAGGCCTCATTTTATTAAGCTATTGCGTAGTTTTTATCGCGGGCTTTGAGCGCGGCGACCGTATCAAGAAATTCCGTAACGAAAATAAACCTAACACTTAATTAACACATTTGGACCATCATATCGACTGAACTGGACAAGTGGTGTGAAACTTAGGGGCAAAACTTATTAAACCAGAGTTCGATTTAACTCAACGTAAATACATTTATTATTTTTTTTATTTTCTATTCTTTTTTAAGGAAAAAAATACTGCATAAAATAAATAAACAATTATAATTGGATAAGTTGATAAAAAATGCTGTGTAATACCTTAACCGCGGCAGTCCCCGTATTTTTTTATTTATTTATTCGACTATGCCAGCTACTTAACGATATGATGCGTGGGCTACAAGTATAAAAGCGACCTATTTTGTTTCGTATGTTCAGTACATTTATACAGGAAATACAGAAGAAGAATAGACAGGGGACCAATTCGTAGCCTATGGCACGAATCACTGTAAGCGGTGTCTAGTTTAACTCAAGTCCGTGGTACAAACAATAGCTTGCCCACGCCTAATGCAACACGAGGCTCGCGCCATAAATTTGTTTTACGACACTGCAAGCCGCTGGTGCGACGTACCGTCGGTATAGCAAGAAACTGTTTAAAATATATTTTGGTAAAACCTTTCTGCTGCCATGGTCTTTTATTTGTATTCCCAATTCACTGTTTTGCATTGTGTTCCGTATAGCAAAAGAAATATAAATATATTTTAATGTAAAATTTCTATGTCATCATCATCTGCATGCATCTGCTGGACATAGGCCTTTTGTAGGGACTTCCAAACATCACAATCCTGAGCCGCCTGTATCTAGCAAATGCCTGCGACTCGCTTGATGTCGTCAGTCCACCTGGTGTGGGGTCGAATAACTCTGCGCTTTCTAGTGCGGGGTCGCTATAAAATGTATATTGTACGAGTTATTAAGGAATAAAGATTTTTCATCTTCGCACAACTTCGAGCGGGTTGCAGGGAGCCGTTGGATGCTGGCGGCTCGAGACCGTTGTTTGGAAACCCATGCAAGAGACCTATGTGCAGCAGTGGACGTCCAACGGCTGATAATGATGATGATTTCTCATGTTCAGGGATATATATTAAAATCGTTTTGGTTAATAAAAGCTAAAAAGGTTATGTTTAAAAATTTGTATAAGATTTATGTTCCGAAGAATTTCGATATCTTTCAAATTTTTATACATATTTTAAGCGCAATTAAAATAAGGAAAATTTCTCGTCTTCAAAGATATATTTTCAGATTTACAACATCATTTACATATTTTGAATTAATATCATTAAGCTGACGCCTATTTCTTGGTTATAAAAACAGAAACTTTCGGCTTGCTGAAGGAAAAAAAAACTCTTTATGACAATTTTATATCGGCTGGCATGAGCAATCATTCATAATTTACTTTGAACCATTTTTCATTCAGGAAACTGAACTTTCGACGAAACTAGTGTAAATATAAACAAACGAAGAAAACAAAGTGAAAATTTACCTCAAACTTATAAAAACGGTTAGAATACACTGTCAAATATACACAAAGCTTTTACTTCATTCACTAAGGTGTAACTATGAACAATATATTTCACTTTTCGAAATATCCCGTCACTAAAATGCTGAAAGCGAAATGTATGGGCGGACACTCACTGAAAAGCCGCGTTTGAGACTACCACCGGCTGTGTACATATATTCCAATGCATCTATTATTTTGTACATTGCAGCACAAGGGAGTTTGAATGTTCTTTCATTGGAATAAGGATTATAATTCCTTGAATTGTTCTAAAGGAATACGACTGTTTGTACGTGGAATACAAACACGAGGATGGGACAGGAATATTTTCATGGATTCGGAAATAACTCGCACGTTACGTTAGTAGGGCATTTCACACCTTTCACTTTCAAATAACACTACATTGTTTAGCTTTTATCTCTAATCTATACTAAAGAGATAAAGTTTGTAAGACTGTAGCGGGTAATCTCTGGATCTACTAAACCTATAACTTAATTAACTCAAAAACTACTTGGCCGATTATACAAATTCTTTCACCATTACAAAGTCACATTATCACCGCGTACACAAGCTATAATAATTTATTCACGTATTCCCACGGGAACAGGAACTTATTCGAGTAAAACCGCCAAACCTTAATTGGTTACTTTACACCTTTTCAACTTTAAGATAGCTAAACGGATCTGGATGAAATTTGACACAGAGATAGATTTTAATCTGGAATAATATTATAAGTTATTCGATTACAGGTGCTATTGACATTCATTATTTAGGTTATTGTAAGAGAGGAGGTATCAGTGTTGGTATGGATAAGAGGGTATTTGATGACTTGGGTTGTTTGTTAGGCAGCGTAGACGCCGTCACGCTTTGTGCAATAATGTTTTGTGGTTTTTTTTATCATAAATTGTTAGTGTGGGCATGGAGGACATGTCAGGCAGGGAAGGTTTTCTAGTCGGAAGGGAAGGGATCCCTTAAACCTACTATCAAGGTCACCAGTTCTGAGACCTGCTCGATGTGTTTCCTCTACCACAAAATAATGGTACAATCACTGTCGCTGTTACCCATTACGTCACATATATAGTTTACATTTTATCTGGATATTCCCATATACATACAGCCAGTAATGCCGTACGTACGGATCGATTTGAGAAGCAAAACAGTAAAAAGAAAAGCCATATAAATATAAAATCCACACATGCGGCACACAGAGGAGGAAAAAATGTAAATTTAACGATAAAAATAGTGGACATTTATTTCTGTACGCGCCCGAAATAACGGTTTGTTGTGACAACTGCAGCAGCGCGTTCATATTAAAAATATATTAGGAGACGAGGGCGATAGCCTGGAGTACAATGCAGTATTGTTATTTTACCATTCTAGTAAGTATTGCGAAACAAACAAATAGCCCACCTGATTTTAATGGTGGTAAACCATCGTGAGGAAAACCTACATACCTGAAAATTTTCTTAATTCTCTACGTGTGAAATCTGAAAACCCGCATTGGGCTAGCGTGGCTAGCTATTGGTCTAAGACCTCTCATTCTGAGAGGAGTCATGCTCAGCAGTGAGCCGAATATGAGTTGATGATGATGATGAAAAAAAACAGAAATAGACAATTTTCAACCAAAGCAAATATCGCTATCTCTTTCATTGCGTTGAGACGAAAGACAACTCCGCTATAGGACGATATTTTTTAACTATTTCTCTGCATTTGTTTGCATGTTAGAGCCGCGGGATTTCAAATTAACTACCGATAACGTAGTAAGTATAGAAACCATTCACCATTGGCTAAAAACACGAGAATATTGTCCTTCCTAATTGATTGCTTTACTAAATCAATGAATTAAAAAAAAATATTTAAATGAGCTTGTTGAAATGCATTAGATTCTCTACCGCAACATTTGAAAAATAGGTTACGTGTATTTTATTAAACAGAATATGATTTATAACTTGGATTAATTAATACGCATATCGAATGTAAATACAGACATTGAATGTTTGAACAAGACCTTTTGAACATTTTTTCTACGCGATTCCCACGTTTCACCGTTGATTACACGCCCCATTCGTTCGCAGTCGAGTGGTAGAGTCCTGAGGGACCGCGATTTTAGATTGGAAACCTGGAAATGAGTTTAAAATTTGCGTTGCGATATTCCGAACTTAAATAAGAGTGACGCTCATGATATTTTATGTCCGTTTTTGAGAGAATCTGTTCTAATTAAGCGAACGAGCTATGATAAAAATGTTTTTTTACTTGCAGTATTTTAACGTGCTATATGTCGCAACTCGCTACTTTCGAGTTGAATTTGTCAAGTAATAGGACGCCTAGGTCGTATAAAATGGAATGAAAGAAGCCCAGTGGATATGACCTCTGCCTTCGATTTGGAGGGCGTAGGATCGAATCCGGGGTATGCACCTCCAACTTTACAGTTTTGTACATTTTAAGAAACGAAATATACGTGTCTCGAAACGGCGAAGGAAAAACAAAAATTAGATTTATACAGCTACCAAATAAAAAAAAATTTGATAGTTTTATTTTCAGTACATTTGCTGATTTGTTTTACTTAATTTAATTTTTTGGCTGGTGGGAGGCTTCGGCCGTGGTTAGTCACCACCCTACCGACAAAGATGTACCGCCAAGAGATTTAGCGTTCCGGTACGATGTCGTGTAGAAACCGAAAGGAGTGTGGATTTCATCCTACTCTTAACAAGATAGCTCGCTTTCATCTTAGACTGCATCATCTACACTTACCATCAAGTGAGATTGTAGTGTAGTACTAACTTGTAGAGAATAAAAAAAAAATTGCTATTGACTTTTTAACTACCTATTCGTGTCATTAGAAAATGTTGTACTCCAGAAGTCGTCTTATGCATAATTATTATATTGTTAGTCTGTGTATTTTCAACAAATAATGAATAAAATCCATCTAATATATAAAATTATCGTGTCACAATGTTCGTTCCCATACTCCTCCGAAAAAAGGGTAGTTAGGGGTAGGGTGGGAGTAGAATAGGATAACCAAAGCGAAGCTTGACCGGGATCGCTAGTATTTAAGTAAAAATTTACCCACTAAAAGGTATACATTTTTAAAAAGGGGGTAGGCTTAAAAACTCTCAATAAGCAGAGGTCCGGCCGGCGACGCGATCGCTAGAGACAACTTCCGGCGGCGTCTGTCGCTTCCTCCCCGCCCAGCGAATATTGCGTTTGCGAATCATATTTTCCCAGTATTTTCGTTACAGTTCCCCAATGCTTGCCGTTCGAATAAAATTGATTCGCAACAGAAATAGATTCTATTTTTAACCGACTTCCAAAAAGGAGGAGGTTCTACGTTCGGCTGTATGTATGTTTTTTTTTTTTTTTTTTTATGTATGTCCAGCGATAATTCCGTCATTTGTGGACCGATTTTGAAAATTCTTTTTTTGTTTTGAAGGGTTTGATTCCAGGGTGGTCCCATTTTTTTCATGTCAGGATCTGATGATGGCATCCTGGAGAAATCGAGGGGAACTTTCGAAAATCGTAAAGACGGCTAGTGCGTTTGTTAGTGTTTCCATAAGGTATTTTAAACAACTACAATTTTATGAAGGTCTGGAGTTGGTCTGATGATGGAGCCGATACACAGACGATGGAACTCGTCAACGATTTACAGCAGGTACCTTTTGTTTGGGCTTGATTTATTTGTATTGGTGAGAACTTTCCACCTAGATGGGTTGTGACTGTATTAAGGGTCTGATGATGAAGACGAAGAAGAGTTAAGAGAACTACTCAATGGTTCACAGTAGCTACCTTGTGTTTGGCCTTGATAAATTTGTATTGATGAGAACTTTCCACCTAGATGGGTTGTGACTGTTTTAGGGGTCTGGTGATGAAGACAAAGGATAGTTAAGGGAACTCCTCGACGGTTCACAGTAGCTACCTTGTGTTTTGACTTGATAATTTTGTATTGATGAGAACTTTCCACCTGGATAGATTGTGACTGTATTAGGGGTCTGGTGATGGAGATGAAGGAGAGTTAAGGGAACTCCTCGACGGTTCACAGTAGCTACCTTGTGTTTTGACTTGATAATTTTATATTGATGAGAACTTTCCACCTGGATAGATTGTGACTGTATTAGGGGTCTGGTGATGGAGATGAAGGAGAGTTAATGGAACTCCTCGACGGTTCACAGTAGCTACCTTGTGTTTGGACTTGATAAATTTTATATTGATGAGAACTTTCCACCCATATGGATTGTGACTGCATAGGGGGTCTGGTGATGAAGACGGAGGACAGTCACCTTTCACGTTTTTCTGAATATTCATATTACGTGTGGATAAAGGGGGAGTGAAACTTTGTATTTGAGTTAAGGTAGTATTTTTAAAATTGGGATTGTAGGACTTAGATACTTATCATAAGAAAATAACGTTTCAACTAATTGCTCATTAATTTTTGTTCACATTCAGTAGGTGTGCTAACACTAAAAATGAAAAAATAAAAATTTTAATAAAAAAAATTCAACCGACTTCCAACTCAAAAATAACCTAAACTAAAAAGCAAAAAAAAACATCTTACCTATGTGCTACCTTCTGATCAGTTTGAAGGCGGTGCCAAGCCAGTGATGTTTCAATTCCAGCCGTTTAAATTACGTAATTTCTGTAGTTCTTTCAGAAACGGCTTTAATTAAAACACTGGATTGGCACCGCCTTCAAACTGTTTAGAAGGTAGCACATAGGTAAGATGTTTTTTTTTGCTTTTTAGTTTAGGTTATTTTTGAGTTGGAAGTCGGTTGAATTTTTTTTATTAATTGCTGTGTAAAATCAATTTATATAAATAAAACTCGTTCTTCGTTACCCAATACTAGTTTTTATTTTGTTTATTTATTCATATTCAGGCAATAGCATATATTTTACACTAGCTGATGCCGCGCGGTTTCACCTGCGTGGTTCCCGTTCCTTTACGAATACAGGGGAATATTTAGCCTTCCTCGATAAATGGGCTATCTAACACTGAAATAATTTTGCAAATCGGACCAGTAGTTCCTGAGATTAGCGGGTTCAACCAAAAAAACAAACAAACTCTTCAGCTTTATAATAATAGTATAGATTATATAAAACCCCTACTCTACTCCTGTAGGGTAGGGGTACTTAAAAGGGGTACCCTACTCCTACCCTACCCTACCCCCTACCCCTTTTTAAATATAGTAAATCCGTTCCCGCGTGTTGGCGTGACCAAGGGATGTATTTTTAAATATTATAGATATAGATTTAAAAAGCTTAATGTTACCCTAAATTAAAACTTAATCTGGTTTTATTTCTCACAAATGTGCCTTGCTTAATTTGCGCTGGCCCTTAAGTATACAAAAATCGTACATCAAAAAAAAAACAGTGTATATTTTTCTACAAGAATTATTGCACATTTTAAGATGTCAAGAGTACCAATATCCACTAAATCCGAAACCTATACTGTCACAGTTTTGGCTTACCCCACGACTCTGGCTCAAAGCCAAGTGTACACAAACCTTTCTCACAATGTAAAAACAGCTTAAACCTTTCCATCTTAAAGTTCATTTTACGTTAGCACAAAGTAGATTGTTTGTAACAAATATTTGAACAAAGTTTACAGCTATTTAGTTCGTATTACAAAGTCAATAAAGTTTAAAGTTGCCAGCGTGTTGATACAGGCTTTGTTTTTATTATGGTTCTGTACCCAAAGGGTAAAATGGGACTCTATTACTGAGAGTCCGCTGTCTGTTCGTCCGTCCGTCTGTATTTCTGTATTTCATAAACTGAGACAATTGCAATTTTCACAGAATATATCACAGAACAAAATACCTCTTGTTGCTGTGACAACAAATAATAAAAAAACGGTGCTTCTCGGAACGCTCAAAAGAAGTGATATTGCTTTAATTAATTGAATCCAATTAATTATTAAATTTAATTAACAATCCTCTATAGTCGGAGAGGTGAAGAACTTTTTGACACCAACAATATAGAAACTTTTAAAATAGTCTGTGGTCGTAAAATCAGTCCGAAGTTCGCTATTTTTTATATAGTATATTAACTATTACGTAAATTAATATAATATTCAATAATTACCAATAAAAAAATACTCCATCTTATTTCTTTAGTTTTTGAGAACAGTTTTTAAAATATTTAAAAACATAAGACGCCATTTTTCTTGAAAACTAGTAGACGCCGCGCGTTTTAAACCCGCATGGTTCCCGTTCCCGTAGGAAAACGGGGATAACATAATATAGCCTATAGCCTTCCTCGATAAATGGGCTATCTAACACTGAAAGAATTTTTTCAAATCGGACCAATCAATCAAACAAACAAATAAACAAACAAACAAACAAATAAACAAACAAACAAACAAACAAACTCTTCAGCTTTATATATTATTAGTATTGATATATAGAAGTATAGATTAATCTGTGCCCTTCCATAAGAAGTTATCACTTCAAAATATTTAAGGGGGCTCCCATAAAACAAAGGTAATTTTTTGTCGTTTTTATTGATATTTAATGGTACGGAACCCTACTCGCGTGTGTCCAACTCGCACTTGGCCGGTTTTCAGTTTTAGCACCACGGCTAGATGTCGTATCTTGATCCGGTCCGTTTCGCTCGGGGTAAGCCCGTCCCGTGTTTCTGTTTTGGGCTTTTGCTCGTTATTTGCCAGTTTCGTCGACCACTCGAATTTGTGTGCAGCATTCATTAGCGTATGTCTGTCGTCTGTCTGTCTATTGATTGCGGTGTCGGCTAATCTTATGTACCAATACATGTACCTATAAGTTTAAGACTCAGACCAACTATTTGTATGGGACTTGCCTCGATAAGTGTTACTTTTCTGATATGATCGACGATCTAACGCGATTATAAAAGCTGTCTCTATGGAATCGATGTTAAATAGTTGTAATCGTGTTAAAGAGCTCCGTAAAAATACCTTTTTGTGTAGTTGAATGGTGTAACAAACGGACAAAAACTTTAAGTTTAGTATAAGATATATACAAAATCTAAGCTCGTTTTCCTCAGAAAATGACAGACAATTTTGTATGTGACTATGAGTGCGTTACAGGTCCTTCTATAATTGGTCTGAGGTTTAAGGTGTTTGTCAAAAGAAAACTAATATAAGAAATCATACTTTACTAACGCTTAAAAAACTTGGAAGTTGTCGTATTGTTGTTAAGGGTAATTACTTCAAAACAAAAATCACTTCCTTGACATTGAGCATAGCTTCTTTTGATTTTTTGAAGATGCGAGCCAAGAAATAAGGAAATAATTTTGTCTGTGACTGTGTGTCTGTGACATGACTCTCTCATTTGTCGCATCGCAATGAAAGGGATGGCATAAGCAAAGTTTTCTTATTCGTCCTATTACTATGAAGGAGAGCTATATTTTCGATTCTGTCACTAGTCTCTTTTTTTTATATATTTTACAAGTTAGCCCTTGACTACAATCTCACCTGATGGTAAATAATGTTGCAATCTAAGATGGATTCGGGCTAACTTGTTAGGAGGAGGATGAAATCCACACCCCTTTCGGTTTCTACACGACGTCATACCGGAACGCTAAGTCGCTTGGCGGTACGTCTTTGTCGGTAGGGTGGAAACTAGCCTCGGCCAAAGCCTCCCACCAGCCAGACCTGGACCAATTAAGAAAACCTCAATCGGTCCAGACGGGGTTCGAACCCAGGACCTCCAAAATCAAAATCAAAATCAAAATCAAAAATCATTTATTTCAAGTAGGCTCAGTTTACAAGCACTTTTGACACGTCAGTTGACTATTTGTAAAGATTCTACCACCGGTTCGGAAGGCAGGTCCTGCTGAGAAGATACCGGCAAGAAACTCAACAGTTGCTCTTTTGAAAAAGTCATACAGTATTATAATTTACAATTGATAACAATTACTGTTTACATTTGTTATAGTTTTACTTCCTGTGTGAAGGTGGAAGCTGATCCAACGGCCTCCAAGCATTTTTATCATTAAGGAACTCATCAATGTTGTAGTACCCTCGACTAAGTAAATGTTTTTTAACACATTGCTTAAAGCTATGCATTGGCAGGTCCATCACAGTCTTGGGGATCTTATTATAGAAGAGTACACCCAAACCTACAAAAGATTTTTTTACTCTTTGGAGACGATATGCAGAAATAACTAACTTATGCCCGTGTCTAGTAAGACGTGGGTTTAGATCTCCTTTTCGTTTGTACAAATTAATATTTTGTCTTACATATATTATACAGTTATATATATATTGACAGGCTACTGTTAGTATACCTATTTCTTTAAACTTTTGACGAAGGGACTCGCGTGATTTTAATTGATATATTGCTCGAATTGCTCTTTTTTGAAGTACAAATATAGATTGTATATCGGCAGCCTTGCCCCACAATAAAATACCGTAAGACATTACGCTGTGAAAGTACGCAAAATAAACAAGCCTAGCTGTATCGACATCAGTAAACTGTCTTATTTTTCTCACGGCAAATGCCGCTGAGCTAAGTTTACCAGACAGTTTTTCTATATGAGCACCCCACTGAAGTTTACAATCCAAGGTCACTCCCAGGAAAACTGTGGAACTCTCCATTTCTAGTGTTTCACCATCGATCATTATAGACTTATCTAGTTTTATAACATTTGGCAATGAAAACTCAATACATTTTGTTTTCTTAGCATTCAAAAGTAGATTATTTGCAGTGAACCAATGCGACACATGCGATATGGCACGGTTTACGTCGTCAGAGTTATCTTTATTTCTGTCGGACTTAAAAATTAAGGATGTATCATCAGCAAACAGTACAATCTCACATATGCCGCTGACATGGTATGGTAAATCGTTTCTCCGTCTTGTAAGTCCACTGCGCATACCACTGAATAGGCTGTCATATGTCGTTCTTTCGTCTCATAAAATAAACGAAATCGGCGGTTTTGGTTTATTTAAGTCTTTCGTTCATGTTTTTAAGACTATTGTTTTTTTTGAAATCTCAATAGAGTTGCGCTTGACTACAATCATGCCTGGTGAAAAGCAATGATGAGGGTTAAGTGCAACAAACACTCATACCATCATATCCATTGCTTTTTTGAAGGCAACCATGGATTTTTTCGAGGCAAAGAGTAGTTGTTGATCCAGACTATTACCATCTTCATTTTATTTCAGTCAAATGAGTAAAACACTTGTGGCGTTAAAGAGTAACAAATATCCAAACATCCATACAAACTTTGGCGTTGATAATATTAGTAGTATAGTAGGAAGTACGGTGAAGGAAAACATCGTGAGGAAACCTGCATACCTACTACTCTGATGCGATCGGCGTCCAATTTATTAGTTGCGGCGATTTAGTTGCTGTTAATGTGTGGGCTGTCATATATCGCTATACCTGTTAGTATACTCGGCAACTTGGTCGGCCAACTAAAAGTTGCCAATGAGCGGGGGCTCTAAGATCCTTACTTATCCATCCAACACCAACAATGCCTCACTCTGACTCAGACTGACTGACTCACCTTGACGAGGCTCAACCTGATGGCCAGGCTGGTGTGGTCGGAGGGGTTGGCGCTGGTGGTGAGCAGCAGCTCTCGCACGCTGTGCAGAGCTGTCTCAGCAGCGCTCACACCCTTCTCGCTGCTTGATCTCTTTTCAGATTCAGAAGCCCTGTTAAGAAAAGTTTATATTATAACTCAATGCTCATGCGATCATCATCATCGTGACCTTCAGCTGCTGCAGCTTCAGCTGAAATCTTTAGGGCTGTTAGTATAAGGAAAACATTTTTTTGTCGTTTGGATGTCACGCTCGCAAACGGTGCACATCGAGCTACTCGTAAGCGCATAATACCCTCTGTTTTAGAAAAGATTCCCTATCTTTTCTAAAACAAAGAACCCTTTTTTTAACCCTTGATTCAGGACAAAAAGCTGTTACCGATGAAGTATAACGATGAAGATAAGACATCTTCGCAAGAATCGATATGTCACCGGTCACTGGTTTAATGTCGCTGAAAATTAATCTCTTAGTTCATTGATTCACTTGTCCCGCAGTTTGTTGAGAGCGAGCGCCGAGTGTCGCGCTCACAAATGGTGCGCATCGAGCTACTCGCGGACGCATAATACCCCCTCTTTTAGAAAATATAGGCATTTAAACCTTGATCCAGAAAAAAAACCTGTTAATGGTGAAATAAATGACGAAGATGATGAATATAAGATGAATCCTTCGCCGCAGTCGAAAAAACGCTTCTGCAGAAAAGTTTTGACAAAGGTCTATGTTACCGGTCATTGGTTGAATGTCGCTCAAAACTCACTAGTCTCGTAGTTCATTGACTCACTTGTCCCGCAGTTTGTTGAGCGCGAGCGCCGCGTGTCGCGCCCGCAGGTGGTGCGCGTCGAGCTGCTCGCGGATGGCGTTGGCGAGCGCGCCTCCACAAGAACGCACCACCGCGCGACCCATTGCGGTGATCTCGTTCGCCTCGCGTTGACGCGCGCGAACCTGTTCACGAGAGCCCCAGAAGGGGGAGAGTGAGTATCAGGGGCAAGGAGCGAAAAGAGAAAATAACTTGTAGGAAGAAATAAGGCGAAGTCAAGAAGGCGTCCCGGGAACACGCAAAGAGCAAATATCGGGTTCGCCTTCCCTCGATTCGGCCCAAATTACCGAGAGTTTGAAAAGGCCATGGGAGGTGGAGGGTTGTTCACGAGAGAAGGAAATGTAATATTTAATTGATATTAATCTATATACATATATATAAATGAATCCATAATTATATCCCTTAGTCACGCATTCTTTAGTGCTCCACTGTTTGAGTGGACAGTTAAGCCATAATATGTTATAATTTAGATTTTATGTGATATGTGGCATTACTTAAAAATAAAGATCTTTTCTTTTCTTTCTTCTTCTTTCTTTCTTTCACGCCATCACGTGTGAACGGCTGGGCTGATTTCACTATTTTTTTAATGTGTTTAAATTTAAGGGTAAAGTTAGGGTAGGGGAGGTATGGTAGGGGTAGTTGAAAATTTACATCGAGTTTCACGCGGATGAAGTCGCAAGCGTTCGCTAGTTGATTATAAAACTCACATGATGCAACGTCGGAGTCTGGCCGACTAGTATCGAACCCCTACGGGGCCCTTAGGCAGAGTGAGCGGCCGCTCGCAGCAGGTTTGCTTACAAGAAGATAGATCCAATCAAGATGATATTCATGAACCGTCGGAGAGTGTAACCGAACCTTCACTCGACCTTTTTCAAATCGGACCAGTAGTTCCTGAGATTAGCGCATTCAATCAAACAAACAAACAAACTCTTAAGCTTTATAATATTAATGATGATGATATTAATACATACCTGTTTCTCCAACTCCTCCAACTGCTGCGAAGTGACATTCTCTGCCGCGGAGTCTAAGTCCCTTTCGAGAGCGTCCAACGCCTCACCGCCTTTTTCCAAAGCCGCGTATAGTGCTGCCCATGAAGTTTGACAACGGGACCATCTACATCAGAATTTGATTTTCAGCTTATTTTTCACGCACGTTGTGACCCCAACGTTTATCGACTCTTCGAACCAAGCACCCAACCGTTGCAACTTCAGCTTAACGAGTCTTTTAACTAACCTCCTTATTTCTAATTCGATTACGCAGAGAAACTCCGAGACTTAATAGTAAATCATTAGATGGTATTTATTGATGCAGTGTCTCTAATTATTTCTTTTTAAAACTACCCATAAGGATACACGAATTTGTACGTGGATCTTTTATAAAAGAAATCTGAAGTTTTTACTCTTATTGTTATTCTATCACTCATTGAGTGTTTCTGCTAATATTAACAATGCTTTTACGTAGTTGTGACGATTTTACGTAGCTGTGACGTCATACGTCTGCAGTATTTAGTGTAAAGCGTTTTTGAGCGATCCTGAGTAATTATGTTAACATAAACAACACTCAACCAAATCTAAGGAGTTTACGTAGTTGTATCCATATTTCTGCAGTATAAAGGTTTATTTCAGCGACCCAAGATAACGCTGCAAAGATTGCTCTACTATTATCATGTTTTAGGAGAAGTGGATTACAAAAATAAGAATACCAATGTCGAGCGAAAGTTATGATTCACAACATTTGTCAGGAAAACAAATCAAATTGTAATTAACAAATCGAGAATGACCTTGAGTCAAGTCACGCACTTGTAAACGTTGTGTGTAGGGTTAAAGGTACTTTTGACTGTTAAAAAACACTCCCCTTTTTCCCCTTTTTATTCAAGTAACCCGTAAAGAATTACACAACAAGAGATGTGGACGTCTCGAACGCCACGAGCACACTGAAGTCGTCCGTACCGCAAGTCGTTGCAACACAGCGATAACACAAGCATGTTTTAGAAAAAAGAATATACCTTTCATGTCGATCTCGGTATGCGTCCAACAGCGTGCTCCACTCAGCACGCAACTTATCCCGCACGCGCCGCACTTGCTCCGCACCAGACTTGCGCACGGCCCACGAGTAAGAGCTCTCTATCTCTTCCACTTGAGATTGGACGTCTTCCATTGAGGACTTTATTCTCTGTTCAACAAAACAAAAAGTTTACTTCTGACGAAAGAAGTATTTATTTATTTACATAAGTACATAAGTTATTCAAACCGGCCAAGGACGTGTTGGGCCACCTGCAGTGTAGGGTTCCGCAGTTGTAAATCATCAAGACTTTAAACAACTTTATACGATATATGTCGTCATGCTTGCTTATACAATTATTGTATTTCAACATTATAAGCTTGTTTATTTTAACGGCCTACTAAGGGTTAAATATAGTGGGTTTATTGCACTGACTTACAATGAACAAAAAAAATAAACCTTGGCTGAGTTTGTTGTAGGCTTTTCTCAGACCAAGGCGCGTTTGGAACCCTCGTAACTTTAATTTTAAGTATTCGACTTTATTTACCATAATTAAATTAAATTATGACATAACTTGACGTTTCAAAAGTGCTTGTAAAGTAAGCCTAATTGAAATAAATGAATTATTGAATTTTGAATTTTTAAATAACAGCTGTCAAAAATAGTATCTGCGCTAAGCCGGATATAGCTAAACTATAAAAGTATTTTGTTTACCACGGAACCGTAAAGAAGATCATTACTTCCATAATGAATTTCATCAGTAACGGTATTTACGTAAGCAAAATCACGGCGCAAAATTAATATAATACTCTTGGGCGTAGCGAGGTACGAGCAGGGGGTGACATAAGTACTGATCCCCCACCCCCCCCTAAAATCCTTCCATCCTTAACTGCTTATGTGTGAAACTTACTCAATTGAAGTATAGTTGGAGCCCCCCCCCCCATTGTATCCTAGCTGCGCTTATGATAACACTAAGCCAAGTAGCATACCGCTAGAGCGTCCTCTTGTAACGGGAACTCGTCGTAGTCCTTCCCAGCGAGCGGCGGCGACCGCAGCGCTGACATGATGGTGGTGATAGCTTCGCGCGCGCGGTTCGTGCGAGTCACGAACTCGCCGCTTCGCGTGTCCGACGTGTCCTGAGTGCAAACATGATGTTCAATAACCTTAATACACACACAACACACTTCAAAACCTTGGCCACCGTCAGAAGGTTTCTAGTCGTTCGGTATTTTACAAAATATATTTCGGCGAGTGTGCGCAGGAGTCACACTTCCAGACATCGGGTCGATTTCCATCTCTATGTCATTGACATCCCTAGAAGTCGTACGAAGCAATTTAAACATCTACAATTACATATACACGCACGTATCCACACGCACCCACAAGTCGCTCGAGTCATCATCATCATGATCAATCGATGAACGTCCACTGCTGGACATAGGCCTCCGGACTGCCATACACAATGGTCTACCGAACCGAATGCATCCAGCGAATTCCTGTTACCCGCTTGATGTCATGGTCGACCAATACTTCGCTTTCCGGCCCAGAGTCGCTATTCCTCCACCTTGGAACCCTAACATTCATCGAGTCTTCGAACTAAGAACACGACCTTTGCAACTCTTATAAATACTTCGACGACTGGTTCCTCTGCAAATCCCTATAGTTTTAATTCGATTATGCAGAGACGAGACAGAAGTCTCGGAGTCTCTGCAGCTCGAAAATAGGGATTTTAAAATGAATTTACAATTACATCCTGACTTTGAAAACAATCCCATTTTTAATAGAGCTGAGCCGAAAATTTAAATAATAATAAATTTTAAATTAACCTAAGCTGGCAATCGAACTTAAGATTTAAAAGACAGTATTACAAACTGCACTATATTTTAGTTAGAAGAGTAAAATTGAGAAGAAAACTTACCAACTTCTTCTTATCCTTCTTTGGCGATGTCGCCTCATAAGCGTCCCTTATCTTGCCAACCATCATCGCCACCTCAGTAGCTGCTTTCTCCGGAAAAGTTACTCTCTGAACCCGTAACTCACGGCACAAATCTTGTATTCTTTCCAAATCATTTTCCCGATCCAAAAGTTCAGCTTTTATATCACCGCCCTGTTTCATTTTCGCTTCGAAATCTGTGGATGCCCCCCATTTTTGTAAACTCTCTATAAGTTGGGTTAATTCTTTGACATCGTCCTCTGCTTTTAGGGCAGCGTTTCTTTTGGTCTCAATTTCAGACATAACCATGGTCCATTTGTTACGCAGTTTGTCCTGGAAATGTGTCTGGAGATATTCCGCCAATTGTGGGTTGTCTTTGTGCTTTGTGTAGACCAGACTGTCTCCGCGGGATATCAACGCTGCTGCGTCTGGAGCCACAGACCCTAGCTGGTTCTTCAGGATCTAGACGGGAATAAATCATGATCAAGAAAGGCAACACTTGTGTAGCTACATATAACTGAAGCATAAAGACTTAAATAACCCAAAAAGCTTATACTCAAGTCAATCGTCCTTCAATAAAAGCACACAGATAAGATTTAAAGCTTATAGTTCACATAAATTCTATGTGCAATCAAAGTAATGTATGGGAATGTAAATAGAACATCATACCCAAAATTATTTACGCGTCTTAGAACTGTCCTAATGCCAAACATAACAGAACTAGAGCTACGATAGCCAGACATAAGACCATTGAAACCTGCAAATATTTAAAGCCACCACAATCTTACCTCTATAATTGGCTACCTTGATTAGATGGAAGGAGCATAAGATGACAAACTTCACAAAGTGTCTGGTTACCACTAGAGCCTAAGATTAGCCAAAAATACTACTAACCTCTAGCCTCTTAGCAGGATCTCTTTCACTGGCTACTCCACCAACTGTTAACAACATGACATGCATCCGCCGCGCCATGCGTTCAGCCGCCGCTTCGAACCGTTCCAACTCATCGTCACACGCAGTTGGGAATCGTTTGCGTAGCTCCGACGTTGACTCGATGACTTCTGAGGTCTCGCTCATGTCGTCATCCATGGTGATATCGGATTTAGTTCCCTGGTGAGAACCGTTACTTAGAATCAAAAAATCATGAACATGAAGATCGAGATGTCTAGCAGTTTTTTTGTTCATCATGTTTCCATAATAGAGATTTAACTTAAAATCACAAGAATCATCAAACTCAAACGCAAGATACTGACGATTCGTGTCTAATGTTTGCTTGGTATTTAAAAACTTCGTGTACCGTCACTAAAATGAAAAAGCTCTCAATGACGAGTTGAATATAGAATTTTTGTTTTAGTTAATAAGTTTCCAAATAATAACAAAGTGATAAAAAATAGAATACTGTTATTATGTGGGTAGTATTTTAATCGGCTAGACGCGGCTGCGCCCGCGCCGTTATGTGGCAGTCCAGATTATAGACTAATCACGTATACAGTGTTTCATTTTTATCCATATAAATATTAGAGAAATAACAGTGGCGACGAGGATAAGATTACTTACTTCATAGAAAAAGGCTATTTCCTGGTTAAATGGCTAATTGTCCAAATTTTAATAAAGTCAATCAAATATTGCTGTTGATTATGCGTTTTTTTTGGGAAACGTATTAAGGATTCTCGGGACGAATATTGTTGTAAACTTATCTTTATCGTGATAAGTATAAATAAATGCATTAAATAGCTAAAACACATACCTGAGAATAGTCATCGGTGCGTTGATATTTTTCATTCACGGGTTTCTTATCTTTAATGGGTATCTGTGATTTTAGGCCTAGCAGCGGACTAGAAGAGGATTTACTCTTTGGCGACGGAGAAACCTCCTCATCTTGCGTTGGTTTGGGCGACATGGCCACTACTTGCACTTGCTTTTTAGCTTTGTCGTCTTTAATTGGCATCGACGTTGACAACGGTTCTTTTACATCAAACTCCGCTGCTGAGAGACGCACCTACAAGTGTGTGAATTTTAGAATTAACTAAAGTTTAAAAAAAAAATTTTTTTTTTAAAGAACCGATTTCAATAATTCTTTCACCAACGGAATGCCTTAGCTAATATAGACTAATTTTATCCCTACATTCCTACCGGAACGACGAGGGTGATACTGCGAGGGGTCCGCTAGTATAATAAAAGGAGTAGTGCTACATCTTAATACCTCAACAGTTGACGGACCAAAACTAAGGCCAACCTAGAATTTAGTGACTAACCGTAGTCTTTGACAGAGCGACACACAACAATGTTTTGGCTTACTTCGTCTACCTGAGGCACAGATGGCCTTACGTGCCTGTAATTTCACCGTCAATCACCCTTTACTGGAACACAGCAATGCGGAAGAAAATGCGGTATATATATTATAGTAACAGATTTCGCCTTTACTACCGCATTTTGAACAATATTATGTCTTATGTTATTCAAAGTATCATAAATAGTAACTTGGGTAAATTTTTCATTTATTTCTTAAGTAACTGCTGCTTGGCATAAAAAACATTAATTTGTAATGAAGCACGCTCACTTTAACCTTCCTAATATGTCCCGCTCGAGAATAAATAAAAAAAACACAGCGGTTATTATTAAAAGAATATTATACCTGCGGTGCATATTCTACTTCTGAATATATGACTTCTTCTTCCACAGCACTAACCGGCTCATTATCAGCCGATTCCGGTTTAGCATTATCTATTTCTACAGCTTTACCACCATCTAAATCTTCTACTGTGTCAGTTGCTAAGGTCTCAGTAGCAGAAGGTTCAGGCAACGCAGCCTGGTCTTTAGGAACCTCGTCCAATATCAAATACTCATTGACCTCATCCCTCATCAAATTCATTTGAGCTTCGTTTTGTCTTACGGCTAAATCGTACAGTAACGGACATTCAAGATTCACTCCTTCGAAAGGTGTTGGAGGCGGTGTTCTCATAGACATATCTTGGTCTTGCTTCTCTAATTCCGGTATTAAATCAGGAACATCTATCGACACTTTCATAACTTTAGCTTTCTCTGCATCGTTTTCACCTCTTCGTTTTAGTATTCCTAGTGTAGGTTTCATTCGCTGTTCAAATGTTTTCACTTCGACGACAAAAGTTTTCGGCTCTGACCCCAAATCGACTGACGATCGTTTCGAATCACATTCTTCTTCGGATTCAATGGATTCGTTTTCCGTATCCTCAATAATGTTGACAGTTTCCACAGTTTGGGGAATAAATTCCATAACAGTTTCCACGGTATCAGACGGATATATTTCCATTGGCTCTATAGGACTGACTGTAGATTTCACGATTTCATGTTCTTTAACTTCAACGACATGGCAAGGGTCTTGCTTAGCAGTTTTAGGAGGTAAAGGCGGCTTAGGTTCGATTTTGTTCTTAGATATTTGTGTAAACAAATCGCTATCTTTCAATAGATTAAAAGTGCTACTGTCCTTCCGTGACGTATCCGGAGTAGATGGAACGGAGCCCATTACAGAAATAGATCCCTCGATAGAATCTGTCGACATTGTACTTGTGATGCTATCTGTCATAGGACTATCGGCTTTCTTTTTGCGCCTTTCTAATGAAGATCCTCTACTTCTGTTTCCTCCTTCTTTGACTTCTTTTTTAATAGGAACAGGACTTTTCAATGCAAGAGGTATTTTAGACTTTTTAAATTCCGGCCTCTCAGTTTCAGGTGAGTTTACCGGACTTTCTAATCGTCTTTTGATCGTGTCAGTCACGTTTTCGTATTCGATTATTGTTGTTTCTTTATCGTCTGTACTTGTTGCGGCCTGCAAGCACAAACCGACGTAAGACTTGGTACGTTAAAGTTTGTTAAGACTTGTTATGTACAGGTTAGTCGATAGTCAATGATCCCATTCGGTGTAACGATCGAGATAATCTTACAAGTATGCATGATTCCCAAAGCATCGCATAATGAGTGAAAGCATGATCCCTGCGACTCTTTGAGCCTTTTCGCTGTGATATGGTCTTTATGCTGTGATACATTAAGCGTTGATACACCACACAAAAATTACACCAACACCATTTCACTTATTTACACACCTAGTTATTTACAAGTGAAGTATCGCCATAAAAATTTACAGGAAGTTTACGTCGATTCACGTAGCATAGTGTTTTGTACGTTTAGATGTTTTTTTTTAGTAATGGAAGTCACACAACAAACCGTATAAGTACTTTTTAGTTTATTATAAACTAGTTCACTTGCACACTCATGTAAACAATTCACTGATAAACAATACCAAATGCCGGCCGACGAAGCGTCTACGTGCTATCGTGTATAAACAGTGACAAAATAAAAGCATAAATGAAAATTTTTGCGGAAAAACTAACTTATACGATAGGAAAGTTTAAAAAAACACCCACAGAAACAACAGATATGAAATCCAAGCACAAACATATTAAAGTTAAAAACATTAATTCGATTAAATTTACATCCATTAAATTACGTAATATAATTTTTTGTACAGCAATATACACAATTCTGGGATAGTCTTTTAGTGCAATATAATACAACAGTGATACCATTAAAAAATACTACGTAATTTATGGATGCTCTTTTGTATTTATGATTTGAATTCAGGGTGACTTACACCAAATGTAGACATTACTAATTCGAGTATATAGAGATGACTGGATGATTTTTATCCTTAGATCAATTTGCGGCAAACTTTCATCAATCTAGTTAACTTAGACAGATTTACAGAAGACGTCGAAGTTTCTACGATTTAGATGTTTGAATAACATTTACCTAAATTTTTAAATTGATTATCGATGTCAGTATTTGAGTTTTCAATACTTAATTAGTTGATGCAAGTCACTCTTAGCATTAAAAAATATCTGTTTAGTATAAATAAGAAAATTACTTACAGTTATCTTCTCCAATATTCTCTCCCATTGTTTCGTTAATGCTTTATTGTCCATATTCTCTACATCGCTCGCTTTCCCTCGTACTTCAGTTTTCAGCAACCTCAATTTGGCAGCAGATAAAGTCTCAGGACTCTCCAACTCCTGTTCTATATCATTTAAGTATCTTTGGAGGGCTTCCACTTCAGTCTCTTTCTTTCCTAGGCCATGCCGCTTTAGATTGTCCCATCTTGTATTTATATCGTCTATCTGTTCCCTAAGACTTTGAAGGTACACCTGGTCGCAATTTTTGCCAAATTCCACATAATTTGCGTTCAGTTTATCCTTGATTGCCTCCATTCGGGACATTTCTAGTTCTAGCGTTTGCTTCCCAACGTTTCCTAAACCGTGAAGCCATGATGTGAGAGACTGTAAATCATTTTGTATTTCCCTAGCTGTCAGTAAAGCTGTCTCTAGCTTGGTCTTCGATTCAGTGACGTGGGCTCCGAGTCTGTTGTAGAGTTCTTTCAACATGTCAATCTTTTTGGAGAATTCTTGTGGTTCTGTAACTGCCTTCTCTTCGACCATCTTACGACCGGTCTTTATTATGGATTCAACTTCGGATTTGATTTCACTCAGTGTACGGTAGAATCTCTGAGAACAATAAATATTGTAAGTCAGGAATTATTATGTATTTTATTAATTTCCATATTCAATTGAGCATTTAATTAATAATTTGAAACACAAGAGAGTGTATATTTACATTAGGATAATGATTGATACCAGATCTTATATACAACAGAGTGTTGTATATAAGATCTGGTTGGATCTATAATTTTTTCAGGGCAAAAAATAAGTATAATTTGACTACTTTTATAAGTCCATGTGGCTTTGGATGTAGTAGTAAGACAACAATTGGCAGACATTAGTGTTCAATCTTATAGAAACGAAACGAGCTTTCAGTTATTGTACACAAATGCGCCTGTAGGCGTAACATGCGACTAATAACATATGAAATGAAATGAAATGAACAAAAATCAACCAATAGCAGTGCAACGAAATATCGCTGTCTTTCTATGTTGGGACGAAAGTGATGGATTGGAACAAAACAGTCGCCATTGGTCGACATTTGTCTATTTCTTTTCACGAGATATGTCTTTAATCTCATGCTAGGTCGACAGGTGTGTTACTTTACCACTACATCCGAAGCCAGACGGACTTCCCAGAATGTCGGGATGATATTTGACATGCAGGAAGATGTTATGACGTAGGCATCCGCTGAGAAAGGATTTTGATCAATTCTACCCCCAAGGGGATAAAAGTTTGAATGAAACTTTGTCAATTGCGGCGATTTGGCTGAAATTTGGAATGAAAATAGATTTTACTCTGGATTAACACATAGGCTACTTTTCATCAAGGAAAAATTCATGGTTCCCGCGGGATTTGTAAAAAAACTGAAGTCGCGGGCGGCTGCTAATATTAGAATATTTTTGCTGCAGCATTTAAATACAGTGCTGTGAATTAACAAATTCGCGCCAAAACGTTAAAAATTTTTAATGACAAAAAAAATCTTACAATCCACTTGAAAAATCCGACGCACAGAACCAAAATGAAGTGAAAAAAATACAAATTCATTTCCAGCGCGGATACTGGTGACTGTAATTGGTCAGGTTAGTTAGTCGTCTAACGGTAGCGGAATGCTCGGGCGAGGCGATCGCGGCTGAATCAATCGCGTAACTCCATTGTACTACGCCGATTGATTGTAACCACTGATGCATGATTCTTTTGGAGGTGGTATTTTTTAAATCATAAAACTGTGATTTATCTATGTACGCAAAACTAGTGGCCCGCGATTTTACCCGCGTAGATTTCATTCCTGTAGGAATATCAACATTATTTTTTTTTTACTATTGCGCTAGCCGTAAGTTTAGAAAAATAAACAAATGGAAATTATTAATACATACAATAAAATAATAATTCTAGACTACAAAATAATCTCTTTGCCACATTGTTTAGTTGTAATTGTAAACTTTAACTTAATCATTAATTTACTTTATTTAAGTGGTCAGTTCTATAGTTAAACTTTCCTCTTGAGTTTTAGTGTCGTTTGGAAGTGTCGAGTGAAAAATTTCTTAAATTAACCCATGATTCTCAAACATATATTACTGTTTTTTATTGTTAATGGTAATGCATGTATTTCAAAATATCTTTTCAAGTAGGCAAATGTAAGGCGGTACGTACAGGCGTATAAAACGGATAAACTTTATCAAAACAGAATTTAATTTTCTTTAAATTTAATCAAAAAATTATTCCTTATATGTATTTAAAATTTACAGTAGACGTCGGAAAACATAACATGAACATTGAACAATATTATACTTTTCATTAAGATGCCCACTCCAATAATTTGTAAATCATGCAACAAATGCCCAGAATCCTTTCAACCGCCGCACGATACACAATAGTTTATTGAACTGCTCATCGTACTTATTGATGAGATTAATATAAACGCATACATCTAACTGGATCTATACGAGTATGCGTTTTGCTTCAAAGTAGACGTCACTCTTTAGATGTTTCTTTTAGGGTTCCGTACCTCAAAAGGAAAAAAAGGAACCCTCAAAGGATACTTTGTTTATCTGTCTGTCTGCCTGTCAAGACCCTTTATTTCAGGAATGCGTGACTTGAAATTTAAACCTTAAACTTAGGTCTACAGTTCCATGAAGTTGTGACAAAATCAAACGTTTTAGTTTACGTAAAAAAAATACGGACGATTATTTAGCAAAAAACTTATAGTTAGATCGACTCAAGGGAATCAAAACTTCGGACACTTTCCGTTGCCTAAAACTATGAAATTTGGCAAGTAATACCCTAAAGAAAGATAATAAAGACCACAAGTACAAGAAAAAATCTCAAAACTACACATTTGTAATCAAATTTTAAAAACAGGTCTATGAAATTTGGAAAAAGCTCGGCAAAAACTACAATTCGATTGAGTTTCTAAAGTAATCTTTTACTACTATTATTAAAACTGGTATATTTCGGACCCTTACTCCAAGTACTATAATACATGGAACATTTAGTTAGTCTTGTAAAAAAGGGGAAAATAAAAAAAAAGTCTTGGTCAAAAAAGTCGGCTTGACTTTCTCTGTTCTCTTTCATAAACTCGCAAAAAATTGCAGCGATTGGCTTGACTTTCTCTATATGTTTCCTATACTAATATCATACAGAGGAAAGATTTGATTGTATTTGTATGTTTTTGGCTTTGGAACTACTGAACCGATTTGAAAAATTCTTTCACTGTTGGTAAGCTACAATATCCCCGAGTGCTATAGGCTATATTTTATCCCCGTATTGGAACGGGAACCACGCGAGTGCTACCTCGTGGCGTCTGCTAGTCATAAATAAATATCATAGCAATAAAACATTTGATGAAGTACAGCTTTTTTAGCTGAATAAAGGATTTTGTTATTATTATTTTTTTCCCTATTTTTTTTAAATTTTCTCCTTTTTTTTTAAATTTTTAACAATGTTATACATAAAATATACAAAACACAATTAAAAACTTATAAAAAAAATTCAACCCTCCCGGTGCAGGACATTTGAGTACCCAAGCAACCGGTGGTCAGGGCTCCAGAGTGAGGAACCTCCTCACTATACGCGCCGTCTCAAGAATATCGCCTTTTGTATCCGACTCTTGATCCAACAGTTAAGCGAAAGCTTCTTAAGGTGTTGGTCGAAGCTTTTCGCTATAAGACCATTGACTGAATCAACTATCGGAGCAATAATAGTTGACTCAACATTCCACATGGCGGTAATCTCGTGAGCAAGGTCCAAGTATTTTGATACTTTTTCTTTTTCGGCTTTTACTATTATTATTATTAAGTATATTTAGTAACCCTAAACACATCAGAGGCTTCGAAACACCAACCGCAAGTCGCAACCGCTAATTGCGTCCCGCCACAAATCAACGCCAAAACTGATATTAGTTTGCGGGAACTATAAATTCGTGATACTAAATATATTATGAACAATAAATTATATCCGATATTTGGTGTTCTACTAAATATAACTTAATTTTATACTAATATTATTATATTACTTTGACGGCCTCCGTGGCGCAGTGGTATGCGCGGTGGATTTAATGACGGAGGTCCTGGGTTCGATCCCCGGCTGTGCCGATTGAGGTTTTCTTAATTGTTCCAGGTCTAGCAGGTGGGAGGCTTCGGCCGTGGCTAGTTACCACCCTACCGACAAAGACGTACCGGCAAGCGATTTAGCGTTCCGGTACGATATTGTATAGAAACCGAAAGGAGTGTGGATTTTCATCCTCCTCCTAACAAGTTAGCCCGCTTCCATCTTAGATTACATCATCACTTACCATCAGGTGAGATTGTAGTCAAGGGCTAACTTGTAAAGAATAAAAAATAATAATAATAATGATGATTTTTAATTTTAAATTTAGTGCTAGAACTCAAAGTGTATGTGTAGTGTTTAATTCCTTAATTGTATATTATAATGCTTCGATGTTTAGGTACTATTTCGATCGGAAATGGCCAATATAAAAATGTATCTATACTAATATTATAAAGCTGAAGAGTTTGTTTGTTTGATTGAACGCGCTAATCTCAGGAACTACTGGTCCGATTTGAAAAATTCTTTCTGTGTAAGATAGCCCATTTATCGAGGCAGGCTATAGGCTATATTATCCCCGTATTCCTACGGGAACGGGAACCACGCGGGTGAAACCGCGCGGTGTCAGCTAGTAAACAATATTACTTACAAGACAAGTCCTCAACTGAGCTCTTACAGCGTCGGGATCCGCGGCGCGTAACGACAACGCAGCGGCCGCGCCGCGCTGTACTTCACGCAACGCGTCAGTCGCACGCGTCAGTCTTGACGCAAGTCGCGACGCTTCAGATTCCGACTCCATTCCGGACACGGTCACGCTGTTGGATTCTTCGTCCTGTTCTTTCTTCATTAGTTTGAGTTGGTCCTCTGTTTCATTTAGGTTGCGCTGTTTCGGTAAAAGATATTTTATTTATTTATTTTTATTTATTTGGGACAGAAAACATTTACATATTAGAGAATAGCAAAAGCTTAAATTACCATGCAAAGGAGTTAATAAATATGTAAACAATAACACTATCCACGAATTACGCAAATTAAGAATTAGGGAGTCACAAAACATACCTATAAATGACATTTACAAGACAAACAAGGAAAGTGGTTAACATAAAACAGGGAATAGAAGGAAAAAGTACACAAAAGACAATAAATATTGATCTTATTGATTGATTGATATATAATAAAATATTGATCAAATTCATTTTTAATAAGCCTGTATAGTTTGTTTCAATTAATATAAATACATATATAATAGCGAAAGGTCAAGAAATATCAAAAAGTGCTTGATGTACATGGATGAAATTTGACAGGGAGGTAGTTTATAGTTAGTAGACGTTCGGTAAGAACGGATTTTGCAAGAAGGTCGGATTAGGGATTAATATTTTCCCTATTTTTACACCTGACCAAATACTTTAAGTAAGCCAAAAGCCTCTATTAGAAATTGATAGGGAAATAGTCTCTACGGAACGGGTGGGAGTCGATCCCTAGACCAGTCGGTTTTGAATTTGGCTCCTAAGCCTAAACCTTTAAGTCTATTCCGAGCGCATTACTAACACTTGACAAACAATGTCATTCAGTATTTTAGGAGTATTTTCGCTTGAGTTCGAAAATTAACTCAAACTTTTAGTACTAAATCAGTTCAGAGTGCCAAAATAATAGATGACTGATGATAACTATAATCGGAGCGACGTTACCGCTGACACCTAAAATCTTGTATTGCGCAGCACCATATATATAGGCACGATGTTCCGAACGTCATAAAGACTGCATAATGGTGTAGTGGATGGATGGATGGATGGATGGATGGTTGGATGGATGGATGGATGGAAGGATGGATGTATGTATGGATGGATGGATGGATGGATGGATTGATGGATTGATGGATGAATGGGTGGATGGATTGATGGATGGATAGATAGATTGATGAACGAATGAATGAATGAAGCACGTACCCGAACGTGGTCCAACTGGTCGCGCAGGCGGTCGGCCGCTTCTAGCTTGCCCGCTTCGCGATACGCTTCCACTTGTTGTTCCACCTCGCGCAGTACTTCGCGCTGCGCTGCGAACTCCACGGGCAACTAAATAATTGGGCATGAAATAAAATATAAGAGAATGATTTACTAATAAAACTAAATAATGGTCGTGCGAGAAGTCAATTTGAAAAAGAAATATTTGCCTCATCTTTTAAATATGACCAATATTTCCAATCCCCTACAACTAGTCGGGAAACACTGCGAATTGACAGTCAATCCAGCGGGCGGGGATCGAACGACCAATTTGAAAATTTGATCAAATATTTTCCAGTTGTAGGATCCATCCACGGCCTTGCAGAAGGAAGGATCACGAACTTACACTTTGTACAAAATACAATATTATTTATACCTAAATTTTTTTTTTAGTCTATAGTTATACTTTATAGGCTCATCTTTGAAGGCCCTACTCTGCAAAGCAGTCACAAGTTCAGGCTTCAAAAGTTGTCTATTGGCTAAGTGGGAGATTGGGGGACTCTTCACATATTATACAGGCGTTCACCAAAGGGGGGATAGATGTAGGTAATGTAGGTACAATGAAGGCCCTGCTCTGCACAGCAGTCACAAGTTGTCAAGCTTCAAAAGTTGTCTATTAGCTAAGGGGGAGAATGGGGGACTCTTCACATAACCCAACGGCGTTCAACGAAGGGGGGAAAGATGTACAATGAAAGCCTTCTATTGGTACCTGTTGCTCGTCTATGGGCTCGTCTCTGAAGGCCCTGCTCTGCACAGCAATCAGCCACTGCTGCAAGTTGTCGAGGGACACTTCACACCGCGCCGCCTCTCGAGCCGCCGCTTCCAACTCTGCGGTCCTGTCTGCTGCCTGTTTTTTTGACATTTTTTTTCTAGTCAGGTATATAATTTTTTTTTTTTTATTCTTTACAAGTTAGCCCTTGACTACAATCTCACCTGATGGTAAGTGATGATGCAGTCTAAGATGGAAGCGGGCTAATTTGTTAGGAGGAGGATGAAAATCCACACCCCTTTTGGTTTCTACACGGCATCGTACCGGAACGCTAAATCGCTTGGCGGTACGTCTTTGTCGGTAGGGTGGTAACTAGCCACGGCCGAAGCCTCCCACCAACCAAGGTCAAATCGAGGCCAAATGCGTAATATAAAACCATTGTTTGCTATAGACAAACGTTACCATCAGGTGAGTTTGTAGTCAAGGGCTAACTTGTAAAGAATAAAAAAAAAACGTGGAAACTCTTTATTACAATAATATCATCAATAGGAATGCAAATTTAGTAAAATCTCGCCCTGTGTCAATGTAAGAAAGAAAGAAAGAAAGAAAGAAAGAAAGAAAGAAAGAAAGAAAGAAAGAAAGAAAGAAAGAAAGAAAGAAAGAAAGAAAGAAAGAAAGAAAGAAAGAAAGAAAGAAAGAAAAGTTTATTCAGAATACACATCATACAAAGAAAAGAGAGAAAAAAAAACAATAAATTAAATACATTGCAACTTGCATGATGTGATCCTAAAAGGGTCACCACTCAGCATATTGCAGTGTCCGTAAGGATACCGCGCTGATCTTCCGTGGAGCCATTAAGGTGACGTTGACGACCATTAAGATGTATGGATGGATGGATGGATGGTTTGATTGATGAATGGATAGATGGATGGATACCTGTTTCTGCAGCGCCTCCCAGCGGCGCGTGAGGGCATCAATCTCGGCTCGTATCCAGTTGGGCATGATGTGAGCGTCGGCGAGCTGTCGGCCCACCGCCTCTATGCGCGACATGCGCTCCTCGCTGCGGTTGGACACGTAGTTCTCCAGGTCCTAGACAACAGAAACTAAAGTTGTACAACATGGCCAAGTTATGGTACGATTAGATGCTTGGCAAGTCTCGACAAGCATCTGTCAACACAGCATGCAGTGTTTGATGAGCTTGTCGCCACTTTGAGCTAGTGAGCTTTTGAATACGCGGTTCTGTTTTGCGAGTCCAACACAAACATACAACATCCTTCGATGTTACTACGCATATCATTATATGAACTCAAATAGAACTCGTCCTAAACATCGACGTGTACTCTCGTTTCTTTGGTGAGTCTGACACACATACACCAATATACCCACACATACACGCACTGTCTTTATTACGCCATTTACTCTGATAACTTACATAGAGCTTGTCAGAGAACATCACCCTGGGCTCTCTATTCTACGTCTATTTGGATAGTCTGACACACATTTAACTATACACACGCACGCACGCACGCACACGTACGCACACACGCACGCAAATACACACGCACGTATAGACGCACGCCTTACACAAACATACATACGCCTTCACCCATAGCATCCGCCATACCGCCGTCTTTATGACGCCATTATCTCCAATAACTCACATAATATAGCTCGTCAGATATATCTTCAGCATCGGCGTGGGCTCCAGCCTCTTTGGTAAAGTCGCCGCTGCAACCCACCCAGTCGTGGACGGCCTGTTGGGCGAGCCTGGTACGTAGCTCGCCCGACACGTGCCACATCTCTACGCTCCCACGCACGCGCTCGCACACACACGCACGCATGCAATCACACACACACGCCCACATACTGTCTTTATTAAGCCATTATCTCCATTAACTCACATATAGCTCGTCAGAGATGTCTTCAGCATCGGCGCGGGCTCTCGTCTCCTTGGTTAGTCGCCGCTGCAAGCCGTCCAGCCACGCCGTCTGTTGAGCGAGCCAGGCTCTCAGCTCGCCCGACTCGTGCCACGCCTCTGCTAGGACCCTGTTACAGACAATTAGAATTAAAGCTTTTATAATTAAACTATTGCGTATAGTGATGAACTACGGATACGAGACCTGGTCGCTAACTGTGGCCCTCATAAAAAGGCTCAAAGTCACTCAGCGGACGATGGAGCGAGCTATGCTTGGGGTTTCTCTACGGGATCGAATCAGAAATGAGGAGATCCACAGCAGAACCAATGTCACTGATATAGCTCAGCGAGTCGCGAAGCTCAAGTGTAAATGGGCAGGCCACATAGTTCGAAGAGCTGATGGACGTTGGGGTCCCAAGGTGCTGGAATGGCGACCCCAACTAGGTGGACTGACTCACATCAAGCGGGTTGCAGGGAGCCGCTGGATGATGGCGGCTCCAGACCGTTGTGTTTGGAAGTCCATGCAAGAGGCCTATGTCCAGCACTGGACGTCCATTGGCTGACAATGATGGCCCATAGTCAGCGACCAAATCTCGGATCCGTAAGTCATCACTGGCAACACGCACTGTTCGAAGACTTTCGACATGACATAACTACTTAATCGTAATGAAGATATTGTGTTTAAAGTGTTAGATCTAAATATTAATGGTAACAACTTACTTGTATCTTTCGTAAACGGAATGTGTGGTTCTCGTCCATCCAGCGTTCAGTTGAGTGAGCCGTCTGGCCAACGCTGGAGCACTCTCCGCTGCTAGTAATGCTTCGTTTCCTAAAAATAACATAAAATGCAATAATAGTATCGTCGTCGTCGTTATCAACCCATATACGGCTCACTGCTGAGCTCGAGTCTCCTCTCAGAATGAGAGGGGTTGGGCTAATAGTCCAACTCCTCTCAGAATGAGAGGGGTTGGGCTAATAGTCCAACTCCTCTCAGAATGAGAGGGGTTGGGCTAATAGTCCACCACGCTGGCCCAATGCGGATTGGCAGACTTCACACACGCAGAGAATTAAGAAATTCTCTGGACACGTAATATTTAATTTCTTAAAATGCACACAACTGAAAAGTTGGAGGTGCATGCAACGGGCCGGATTCGAACCCATACCCACCGGCATTGGAGGCAGAGGTCATATCCACTGGGCTATCACGGCTCTTGGCTTATTTAGTTTAGTATATGTAAATTTTAGAAATCTACATAATATTAAAATTTCCTTAAAAGACTTTACCATAATAATATAACCTGTTGTTTCAAAAGTTCTTGTAAACTAGGCCTACTTGAAATAAAATAAAAGAGTTTATTTGATGATATTACTTCTCATTCTGAGAGGAGACTCGAGCTTAGCAGTAAGCCGAATATGGGTTGATAATGATGATGATGATGAAACTAAATAAACAATCATCGAATTAGATACCATACTTTAACAATAATTTGAAAACTACTCACCATCCTCATTCAAATTCCTGAACTCGGGCGTTTTGTCATCACACTTGTCCTTCAAAGTCTGAAACCTTGTCTTCATCTGATACAACTCAGCAGAATCGGTGATATTACATTCATCCTCCTTAGGCATCTCATCTTCAAGATTCGCCAACCATTTCTCCATATCATCTATTCTACGGAACAACCCTTCGGACTTCTCTAAAGAACGCCTTAAACCCTCGTTCAGTTTCAATGCAGCCTCCGTGATGACGTCATATCGTTTACGCAACTCTTTAATGTCCGTTTTCAAAGATTTCGACAGTGAATCGTCGCAGTCTAGTATTGTTTCTTTGGTTTCTTCGATGCTATCTATTTTCTTTTTGTACGTAGTTTGTTGCTCGTAGTATTTCTGTAGTTAAATATTATTTTTTTAATCTTACGATATACTACGAAATGCGCATTTCATGGACCATAAACATAGATCATCATCATATTTTTAATGATCCACTAATAAGTAATTACCCACAGGGGTAGGCCTAGCGATTGAAACTCTCAATCTGAGAATGTCTACCTACGGCTTGATGAGTATATAATGTACTGAGGTGTAAAACCGCCCACATCAAAACTCCAGTCTGTTACGGGTTTCCCGATTACTATAGGGTATTAGATGAATTGAGTTTAGTTGTTTGTTAGACAGCGTGTACACCGTCACGCTGCTAGTCGCGTTAGTACAATAATGTTTTGTTGTAATTATCAATAATGTTTTGTCGTCGTCAATTGATTAGTGTGGGCATGTAGAACATGTCAAAACATGGCTGGGAAGGTGAGTGTCATTGCTTTCTAAAGGGATCCCTTAAACCTATACTCAAGTCACAAGTCCTGGGTCCTGCTCGAGGTGTTTCCTCTACCACAAAATAATGGTACAATCACTGTAGCTAAAACTCGTCGTCATATGTATATTATTGAGAATTTCTCGGGAAACTTAACAAGAATCATGATCGTCATTAGCTAAGTTCTAGACCAAGCAAAAATATAGATAATATTATGTAATCCAAAAAATACATTCTCAAAAGACATTTACACATCCAATAAAGCTACTTACATTACTTGTGTCCAATAGCCTTTCCAATTCCTGTACATCGCCAAAAGGCACGGATTTGTTGTTATCCACAAATTCTTGAACTTTATCCAACCACTGAATCATTTCTCGTTGTTCAGATTCCAGCTTATCTAATAGTTCTATACCTGAAAATTAAATATTTTATTTCAAAAAGATTTTTTAAGCTACAATATATGGTCATTTAAAAACAACAAAAAGCTTGGCATTTCTGCTTAGGTCTAAAACCAAAGCACAGATATAATAATTATATTGTCTTCGCTTAAGCTTACCTTTTTGATTTTTAACTATCTTCTGTTCCAAAATAGTTTTTGAATCACAGAACCTCATGACGAGATTTTCTACGCTGCTCCTCAAATTCAACTCCTCTACACTCCCTTTCTCGTACTTCTCCCTTCTCTGTTTCACTACACTGTCATAAGACGCTTGCAGATCGTCGAATTGTTTTCGTATCTGTTTTAATTCTTCCAATTTTTTACTCATTTCGTCTTTCGAAGATATTATCGCGTGTTCAGCAATTATTTGCGATTCCATATCTTGTATCTTTCTCTGGACGATTTTGTATTCATCATCGCTCTGCAATGTCGGTGTTCTTTTGTTCAAAGCTATCTTGATCTCCACTTCTCTCTTACTGAGATACGTCAATAGCTCTTCGAAGTCTTCGTTAATTCGTTTCGAATCCCTTTCGATTTCGTCTTTGTGCGATTTCGATATCGATTTCGTGAGTAATATTATAGATTGTGCGTTTAACTCCTTCAATTTCATTTCTAACTGTTTGACCGCGCGTACTCTGTTACGTAAATGTATCAGTTGATTGTTAGTCGGCGGTTCCTTTAGCATTTTGTCCTTCCATTTATGGACGTCGTCGAGTTCCCTTTGCAATACTTCTACGTTCTTGTAGAAGTTTTCCTTGTCCTCTAGAAGGTTCAACATGTTTCGTATGTCTAGAAGAGTTTTTTGTATGCCCTCCCATCGTTTCTTCAGTTCTTCTATACTGTCCGCGTGTTGTTGTGCCTCTTCTGAAAATAGATGGTTATTTCAAACTTTGAGTTGAATAATAATTAGTTGTTCATAAGACATTCAATTTGTAAATATATACAAATAATTTATTTATTTTGCTATTATCTGCTGCACTTTGTAGAGTCAACATCTCCTGAGGATGCTCCGGTTCCGGGGTGAAACGTACTTAGAGAGTATTTTGTCGGACCTGCGTGACGTTGTCGCATAGGTTCGCCGGCTTTTGGCGGATAATAGCAAAATAAATAAATTATTATATATTCATGATGAAAAGTAATGTCTGCTTATATCTAACATTCAATTTGTATGTATGTCAGAATTTCAGCTATCGTGAGTTACCTCGTACTAACTGTTTAACTTCGAAAGTAAATTTGTCTGTTTCTGATTTTGTCTATTTGTTCACGCCACCTAACTGAACCTAATAACAAGGGATAGGCCATAGGTCGAAGGTCACTTTGTAGGACGTATTTATTGCAAGCATTATAAAGTGTAGATATAATTATAAGCGTTAGTTTTCCACTAACCACTTTTATAGTTAACAGTTGGGTACTAAATGGTAAGCGTAAAACTCTTCACATCATCTATCTACTGTTCAACTATTTAAAAAAGACCTTTTAACGAAGATTCAGAAACCTCTGCAAACGCCAATCGTATCTCCTCGCTTTCCCGCGACTGGTCGTTCTTGTAATGTTGTAAACTCAGACCAACTATTGTATAGGACCTGCCTCGCTAGGTGCTACTTTTCTGTCAAAGTATACGATCAATGCGATTATAAATCTAATGCGATTATAAAAGTTGTCTCTATAGAATCGATGTTAAATAATTGTAATCGTGTTCGTCGGTTAAAGAGCTCCGTAAAAACACCTTTTTGTGTAGTTGAATAGTGTAAAAAACGTACAAAAACTTCTAGTTTAGTATAAGATATATACCAAATCTAAGCTCGTTTTCCTCGGAAACTGATAGACAATTTTGTTTGTGACTAAGAGCGATACAAGAGCGATACTAAGTGCGATACAGGTCCTTCTATAATTGGTCTGAGGTTGTAAATCAACTGGTCGCTGAGTAGTTTACCTCTCAGCGAAGAGTCGGCAGCCAATCGCCTCTGTATCTCCTCGACGTTGGCGAAGTCTGCGCGCTGCTCCTCGCTCTCGCGCTGCACTCGCTGCAGCAACGCGCGCGCTGAGTCGCGCGACTGGTCGCTCGATCCTTCACTTAGCTCTCTCATGCACTGGAACACAAGATTAACAGTGGAATTAAGTGCTAGTACTACTGTTTACACACAAAAATATGGAGGAACAAAACTTTGAAACACAAATTTCCCCCACATTCCATGCAGTGAAATATTTATTTTAATTATCGAGGATTGTGTATGTTACCGTTAAATTATAAAATACGTTAGTTTATAATCTCACTCGTGCTATTATAATCTGCCGTTATATTGTGAGCTGAAAATACTGATTACTATTTAACGTGTTATTTTTTCGGTATATTATAATCTATCGGAAGTGAAACCGCTAAATTGCGATCTTAAATGTCAACTGTCTGAACTTGCCCTGATTGGTCGGCCTTACAGTAGACCGTTCTGTGTCCATAGACTTAGGAATAAAAGATAAATAAAATACTTCAAGAATTGTACCATCACATATTCAAATAAAATACTTCAAGAATTCAAATAAAATACTTCAAGAATTGTACCATCACATATTTATTTATTATTTATTATGCCTAAAGACTGACCCTAAATAAGACCTAAGGACACCCGAATTGTCATGTTCTAACCTAACGTAACCTAACCTAACTTTAGATTTGACTGAATTATATTTATAATTAACAATAACAACAGTGTTGAAAATTAAGTGTTTAAATTAAGAAACGCACTGGCCATCCCTCCGATTTGTTTCTTTTTTATTTGATTTGTCCATTGTAATTTTTTACTATTTATATTATGTCCGCTGTAATATTTTTGTAACTCTATGGTAAATTTATCCTGATTGACAATTTTATAGTTTCACTACCTATAGATTATAATATACCGAAAAATAACACGTTAAATTGTAATCAGTATTTTCAGTTCACAATATGACGGTAGATTATAATATCACGAGTGAGATTATAAACTAACGTATTTTACAATATAACGGTGACATATATAACATTATTACTTATTCATGGGTTTCTCTGTTTTTTATATCCCCAATGTATATTGAGATTGCATCCAAAAGGAATAAATGGAATTCAATATGTTTAGTAGCTTGCCTCCATCACTAAATGCATCCACCTCTACTATTTGCCTTCTTTCTTCTTCAAGGTCAAATAAACTAAACTGTCTATACCGTCTATCTATACAAAATTAATATTTTCTAATAACAAGAGACACAGTGAGAGCCGTGATAGCCCAGTGGATATGACCTCTGCCTTCGATTCCGGAGGGCGTGGGTTCGAGTCCGGTCCGGGCATGCACCTCCAACTTTTCAGTTGTGTGCATTTTAAGAAATTAAATATCACGTGTCTCAAACGGTGAAGGAAAAACATGAGGAAACCTGCACAACGGAGAATTTTCTTAATTCTCTACATGTGTAAAGTCTGCCAATCCGCATTGGGCCAGCATGGTGAACTAATGGCCTAACCCCTCTCATTCTGAGAGGAGACTCGACCTCAGCAGTGAGTTGGTAATGATGATGATGATGATGAATAACAAGAGAAACCAGGAATGAACTTTCGGAGATTGTGAATGACTAACTTACATCAGCTAGAGCCTTCTCAGTGAGTTCAGCCCAATTGTCAAACACTTTGTATCCAATCTGGAAGTCGGCGCTGGACTTATCGCTAAGGCGCGGTTTCTTGGTGCGGTGGTCGAGTTCTAACGTGGTGGTGGTCGTTGTTATTGTGGTGGTACCATCCGCACTCGATTCCGTTGAGATGTCGAACTCGAAACCTAGTTCTTTGATCTGCAATAAAGCGAATTGTATTGCTGTAAGAAATGAACAGTTTTAGTTTATTTCTTTTTTAAACCTTTGAAAAAATTCAAGATTCTGTCATGTACACACATAAGCTTCTCTGACTGGGTGCGTTTGATCTCATATAGCATCAATTTTGAATGGTTTCATATTTAATCTCATTAAGCAACAATTTTAAGTTTACCACTTTAGTTATCTTTTTTTTTTCTTTACAAGTTACACCTTGACTACAATCTCCCCTGATGGTAAGTGATGATGCAGTCTTAGATGGAAGCGGGCTGACTTGTTAGGAGGAGGATGAAAATCCACACCCCTTTCGGTTTCTACACGGCATCGTTACGGAACGCTAAATCGCTTGGCAGTACTAGCCACGGCCAAAGCCTCCCACCAGCCAGACCTAGACCAATTAAGAAAATCTCAATCTGCCCAGCCGGGGATCGAACCCAGGACCTCCGTTTTGTTAATCCACCGCGCATACCACTGCGCCACAGAGGCCGTCAAACGTCAAAAAAATCACGATTCTTTCACAACCTCTGACTTTGAATAACTAAGGACGTGTAAAACTACAGTCACATAATTCTACAAAATGTGATGTCATTTTAAACATAATCTAATACATATGTCGTAGACACCTTAATAATATTCTGAACCAGTGAATCTAAATGCAAGCGTTGATATCTCTTTCTCGTATCAATCTCATATTCAAAGTCACTTACTCTGTCAGCTTGCACTCGCAGGATCATCTCCAGAGCGTCGAGTCGATCGTGCAGCGCGTCACAGTCGTCGGCCAAGCGCTCCGTCCCTTCAATCGCTGACAGCCGCTGCAGTAGCACAGCGAGACCGTGTCGTTGCGTCGCTAGAGACGAGCTACAGCGCTGCAGCGCTGAAATGCGTTCAAGGACTTCTCCGATCTCGCTTGCTGGGTATGCTTCCATCTGGAAAGAAATATAACTCCATAAGATTGAATACTTCGATTTTAAATCAGAACAATTTCTCTCATTACTTTATGTCTCCTTTGACCAAGTCCTATGGGATTCAGAGACCTCAGACTCTTGTCTGATTCAGACAATTCGAGTTAACAGGGTTTGCTTATAAACACTCACACCTTTGTGACTGTGGCGAGAAATCATTTCTTGGTCACTTAACCAAGAAGCGACGAAGATGCTGTGCACAGATGATTGTGATGCCCATATATTTATTATCTGCGATTGTCACTGTCCAAACATTAATTTATTTTTGAAGAATAACTTCTTTACTCACACTTGTTTTGGGGAGTAATTTGGTAAATGCGTTGCTAAAATTGTAATCGGGCGATGCGTGCTGCCATCTACAGGCATAGTAAAACAGTGTTATTGTAAACTACCAGTAGATGGCGCTTTTATAGAACTTTGAAACAATACCCTTTTAGTACACTTCCTGTTGCGATATAGTTATGCCTGAGGCTCACAGATGGCGCTATGTTTTTTTTTTTATTGAAAGAAGTGTTACTTCAGTCATGTGGTCTACACTCAGACCAATTATTGTATAAGACCTGCCTCGCTAGACGTTACTTTTCTGTGAAAGGGTCAACGATCTAATGCGATTATAAAAACTGTCTCTATAGTATCGATGTTAAATAGTTGTAATCGTGTTCGTCGGTTAAAGAGTTCCGTAAAAATACCTTTTTGTGTAATTGAATTGTGTTAAAAACGGGCAAAAACTTCTATTTTAGTGTAAGATATATACTAAATCTAATATCGTTTTCTTCAAAAAATGACAGACAATTTTGTTCGTGACTATGAGTACGATACAGGTCCTTCTATAATTGGTCTGAGGGTCTACAGCACACTCGTTTTTTGTAACAGACTATAACTTCCAGAGGCATGCTTAAGATCAGAACTCTGAGCTAATCCTCAGCCTCTGATACACCTGGCTCATACAGCACCTGTTTCAGGTCCGCTTCCAGTGTGTGCACTTGTTGATGCAGCTCAGCGCTCTGCTGGTTCAGCTCGGTGCTCTGCTGGTCGAGCGCGGCGCCCCGCTGCAGGCGCTCGAGGCGCGCCAGCGTCCACTGGCACGCGTGCGACCAACGCTCGCCCAGAGCTCGCAGCTGGTCTTCGATCTCTGATACACCTGGTAACAAAGTAAAAAAGAGGGTTATTCAATTCTCAATTTGATGATTTTTGTAGTAAAACTTTTTTATGCACACTCGACTTGAATAAATAGTTGGTGAATGCATAAATAAAAGTGTGATCGAACGATGCTTCCCTTTTCTCCTCATTGTGTAAGTGCCGTAGGCTCTTTAGGGGACCTCAGCGGCGTCTCCGGGGGGTTTGGGCGAGCGCCAAAGCATCGCCTGATGGAACCCGAAGGCAGAAACAGAGTAGATAGGCGGAACGACTCTCTAAGGGCGTCTCCTCTGCGACTCGGACCTCGGCTTAGAGAGCCGTTCGGGGAGGGTGTTTTGGCCTAAGTGTATCAGTCCAGGCGCCCCCGAGATCGTGAGTTAAACACGTCTGGGTGACATCAGATATCGAGGACCTCGTCTTCGCCGGCGAAAACGCTGTGTAGCTTGTGTTTGTGTTGCCAGGGAAGCAATGTCGGTCGTTATGTCATTGTCAGGATCGTAAAGGACGTTTTTCGGGCGTTTTTCGGACGACAATCAGCGTTGGGATAGGGGAATGATCGTTGTCGATCATTGGTCGAACTGTGCCGAGGCCTTGCCTCCTTGCCCCGTCTCGGGTAGGAAGCGGAGGAACTTACTCTCCCTGTGGTTTCTTCGAGTTTCGGGGCTTGCCTTTGGGTCGGGATGAAGTTTAATGCTCCTCAGACTGCGATTTGTCACTAACCTGTGCTAGGGCTGTCTCCTCCAGTGGTTTGTCTCACGCTGGTAACGACTTGGTCGTCATCGTACACGGACACACACTTTGTACACTTCAATAACCTGTTGTGATGGTTGCGTCTCATAGATGGCGCTTTTTTCCCATTTTCGAAAGAAGTTTCACTTCAGTCGTGTGGTCTAAAGCACACCTGTGTTTAGTACAGATAGAGATGTACAGAGTAACTCACTGGCCAAGTGAGCGTCGTCGTCGTCGACAACGAGCACGCAGTCCGCGAGCGCGTCCACGAGCGGTTGCTGGCGCCGCAAGTCCGCGTGAAGCGCCACAGTGCCCTCCAGCGCCTCACTCGGCCCGGACGCCTGCTCCTCGGTCTCCATGCGTGACATGCGGTCCTCTGTTGACGTCAGCCATTGGCTGGAAACAAACAATTACAAACTTATTAACCATGAAGCAGTGGAAGATCTACCACCTCGAACACATTTTGCGAAACGATAAATACCGTTTGCTTCAAAAAGAGAAGTAGGAGAAAGGAAGAATTCCCGGCTACGAAACATAAGAGGAGTGGACTGGCATAAAAACAGAAAAGGAAAAATTAAGAAAGCTGACCACCGATCCGACCTTAATTAATGGAAAAGCACTAAAGAAGTAGAAGAAACAATTACAGCTTTAAATACAGCGGTTTAAGAACTTTGCGGTCTAGATTCTTACACACTTTAACCATAGGACTACTAGATTTCTCAGTAGTCTGCACTCTTAAGTAGTCGATATCACTTGGACCTGTGCGAAACGTTTTGTTTGTGTGTTCCTACGATGATAAATGTTTCCTCCCATTAGTTAGTAAGGGGTTCGCTGTCACTTCGAAATTTTAACAAGGGTTCGTGGAGCCGAAAGTTTGAGAAACCCTGGTCCAGAGGGATATTTTTCCTCTCCGCCATACCGAAAGGCGTTGAGTTGCTGATGTTGAGCCCGCATCAGCGCACGATGCACTCGCGCCTGTTTGTCCATAGCGCCCAGACGCAGTTGTTCCCAGCGTTGGTTTAGCAGACGCATTTGGAGCCGGACCTGGAAATATCACAAATTGGGTATTTTTCACTGTTATTTCCTTTATATTCCAGGAATAGTTGAGCAAGTGAAATGAAAAAAACAGCTGGTTGGTAACAATGTCTGATGATCCTCCGACCTCCTAACTTTGGAAATGTCGCTTCGATTTGCTATGGATTATTTTATTAGATTAGAAAATTATATAATAGGCTACTTGCCTCTTTTGTAAACAGTGTTTAAACTGAATTATGGAAGTATTATAAGCTATATTTTATTTTGTCCCGTCAATAAAAACCAGTAAAAAAATTAATATAAATAAAAAAATATCTACGTAAAATTTTAATAAAACATTAGCAAGTGACGTCATTCATAGAGATAACAGCGTAATTGGCGTTTGCAGTGATGCGATATATCACGTCACCGCAAGCGCCAATCACAAACCGATGCCTTGTAGCGAATGACGTCACAGTTTATGATTGGCGTTTGCGGTGACGTGATAAAAATACAATTTTGTTTCATAAAAATATTACAATTACGAGATTATTTTCACAAATTAAAATGTGATTAGTTTTTAGGCATTTATACTGCCTAAATGCAAAAAATCTTCTTAGTTTTATACAGCAGGCGACTAGCCTATTATTATAAGTTATTTAATAATATGTTAAACATGCGGAATCTATTGAGGGTTACCCGTGAATGCTGATTGGTAAATTAGGATTCAAGGTTTACCTCATTCGCCTCATCTCTTGATAATGCTTGCTCTCGGACCAATCGTGCGCCCTCTTCCAAAACGGCACCGACGCGACACTGTTGTTCAGACAACTCCAACAGGAATTTCTGAAATTTATAACATAAATTACCATTATTATATGAATAAATAAATAGCCTTTTTATTTTCTCATCTTCACAAAAATTTTACAATTGATTTGACTTAATGTAAAGTTTAATTAATTACAATCTTTAAAACAACACATTGAACACCGTATTATATAATAATATTATTATTACATGTAGGTATTAATCATTGACATCCAATAAAAAATACATGTTATTATTATTAATATTCTATTAATTAATTAAAGTGATTTGTTTAAGCAATAAATCTAAAAATATACATTTTATTCATGTATGATTATTATATGGCGCCAAAATTATTTTTTTCCAATCAAAGTCTTAAAATATCTGACACATTTCATTCAAAACAGCGCTTATATGAATTTTACTAATATTATAAACGCGAAAGTTTGTATGGATGTTTGTTACTCATTAACGCCGCAACTACTTAACCGATTTGGCTGAAATTTAAAACGAAGATAGATAATACCTTGGATTAACACATAGGCTACTTTTTATCTTGGAAAAATCCATGGCTCCCGCGGGATTTGTGAAAAGTGAATTCCACGCGGGCGAAGTCGCTGGCGTACACTTGTGTATACATAACGTCACAAATGTCAAAAGACACTATTGGTTGGTTGAACTAATGTAAAAGAACGTCATTTTTCGAACGGACCAATAGCGAATAGTATAGTCCGATGCAAACATTATGACGTCACGAAAATTGCTTGGCGCAGGTTGTACATATAGTACGCTAAAGTAAGCGTGAAGCAAGTTGAAAATGTCATAAAGTTTGCATCATAGAGTTAGGGTAGAGGTAGTGTAGGGGTATAATAGCAGTAGGGTAGGGTAGGGTAGGTGTAGGGTAGGCGTAGGGAAGAATTGCACATTAGTAAAGCGAAGCTTGACCTGGTACACTAGTTTTTTAATAAATGACGGCCTCCGTGGCGCAGTGGTATGCGCGGTGGATTTACAAGACGGAGGTCCTGGGTTCGATCAACGGCTGGGCAGATTGAGATCTTAATTTGTCCAGGTCTGGCAAAGACGTACCGCCAAGCGATTTAGCGTTCCGGTACCGGCCGTGTAGAAACCGAAAGGGGTGTGGATTTTTATCTTTCTCCTAACAAGCAAGCCCGCTTCCATCTTAGACTGCATCATCACTTACCATCAGGTGAGATTGTAGTCAAGGGCTAACTTGTAAAGAATAAAAAAAAAAAAGAAAACGAACATTGACTTTGACATTATAAAACTCAGAACTGGACACTACATAGATACCTCATGGGAATGGAAGTGTTCTTTCAAAGCGGCAAGGTACACGCCCGGCTGGTCGTCTTCCTCCACCGGTAGCGGCGAGGCGTTCAATCTCTCCTCCCCGTCGAGCAAGGCAGCCAGAGCGTCCTCTAACGCGGCGCCGTAAGCGCCTAACTCCACGGAGCAAGTCGTCGCCACTGACACGGGACGGGATGCGGCAGCGCTGCCACCACCGAAAACCTGAGAAGACATCATCATCATTATCGTCGTCGTCGTCATCAACCCATATTCGGCTCACTGCTGAGCTCGAGTCTCCTCTTAGAATGAGAGGGGTTAGGCCAATAGTCCACCACGCTGGCCCAATGCGGATTGTCAGACTTCACACACGCAGAGAATTAAGATAATTCTGTGGAATGCAGGTTTCCTCACGATGTTTTCCTTCACCGATTTAGACACGTGATATTTAATTTCTTAAAATGCACACAACTAAAAAGTTGGAGGTGCGTGCCCTGGACCGGATTCGAACCCACACCCTCCGGAATCGGAGGCAGAGTTTATATCCACTGGGCTATCACGGCTCTATCATCATTATCATGAAACGAATATCTTAGCATTCCATGCATTCACCGTGCGGCTGCCGGGTCCATCGCGTGGTAGAGAGAAAAACTCCGAGCAGAGTCCCGAACTTGTGACTACAGGATGTAGGGTTAAGGAATTCCTTGACGATCGTTCAACACTCCCCCTTCTCTGCTCGTGTTGTTCTCCTTGCCTAGCCTAATTTGATAAAATCCTATTAGAGCAGCTTTGGATACTAATATAGATACTAACTGCACTTCTAGAGAGGCCAAGAGATCTTCTATATAAATCTCTATAATAGGAGAGTGGTTTTGGAAGTTAAACGATATCCATGTGCGTTGGAGGCTTTAGGATGATGTTTGATTATGTAACAGTCAATGTCAAATGGTAACTATGCTTAACATGTGATTGTAGGCCAATACAGGCATATAATTAATTATACTTTATACAAAAAAAAATATCCTGGAGTGAATTGAAGAGTATATTTTTTGACAAAACTTACTTACAAAACTTTTGTTTATAGTCTTATTGAATGACGCGTGTATCGTACGCGTACGCGTGTGAAATATTATTAATACATTTAATTTGATTGACAACCCTCAGATAATGATTTTTGTCACTTTCAAAGTGAGAAAGTAGCGAAAATTACGTGACATGTATCAAGTGTCAAAGACTGTGAAGCTATCACGCACACTAATCAGATGGTGAAACTGGCCCCTAATCATTGAAGTCTTTTCAACACCAGTGTCTAGCATGTGTCAAAGACTTATCCCGTGACGACATATTGTCAACCAATAGCGTCGAAATCGAAACTATACCCATCTCTCTCCCTTTTGCCCAAATGAAAGAGAACGGTAATTTTTCTCACATCGAGATTATGTTGTTGATCAACTTGTAGATAACGTCGAAATCGAAAATATGTCTCTCATTTTAGTCACATTGCAACAAAATAAAGAACGATATTTTTGAATTTAATCGTGTCTCGAAATATACTCAGAGGCACAATTATCCGCCCATTTTAATGTGGCGCGAGTATATTAAAGTGGGCGGATCATTGGGCCTCTGAGTATATATTATTGAGACATACTAGGCTTAAAGAACTCCTGTACCTCAGCGTTAGCATCCACAGGGCTGGTCTGATCGTCTCCCACATCTGCAGGGTCAGTTTGTTCCACGTGTTCTGCGTTGTCTGTCTGTGTGACGTCACTGTGCGGCAGTGATTGGAACAAGCACATCACATACATCATTATTGACTTCTTGTCTGGATTCGGTGTGTTTACATCTGGAATGTAAATAGGTTATGGTTAGTTAACATTTTGACGAACTACGTGGCGCAGTGGTATGCGCGGCGGATTTACAATACGGAGGTCTTGGGTTCGATCTGGGCCGATTGAGGTTTTCTTAATTGGTCCAGGTCTGGCTGGTGGGAGGATCCGGCCCGTGGCTACCTACAAAGACTTACCACTAAACGATTTAGCGTTCCGGTACGATGTCGTGTAGAAATCAAAGAAATTGTTCAAACAAATCATTTGTATGAACAATTTCAAGATGATTGGTCAAGTAGTTGAAACAGGAAAGTTAGTAAACAATATACAGGTACTGATTATTGCAAGTCAGCAAGTTTTTCTTTGCTACGAGTCCGCGTAATATGTATGGACTTACGGAACAAACAAAAGAAGGAAAAACAAGAAGAAACCAAGCGAGGAGTTCAATTTTAGAAGATGACTGAATCCTTGCCTCAATCAGAGTAAAGTAATATGCTGAAGTTAAGTATACCTTTAAGGTCCAGAAGTTTGAATCTCTAAATATCATTTCGCCCCCTGCGTCACTATACTCTGTACTGTGTACCTCCTCCTAGCGAGGACCCAGTAGAGAGTTTTCTCTTTATAAATACCTTTGAGAGCCAGCTGACTATTCATGGCATGACATCACTGCGCTTGACAACATACCTCAAAATCAAAAATCAAAAATCATTTATTTCAAGTAGGCTCAGTTTACAAGCACTTTTGACACGTCAGTTGACTATTTGTAAAGATTCTACCACCGGTTCGGAAGGCAGGTTCTGCTGAGAAGATACCGGCAAGAAACTCAACAGTTGCTCTTTTGAAAAAGTCATACAGTATTATAATTTACAATTAATAACAATTACTGTTTACATTTCTTATAGTTTTACTTTCTGTGTGAAGGTGGAAGCTGATCCAACGGCCTCCAAGCATCTTTATCATTAAGGAACTCATCAATGTTGTAGTAACCTCGACTAAGTAAATGTTTTTTAACACATTGCTTAAAGCTATGCATTGGCAGGTCCATCACAGTCTTGGGGATCTTATTATAGAAGAGTACACCCAAACCTACAAAAGATTTTTTTACTCTTTGGAGACGATATGCAGAAATAACTAACTTATGCTCGTGTCTAGTAAGACGTGGGTTTAAATCTCCTTTTCGTTTGTACAAATTAATATTTTGTCTTACATAGACTATACTGTTATATATATATTGACAGGCTACTGTTAGTATACCTATTTCTTTAAACTTTTGACGAAGGGACTCGCGTGATTTTAATTGATATATTGCTCGAATTGCTCTTTTTTGAAGTACAAATATAGATTGTATATCGGCAGCCTTGCCCCACAATAAAATACCCTAAGACATTACGCTGTGAAAGTACGCATATTGTAACACTTAGACAAGGACTCAATGATAAACTTTTGGGGGCCAGCTATGTATCTATAGCCTGATATTGCTGGCCTGTTGCCATAGCCAGACGCAGTACAACGCAGTGGAGGACTCCATACATACCTTCAGGGTCCAGCAGTCTATCGAAGGCCACCCCGTGCGACCAACTCTGTTATGTGTTTTGTCTCTACACCTTAGAGAGCCAGTCATATGTCTATGACATGTCACAGCGCCTGATGCCATACCACCACACTGTACTATGCAGTGGAGGACTCAATACATACCTTCAGGGTCCAGCAGTCCATCGAAGGCCACCCCGTGCGACCAACTCAGTTATGTGTTTTGTCTCTACACCTTAGAGAGCCAGTCATCTGTCTATAGCATGATGTCACAACACCTATTGCCATACCAACACAATGCACTATGCAGTGGAGGACTCAATACATACCTTCAGGATCCAGCAGTCTATCGAAGGCCACCCCGTGCGACCAACTCTGTTATGTGTTTTGTCTCTACACCTTAGAGAGCCAGTCATCTGTCTATGACATGTCACAGCGCCTGATGCCATACCACCACACTGTACTATGCAGTGGAGGACTCAATACATACCTTCAGGGTCCAGCAGTCTATCGAAGGCCACCCTGTGCGAACAACTCTGTTATGTGGTTTGTCTCTATACCTTAGAGAGCCAGTCATCAGTGTATGGGATGATGTCACAGCGCCTGTTGCCATACCAACACACTGTACTGTACATACCTTCAGGGTCCAGCAGTCTATCGATGGCCAGATGTCGCTGCGCCAGCGCGAAGGCGTGCTCGAGCCTCTGAGCCGCGCTCAGACGCAGCAGAGCCGAGTAGTCGAAGAGCTGCGGCCTCCAGCGGTGCAGTAACGCGTTGAAGGCCAAACCGTCCGACCACGACGATGTGAAGTTCTCCACTTTCACTCCCATGTAGTTCTGTGAACATTATATCAATATATTGTAAAAGTGTATTGCAGTCTAAGATGGAAGCGGGCTAACTTGTTAAGAGGAGGATGAAAATCCACACCCCTTTCGGTTTCTATACGACTTCGTACCGGAACGCTAAATCGCTTGGCGGTACGTCTTTGCCGGTAGGGTGGTAACTAGCCACGGCCGAAGCCTCCCACCAGCCAGACCTGGACTAATTAAGAAAATCTCAATCTGTCAAGCCGGGGATCGAACCCAGGACCTCCGATTTGTAAATCCACCGCGCATACCACTGCGCCACGGAGGCCGTCAAAACCATCCGGCCGTCGTATTGTACTAACAAGTAGACGCTTATTTTTAACCCCCAACGCAAAGAGAGGGGTGTTATAAGTTAGACGTGCTCCCGAACGGATGAGGCGATTTCATTTTAGTTTGTTTTGTATGAAAGGTGAGTTATGTGCGAGTGTTCTTAGACATGTTTTATGAAAATCCGTTTAGCTGGTTAAAGTTCTGGGGGCTGAAAATGGGGAAGACGAACTGAATGTCTGCAAATATACTCGAGTGGGTCCCAAATTTAAGCGCACTGAAAGAGAATATTGATGATTTGGTAAAGAGTGTACTTAATAATTTCATGACCTTCAGAGGTTTCAAATTTTCAATTTTATGTTATTCAATGTACAAGCACATGAAAAGGTAATAAACCGACAGACTTACGTTTATGCGTGTATAATTAGTATGAAACTATGGATTACAAACGGAATGATTTCTATTTTCATATAACAAATAAACTTAAAATCAGACAGAAATCAAGAATTGTTTCACTAAAAGAAAGCTACATTATCAGGTAGTATAACATAGGCTATATTTATTTAAATAATGAATATTTAATTTACCTGCGTGTGAGTTCGACACCAGGCAAGTAGAGTCTTTTCAAGGTTGGTCTGTTGCAGTTCCGACATCAACTCCTTGAGATGGTAGTGGACTTGCCAGTGCAGAATTATGCTCCATACTAGACCTGGAATTACACATAAAACAACATATTAGAAGACAACAATGATTAATAGCCTACATATGTTATATTATGAAGGTTAGGTGAGTGACTAATGTAAGCTGATTTATTTGAAAAAGTGTTAGAAACACTGAGATAAAAATTTTTAGAGGGGATTTTCGGATCTATCATAGCGTGTAGATCCAGTGCCGGTCATGCATCTCCAACTTTTTGGTGCATATTTAAGAAGTTAAATATCATGTGCCTCGAACTGTGAAAAACATAAGGAAACTTACATGCCTGAGAATTTTCTTAATTATCTAGGTGTGTGAAGTCTGCCAATCCGCATTGGGCCAGCGTTTGGACTACTAGCCTAACCCCTCTCATTCTGAGACGATACTCCTGCATAATATGGTCTTGAATATGGGTTGTATAGGGGTCTATGACATGAGCCTCACCGAGTATAAGCTTGGGGTTGCCGTCGACGATGTCACCGCTGCTGATGTTGACGAGACGCACGCCCGCCGCGGCCAGCGCTCGCAACGCTGCGTTAACGTTGTTGAGTTGGTGAACTCGCATGCGACCTCGCTCGCGTTTCTGCAACCATTCAAAGATAATAATGAATATCAAGCTCGGCTGGGCAGCATTCAATAAACTTCGCGACATCTTTTTGTTCGAAATTGCTCAGTACCTGAAGACAAAAGTCTTCGAACAGTGCGTGTTCTGAGACTTGGTCGCTAACTATGGGCCTCATAAGAAGGCTCAGAGTCACACAGCGGGCGATGGAACGAGATATGTTAGGAGTATCTTTGTGATCGAATCAGAAATGAGGAGATCCGCAGAAGAACCAAAGTCACCGACATAGCTCACCGAGTCGCGAAGCTGAAGTGGCAATGGGCGGGGCACATAGTTCCAAAAGCCAATGGCCGTTTGGGTTCGAAGGTGCTGGAATGCCGACCCCGCAATAGAAAGCTCAGCGTTGGTCGACCTCCCACCAGGTGGACTGACGATATCAAGCGAGTCGCAGGGATTCGCTAGACGCAAGTGGCTCAGTATCGTGAAGTCCCTACAAAAGGCCTATGTCCTGCAGTGGACGTCCATCGGCTGATATATGGCGGCAAAATGTATGCGAATGAAAGCTCCGATCGACAACTTCATCACGTGACCTGTCGATATTGAATGTCATTCCCGTACATTTTTAAATTTTCGAAGCGTTAGCGTTTGTAGAAAAAGAATCGACGTGCCACATGGCTACAGGCCCTGGTTGTTTAATCATTTAAAAACACAACTTACAAACTGCTGTGCGGTAAGTATCTCCAGTAGAGACAGCAACACTTCTCCATCTCGCAGGTCTTGGAACAAGTCTTCTACTAACGGCTTTCCATTCTGAAATACAACAGTTATATATATATAAATACTTTGATATTCCTTTTTTTTTAACTTATCGTACAAGCTATACGTATCATATTATTTTTTGCCTTTGTGTTGGCACAAATACTTTCTGCAATACCACGTCGGACGGACAGGCTGAAAAAAATTTAGTCAGCCCTTTAGTGACCAGTCGAGGGCAGTTAGGTACGGTGAAATAGTACTAATAATTGTGGTTTTCGTGTATAAAAGGTTACGCACGAAAATTACTTCGTGAAAATTGACGACTAGGTGAAACCCGACTAAGAAACTGGCGTGTGGGAATTGACGACTAGATGAGACCCGAATAAGAAACTGGCGTGTGGGAATTGACGACTAGGTGATACCCGACTAAGAAACTGGCGTGGGAATTGACGACTAGGTGAGACCCGACTAAGAAACTGGCGTGTGGGAATTGACGACTAAGTTAGACCCGACTAAGAAACTGGCGTGTGGGAATTGACGACTAGGTGAGACCCGAACTGGCGTGTGGGAATTGACGACTAAGTTAGACCCGACTAAGAAACTGGCGTGTGGGAATTGACGACTAAGTTAGACCCGACTAAGAAACTGGCGTGTGGGAATTGACGACTAGGTGAGACCCGAACTGGCGTGTGGGAATTGACGACTAAGTTAGACCCGACTAAGAAACTGGCGTGTGGGAATTGACGACTAAGTTAGACCCGACTAAGAAACTGGCGTGGGAATTGACGACTGCGTTGGTCAGCGTTAGATGGGCGATGGTGGGGCGGTGACTGTATAGGGGATGAAATCACCCACTTTAGAGCCTTCGAGTTGGTTCGTTGGTTAGTATGCGCATTGTGCATACACTTTGGATACCATATAAGGTTTCGCAAATTTCTTGTTAAATAAAACAATCAAGTGGTCCAAAGTACAGATCTACGAGTAATTACGAATACATATAACTACAAATGTATGTAGACACATGGGTGCTTTTAAGTGATACTCAGTTTAAATGTAATGTTAACAACTAACATATACAGCTAACAGGGATAACGTTTTACGTAAAAGCATTTTTAACGAGTATCTACCTACAATAGGGATGATGACAGTTTTTTAAATTGTATATAAATTAAGAGTATACCAATAGTAAAGCAATTTTGTAAAAGGAACAGGGTATCTGCAATCATTACTTTCGGAGCTACAGGGATTTAAAGAGTCAGATTTGCGGCGCTGCCGCGGATCCCTGAAAAACGCCCCATACAAAATGGCTCGAAATAATGACGTCATAGGCAATGTAATGATCGTTACATTTGTATGCGCGTTCAAACAAAATTACTAATATCTTTGTTATTTGTGCGTTTATGCTTATAGTTCAAATATTAAAAAATGTCACATTTAATGTAAGGAAGCTAAAACTGTATGAATTTTCATCTAATTACGATAAAATATTTTTAGTACATTTTGAAATTTTATAATCTTATTTATTTTGCAAATATCCAGTCAATCTTTGCTTTTTATGTATAAATTAGTTAACATTGACCCTATTTACCCGAATGTATCATAAAAATCAATATATTCAAACCTAGTCATCATCCCCATTCAAAGACATTCGGCTTTAACTATAAATTAAGCCTTGGCACACAAAGTTTGTAAAGTAATGACTCTCTATCCTACATTGGTTTCAAAGCCAGATTCTAGTAAGAAAGAACCTGCAAGAAATTCAGTCGTGGCCATAAATGTAGATGTTGTCTTTGTATATTAGTTGAGATACGAGAGGCGTTTCAAATGCAACCATTCATCTATTTTATCAATTACACAGTCTGAAGAAAGTAATAAAGAAGATAAGAAGCAAAATAATTCACATTCTATTTCCTTTTGCAGTTATAAAACTCATAGACTATAGATTCAGTGGATATACTTAGGTCTAGAACATTAAACTGTAACCGTAACGGGAAGTCGGCAAATTAGTTTTCAGTGTTTGTAACCGTTTTAGTTTTTACAGCTACCATACAAACACTAATTGGCCGTAATTGGTACAAAGCGATGCGAACGGTGCCATGGTACTCGTACTTTTTTAAAGCGATCATAGACCCCCATCAGTGTTAATAAAGACGGCGTATAAACAATTTTAGGCTAGATAATGAGTAATAATAGTTTCTATATTGATAGACTAGTTTAAACGTTAGGGTTCATTTACACGAGCGGCATCTCTACCGACGACCGCAGTCGACTGCAGTCGGCGACGTCTCGGCGGCAGGCGACGGCGTCGCCGACTGCAGTCAGTGACGTCTCTGATGTAACATTCGCACGAATGCTCATTACAAGTGAATGTTCAAGTCAATAATTTAAAAAATAAAAGTACTATAATTATGTATTATGTACATTACCTTAGCGAGTTGTGAGTTTATCCATTTGGCGAATGTTTTCTTTTGTACATCCTCTCTTTCATCTGCAAAGAAAACAAAGAAACTTGTTATTTTATACAAAGTAGGCAATTAAAATATATTCTATGTTGATCAAAACATCATATCACATATCGATATTTTTATCGACTCTTAGAGCATTCCATTGTACAGTCATTTAGTTAAAAATAAAACTTTTTAAGTAAGTAAAAACATTTTCAAGTGATTAGGTATCTTAGGATTCTACTTAAAGGTAAAATGTTATTGTTAAAGTATTTGTAACTGAATAATTTTGTGGGTAATTGAATCAACTGTTCAACGTCATCTTTAACTCAGACTTCACACAACTTGAGAATTACTTAAGAGAATTCTCTGGTATGCAGGCTTCCTCACGATGTTTATGCTTCACCGTTTGAGACACGTGATAATTAATTTCTTTTTAATGCACATAACTGAAAAGTTGAAGGTGCATGCCCCGGACCGAATTCGAACCTACGCCCTCTGTAACGAATGCAGAAGTCATATCCAAGCTATCACGGCTCTCAATCTACTGTTACTTTATATAAATTAAGTAATTACAAAAGTCGTCACAATCTTCCAAATTCAATCTCGATCCAACCAACACTTCCCATGTTTTCAATAATGTTAACATTCTACCATTTTAATTTCTCTTTACGCTCCATATTTTCAACAGTTCTTTGTATTGCATACTTCCATATTAAATAATTAATGAGAATTATGATTAAGTTCCTGACTTCGTTGAGAGTTGACTTATAAAATCTTCTTTAATTCGAATCTCTTCAAATAAAAACAATACTCATTGCGATGTCTTATTAAATTTCACTTTATCGGTTCTGTTAGTATGATTCTATTAGTTCAATTTAATTCTCTAGTTAGTACTAGAAGCAGTTCTTCCTTCAAATTACTTTTCCTAACTTTTGTACCACTATAACATCAACACATTAACTCTTAGAACTTTATAACAAATAGAACATTAAGCTACAAAATCACAATACAATAGCTTCGATGGAGAACTAGAATTAGCACTTAGGTAAGTAACTATTGAAACCTCGAAATCGATATCCAATGTGGGCTTTGAGGTGAATGCGATTGATACGACTGACCAAGATACTGAGCACAAGTGAGTTAGCACCGAATTAGCGAGTAACCGATAAATCTAACGTAACATGTGAGACATGTTTACTGCAGCCCATATTCATTATAACAGTGCTGTTAAAAATATAGGCTTGCTAATAGAAATCTAGAAAGATCTACTAGCTACGCCTGAGAATAAAGTAATCTATAACGGCCAGTCTAAGTATTAGAAAAAAATTTAAGATAGATAGAAATTATTTCTTTTAAAATCTAAAAGAACGTTCTGAGATGTATATAGCCTAAATTTTTACGATAAAGTAAGTTATAACAGCAAATTCAAATAAACCGGTTGCAGTAGCAAAGTAGGAGAAAATACTAAGTTGCACTAATAATAATTGATAGCACTAATTTCTAGTGTTATCTTGAAACTATCAAGATACATGTAGCTTACATAAAGGTAACGTCAAATACGACAATAAGAGAAAACCACGCAATTAAACAGTCGAACAGTAGGATCCTAAAGAAAGGCACTACACTATTTAGTTATACTTGAAGTTAGAAATAACTCCGAATGTAAATAATATTCTCTTGTAAACTGAAACTAACAAGTTGGTGCAGCAAATTGAAATAGACTATCAATTGGACAATGGAAACCCGATCGTCCCATTAATAAATGGAAAATATAAATCAGCTTCAATCGTTGGTCGTTGAGCAACGTTTAGATACTGGGATTTTTTACATACGTAGGTACTCGTATTGTCAATTTCACAATCACTAATTTGGTCTTTATTAAAAACCTTTAGAATCAACGTCTAATCAACTGCGAAATGTCATCTACCTACTGTGTGATATCCACGAAGTTGTTACATAGACCCTCAATTTCATATATGTCAACTAATATAATTCAAAGTAGACCTAAAGGAAGAAATACATAATATCATCACGGCTCACTCCCGTATACCCCTTAGCAGATACGAGGTTCTTTTACAAACTAGTATATTCGCATATCTCCCTTGATTTTACATTCTCATCAATTTCGTCGTCATTTCATAGAAGGACGAAGGAAGAAAATATTAGGTAACGATGATTTCAAAAACAATGTGACATCTAAAATGTTTGACTAAAAATTCATGTTTCCTAAAGAAAGACGTCGCCCAAAATTAAGAATTTCCCTTCCTATAGGATATTTGAAGGCAACAAGAAATTCACACAAATTTTTGCCTTTGCTTTACAAGTCAGTGTAACAAATATTCCAAAAACAACGCGACATCTATAACGGTTAAGCAAAAATTCATGATAGACCCCCAATATATTGCCTACAATTAAGAAGTTTCCTTCCTTCAGAATATCCCAAAGTAAACAGAAGTTTCCTTCCTTTCTGTCTTCAAGATATCTCAAAGCAAAAGAAGTTTCCTTTCTCTCCCTTTTTTCAGGATATGTCACAGTAAAAGAAGATTCCTTCCTTTCCCTTTCTTCAGGACATATCTCAAATTCATCGGATCGGATATCGCAAAGTAAAGAGAATTCCACACAAATTGCTCCACAAGCAATCGAGTTCATGTTATCGATGTTCAATAGAAGCACTAGTAATACCAAAGCACTCTCACTAACAGAGCTAGATGTTCGACTATATATCGAAGACTGGACTGGATATGCCCAGAAATGAGTGTTAACAGATTTTGCTTTACAAGTCAGTGTAACAAACATTCCAAAAACAATGCGACATTATAGACCCCTTAGACATTGCCTACAATTTAGAAGGTTCCTTCTTTTCCCTTCCTTCAGGATATCTCAATTTCAAAAGGGTTACTTCAGGATATTGCAAAGTAAAGAGAATTCCACACAAATCGCTCCACAAGCAATCGAGTTCATGTTATCGATGTTCAACTGAAGCACAAGGTAATTCCAAAGCACTCTCACTAACAGAGCCAGCCGTTCGACTATATATCGCAGACTGGATATGCTCAGGAATGAGTAGTGACAGATCCCGTTAGATGCGCTCCGACGGATATAAAGCTGCGACTGCATTGTTATGTAACGCCGCTTGTCTGGCATGCAAATTTGATGTAGAAATAAATGTGTATGTTGTATCCGCTGTTATATAATGACATAGTATAAGTAACTAACTAAATATTATAGTTAGTGAGTTTCGTGAACCCCAGACCTTCATCATTTTATAAAAGCTGAAAGTTTGTTAACTCTTGCTCCTACCATGAGTAAGCACGGTAGCCAATTACGGAGTTTGGACCGTGGTCGCTTTGGGAGGTAGCAGGTTTTAAGGATCCAGACCCTTGATAACCTCCGTGGCGCAGTGATATACGTGGTAGAATTACAAGACGAAGGTCCTGTGTTCGATCCCCGGCTGGGCCGATTAAGGTTTTCTTAATTTGTCCAGATTTGGCTTGTGAGGGGGGAGGCTTCGGCCGTGGCTAGTTCGTTATCAACCCATATACGGCTCACTGCTGAGCTCGAGTCTCCTTTCAGAATGAGAGGGGTTAGGCCAATAGTCCACCACGCTGGCCCAATGCGGATTGGCAGACTTCACACACGCAGAGAATTAAGAAATTCTCTGGTGTGCAGGTTTCCTCACGATGTTTTCCTTCACCGATACCGTGGCTAGTTACCTACCGGCAAAGACGTGCCGCCAAGCGATTTAGGGTTTCGGTACGACATTGTGTAAAAACCGAAAGAGGTGTGGATTTTCATCCTCCTGTTAACAAGTTAGCCCGCTTCCATCTTAGATTGCATCATTTACATCAGGTGAGATTGTAGTCAAGGGGGTAGTTGACTTTCGGAGCAAAGCGAAGTAAAATCAATTGTTACCAGCGATACAAGTGAACAATAGTGAACTCGGCTACGATTTTGGACAACGCAATTCCTACATTTGGAAGTGTGTATTGATAATTGGATTAAGAAGTGGAATAAAGTCTTATACGAGTCACCATGTGTTTCAATCAAAAACTTCGAACCTGAATTTTGATGTTTCGTAACAAGTACGGCAAACTACGATCATCTGAACCCAGCCCAACTTTACACCGCACCTTTTGCCTGTAGCCTTGCGCCCGACCTTGGAACACCAAATATTATTGGTTAACAACAAAAAATGTCTATAATGACTGACAAGAAATTATTCACGAATGTATATTGGAAGATGATTCATTTTAATATTAGTACGGTACATGCTAACAGTAATTGATTGCTGATCTGCAAATGTAGACTGTTTTTATCTGTCTCAATCTAATATACTTATATTATGTACAAATGTATCAATTCTTTCACAGCTTCAAATTAAAACAAGTCTCTCAACCATCTGTGTACAGTGCATCTTCAGTTATTTTGGACTTATCACGCCGTGGTAACGACAACTTGGAAAAAAATATTGTGGTGGGAAATGTGGAAGGCAAACGGCCACGAGGTAGATCTACACCCCGAACGTCGAATCTTCTCAAGGAAACAGCCCGCATACATTCGTTTTCCGTATTCGTTTTCCTAAAGCGTAATTTCGATTTGGAATTCAGTGAAACTAGTTTTTCTTTATTTGAAATATACCAATGTTATCGCAAGGGCTCGCATTCGTTACGTACGCGTGGAAGTTATTCCGTTGGCAGAAAACGTACATTTAATGTATTATGTGTAAAAAAACGATACATTGGTTTTTTTCCTAATTCGTTCGCGACCGGCCTAACAAAAGTTTTTCAAATGAGTCGTATCGTATTATATTCATAAAAAGACTGGAAGTGTACTGCAATATTATATGCACTTGTCGTCTACCGTATGATTTAATATCTAAAAACATTAATATGCAAAAAAACAGTGAGACGAGAGTCAAGGTCATTTTTTGCACGTTCGAGATTATATTTCCTTTGTTTACATCCTCTCATTTGGATTTTGATATTTTTTTTATTTATAGCAATATAATATTATTCATTGGTATGTCCTTGTCATGTTGGTATGTACTTAGATATATTAGTACAATACATTATGATCAGGCTATAGGCTATAGGCTAGGCTAGGAATTTTCCATTTAGTACAATTTGTAATGTATAGTTGTTAGTTAAAAATCTATTTCACGTCGCTAGCCACAGCTGAAGTAGCCTTTATGCTAGCCACTCACCATCAAATAAGTTCTTGTGCCTGCAACGCTAATCTGCATGATGTCACGCACATCGAGACCAAAACACGATCAGTTTTATCGAACATCAAACCATTAACGCTTCAGGCATGTGAGCTTACTTGATTGTTAGTGGCTGACATAACGGTAGGACATCCAATAAGAATAATCGTCTGTTGGACGCGATCTGCTTGATGTCCTGCACATCGCGACCAATACACGATCAATTTTGTCGAACGTCAAACCATTAGCGCTGCAGGCATGTGAGCTTACTTGATTGTCAGTAGCTGACATAACGGCAGGACATCCGATAATACAAATCGTCTGTTGGTCGCGATCTGCTTAATGTCACGCACATCGCGACCAACACACAGTCAGTTTTATCGAACGTCAAGCCGTAGCAGCCGTGCAGATCTAACTGCAGGCATGTGAGCTTACTTTATCGTCAGTGGCTGACATAACGGCAGGTCATTCGATAAAAGTTAGCACTGCAGGCACAAGAACTTATTGGATAGTGAGTAGCTAGCATTACGAACGAAGTAGACTACCGGTTAAAAAAACATACATCATAACAGTGACCCAAAACAAAATCATCGTAAAATGATAATAAGTAAATGATAAAAAAAACTTGACTTGTTCCCCCATATTAACCCATCCGTCGACCTTCTACGGGCGGTCACTGGTCACACGTGGGCGGTGCCCCTATTAAATGGAAAGTTATGCCCATATCCATCCTCCTCGCTAGCCCATATTAGTCAATTCTCGCTTGGCGTTGAGGTGTTACTAAATGTCACTACATTCTTTCTTGGGAACAATGCAGAGTAGGTTAATCTATACTAATATTATAAAGCTGATGAGTTTGTTTGTTTGAACGCGCTAATCTCGTACTAATCCGATTTGAAAAATGATTTCAGTGTTAGATAGCCAATTTATCGAGGAAGGCTATAAGCTATAAGTAATTATATTATCCCCGTATTTCGACGGGATAGAGCCGTGATAGCCCAGTGGATATGACCTGGGTTGGGTAGGTTGGAATCCGGTCAGGGGCATGCACCACCAACTTTTCAGTTGTGTGCATTTTAAGAAATTAAATATCACGTGTCTCAAAAGGTGAAGGAAAAACATCGTGAGGAAACCTGCACACCGGAGATTTTCTTAATTCTCTGTGTGTGAAGTCTGCCAATCCGCATTGGGCCAGCGTGGTGGACTAATGGCCTAACCCCTCTCATTCTGAGAGGAGACTCGAGCTAAACAGTGAGCCGAATATGGGTTGATAATGGGTTGATAACGACCAAACAAACAATTAAACTCTTCAGTTTTATAATATTAATATAGATTATTTCAATAGGTTGATTATAAAGACCAAAATAGTGAATAAGTCAGCTGAACAACAAAAGGACTAGGTTAGAACGCGTCTAAGTCCGTTTATTTTCTTTTTTTATATTCTATAGACACGCGGCCGGGATGCCATACTAGCCGCCACGCTGCGATGCCGACGAGATTTCTCTTCATAAAAAACACCACTTGCTTCCAACAAGTGTTTACTTACATAGAATGCTAACAGATAAAAGATCGTTTGCTTCGGAAGCTATACTTTTTTTTTTATCTTAATGACTCTAGTGCGTTCATTCAATGCTGGATTCAAGCTATTATTTTAAGTGTCATTACTACGCACGGTCAAGACCTGCATTCTGCAAAAACACAGCGCTGAGACATCGTTCGTTTCCATGGCAAATTCGTTGCTAGAGACATTTTATGTTCCATCCTATAAACATAAAGTTCAAATTCGAATACGACGTGTTATAGGCGAAAAGTTCGTCGACTAGTGTAATATAGCGGAATAGCACCCCTGGACTGTAGCCCTGTGGCGCATCGATTGTTTTTCTACAAACGCTAACGCTTCGCACTATCGACAGGTCACGTGATCAAGTCATCGATTGGATCTGTCATTAGTTAGTAAGAGAACCGACGTTTTTGTTGAATTTGAAAGGTATTAGTTTTAGAAACAAGTCGGAAATAGGTCGTAAACCATCGCGATGAATCAAAATTAAAGACTGAACGATTATAAGTTTGTCTCCAATCCATAAGGTAAGTTTTGGTATAATTTAAATCAATTTAGGTAAAAATTTTATTCGCCTCTAAGATTTAATATTATGCCATTGTTAGCAGTCTTCGGTTTCGCACCATACACATATTTTAACACAATAAATAAAAGGTTGGATACTCTCTCGTTTCTTTCAAGAATTTGAAAATATCTTTCAGTTTTGGACAGCCTATTATTTAAAAATTAATGTAGTCTATAAAAGAGATAGTTCAACACGAGAGAAATCACAGAGCACATCTATATGATATAAGTATTTGTGCTATAAAAAAAACAATTTATCTAAATATTGTTATTGCAGAAATAATTTATTTAGGATCCAGCAAGTAATTTATTGGCAAGGCACGCCCGCCGAGTGTCGAATACTCAAACGCATAGAGTTAAAAGGACAATGCCAGACAATGTATAGAAGTTTGACCCACTAAAAAAAATAATTTGCAACAATATATTATATATCATTTTATTGGATTTTTTGTACTATTAAACAAATATTACCTTATAACCCTTTATAACTAGGGGTATGAAAATAAATCCAAGTTGAATTTTGATTTCAAGGTTAGGTATATGTGCAGTTTATTATGAAGTAGATAACGATAAAGCGTCGTGATTGGTTTTTTTGTAAATACAGAAGCACTTACCACATGCAATACATTAAAAAAAACGTGATTTTATTATTTTCAAATTACTCCGAGGTGTCTATTACGAGTTTTGATAGTTTGACAGTGTTATGACAGTTTATTTTTACATTTTGATCTGACTTCGCAGTTCTGGATTCTAGCCATTTTGAACATAAAATATTAGAATGCACTAAAAACGCTCTAAAGGGCTCGAACCCAAGGTTGAAATAAGGTTTTTAAAAAATAAGTAAACAATGTCAGCTATGAGGAAATAACGTAATGGATATAATTACTTTTTTTGGCAGATTTTTATTCCGGAGTTTAACAGTAATAAAAAAAATTCAACCGACTTCCAACTCAAAAATTAACTTAAACTAAAAAGCAAAAAATAACATCTTACCTATGTGCTACCTTCTGATCAGTTTGAAGGCGGTGCCAAGCCAGTGATGTTTTAATTTAAGCCGTTTAAATTACAAAATTTCTGTGGTTCTTTCATAAACGGCTTTAATTAAAACATGACACTAGATTGGCACCGCCTTCAAACTGATCAGAAGGTAGCACATAGGTAAGATGTTATTTTTTGCTTTTTAGTTTAAGTTAATTTTTGAGTTGGAAGTCGGTTGAATTTTTTTTATTAAAATTTTTATTTTTTAATTTTTAGTGTTAGCACACCTACAGAGTGTGAACAAAAATAAATAAGCATTAGTTGAAACGTTATTTTTTTATAATAAGTATCTAAGTCCTACAATCCCAATTTTAAAAATACTACCTTAACTCATATACAAAATTTTACTCCCCCTTTATCCACACGTAATATGAATATTCAGAAAAACATGAAAGGTGACTGTCCTCCGTTTTCATCACCAGACCCCCTATGCAGTCACAATCCACATGGTTGGAAAGTTCTCATCAATATAAAATTGATCAAGTCCAAACACAAGGTAGCTACTGTGAACCGTCGAGGAGTTCCCTTAACTATCCTTCATCTTCGTCACCAGACCCCTAATACAGTCACAACCTATCCAGGTGGAAAGTTCTCATCAATACAAAATTATCAAGTCAAAACACAAGGTAGCTACTGTGAACCGTCGAGGAGTTCCCTTAACTATCCTTCGTCTTCATCATCAGACCCTTAATACAGTCACAACCCATCTAGGTGGAAAGTTCTCATCAATACAAATAAATCAAACCCAAACAAAAGGTACCTGCTGTAAATCGTTGACGAGTTCCATCGTCTGTGTTTTGGCTCCATCATCAGACCAACTCCAGACCTTCATAAAATTGTAGTGGTTTAAAATACCTTATGGAAACACTAACAAACGCACTAGCCGTCCCTACAATTTTCAAAAGATCCCCTCGATTTCTCCAGGATGCCATCATCAGATCCTGACATGAAAAAAATGGGACCACCCTGGAATCAAACCCTTCAAAACAAAAAAAGAATTTTCAAAATCGGTCCACAAATGATGGAATTATCGCTGGACATACATAAAAAAAAAAAAAAAAAAAAAAAAAACATACATACAGTCGAACGTAGAACCTCCTCCTTTTTGGAAGTCGGTTAAAAATGGTTTATTAAAAAACAATTATTTAAAAATTTAATATAATTAGTACATCTACATTTTCCGCAACATTCCGAGTGAGGACTGGGTCAGGATCTGGCATTCTCCTTTGACCCTCAGCGGGTGAACAATCCCCTGGGGGCACCCCTACGACTTTAAGCCACTGTTAATCTATAACGATGCTTGAATAATGTAACTAACTTCCAAGTAAGAATTTAAAAAAAGTTAAGAAACAATTGTCCCTAATGGTCATGTGGGTACTGAGACATGTTGTTCCCCTAGCTAATGACATTCTCGCGTGCCTTGCCAATAAATTACTTGCTTTCATTCATCTTATTATGCACAGTCCTTATGCAAGCGTCTTAAGCCAGGCGCACACTACGCTGCGATCGATCCCATAAACAAATAATATACACATAAGGCCGGTTCAATTTTAGTAGTCTACTAACCCACGTCTTGCGGTTTCATGCGTAGTTCCCGTTCCCGTGAGATTACAAGAATAAAAAATTGCTAATGACACTCACAAATAACGTAGCTTTCAAGTGGTAAAGGAATTTTTAAAATCGGTATATTTTTAATTTATTTGAAACACCTACACCTAGTACACAGGACATGTTCTTATTATTTTTTTTATTTGTTACAAGTTAGCCCTTGACTAGAAGCTGACCTGATGGTAAGTGATGATGCAATCTAAGATGGAAGCGGACTTACTTGTTAGGAGTAGGATGAAAATCCACAAGGATACACACCTTTTTCGGTTTCTACACAACATCGTACCGGAACGATAAAGCTGGTTTTAGAGTCTCGCTGACCGTCGGCGCTGACAGCTCAGCGCTTAGCGCGCCGACCACCGCACGCGCTGACAGCTACGCGTTATTCTGAAACGCTCCCTACGAGTTCATACATTTCGCCTGTCAGCGCCGATGGTCAGCGTCTTGACAGCGTGACTCTAAAACCAGCCTTAATCCATTGGCGGTGCGACTTTACCGGTAGGGTGGTAGCTAGCCAGTCGAAGCCTCCCACCAGCCAGACCTAAACCAATTAAGAAAAACTCAATCTGCCCACCTCTGTCTTGTATTTCCACCGCGCATACCACTGCGCCACGGAGGCTGGCAAAGTAGCCGGATGTGTGCACTTGCCCTTAACCGTTTCATCGTCGTTTCACCGCAATTTGAGCAACAGTGGCATGTGTGAAGTCATTCATCAAACAATCAGTCTCACACGCTAATCACGTCGCCTTCAGAAGCATTTGTCATTGCGGCAACTCAACCAGCAAATTGTATCATTTAAGATTTTACAACTGACATAAACGAGTCATCCTTTAATGATGCTGTGCCTTGTTTTGTTTTTAGCCAACTAGTGCCATTTAATATCATAGTTAGGCGTAGACAGAGAAATAAATAGACAACTGAGTGGTATGCCAAATGATATTCGATTTTAACGTTATTTTAAATTTTAAATACAAAACACGCTACAAACCCGTTCAGTAGTTTCGGGCGTGATGGTAACAAACACACACACTTAAATACAATCTTTCGTCTTTTTAATATAAATGTAATTTTAAAAAAAAACATTACTAATTGAAGATTGTCAAACTTGTTTAACCCGTCGTAGTGCTTGAGAATACGTCTTGCGTTATTACACCTAATATCGAACCTTACTGTCTTTTATTAATTGGATCTTTACAGAAATCGAGCACAAATTATTTTGTTTAGGGTTGCTATATATATTTGTCTATTAAACTTCTCTGTCTACGTGTTTAGGAAACCGAAATATTTCGTTGGGAAAAATAAATCCATTAACTATTTATACGGTACAATGGCTTCTTATGGAACACGCGCAAACAATGTAATAAAATTACAGAAAAGTACTAATTATGAATGTTCGTTACTCAATGGCTGAAATAATCTACATGAACTTTGTTACAGAGATAGTCACTAGAATAGAATTCCAATACACTGATATTCCACCAGGATCTAGGCAAACTAATTCCTGAGGTGCAGCTAATATAAAATATGGAAAAGCAAGATGAGTTACCATATAACAGAACTTTCCAAAACCCCTTTATAAATGCTAACATTCGGTAACATTGTGGGATTCAATTAAGTTTTTCTCGAAAACACACGAGAAAAAATCTACCGCAGTATAACCTACTCCAGAACGTGGTTCGAGTGCCTTATTGGGCCTGTTTAGTACGTGAAAGTCGTGTGAAAGAATTATATTATGGTTCTCGTATTACAAGTTCTGTGATATTTTATTTCTATATAATAATTATAATATGCTCCCGACTGAAATGTTTTTCTTTTCGGCCAATCTCATGGTGAGATTAACGCACAGGTGCAATATTTATTCATTGACTACAGGTAACTATTATCATGAACATAATTATTATATACAGGGTTTCCAAGGTCATAAAATACAAAACTGAAAATACAAGGCTTTAACCCCGTAACGGCTGAGCTGCATTCCGGAAACTTCGCGACATCTGTTCGTCCGAAATTCCTCAATGCAAAAAGTCTTCTAACAGTGCGTGTTGCCAGTGATGACCTATGGTTCCGAGACTTGGTGATGGAACGAGCTATGTTAGGAGTATCTCTGCGTGATCGAATCAGAAATGAGGAGATCCGCAGAAGAACCAAAGTCACCGACATAGCTCAACGAGTTGCGAAGCTGAAGTGGCAATGGGCGGGGCACATAGTTCAAAGAGCCAATGGACGTTGGGGTCCCAAAGTGCTGGGATGGCGAACCCGCACTAGTAAGCGCAGTGTTGGCCGACCCCCCACCAGGTAGACTGACGACATCAAGCGAGTCGCAGGATTCGCTGGATGCAGGTGGCTCAGTATCGTGATGTTTGGAAGTCCCTACAAAAAGCCTATGTCCTGCAGTGGACGTCCATCGGCTGATATGATGAACCCCGTATTGCCACGGAAATGCGGGTGAAACCGCGAGGCGTCTGTTACGATTTATACATTTTTAAAAAACTAAGAGACACTTAGGTTAGCCACACTTTGAGACTCTTTAATAATACATCTACAGCGGTGTTTTCCCGAGAATTGCTACGAAGCTAAATAAATGACTTGACTCCTCGTGAAATATCATAGTATATATCAGTACCATAATGTTTTTTCTAATTTACAAAGCGAACAACGAATGGACAAACAACATGACAAAACTCATTAAATCGACGCGTAGAGGTGACTATTTTTAACTTATACGTACATTTATGAACAGGAGGAAATTCTCGAAGGAACGGGAGATAGATGTTTGTAGATATGTCTGTTTTGAAATATAGATAACCTATCTTAGCAAAGTTTGACATCGAATAAATCATCATCATGATGAGTTTATCAGTCTTAGACTAATAACCTATAGACCCGTAACATCTAACAATTTTTCACTCGTAATCACAGCCAGACCTGGACCAATTAAGAAAATCTCAATCTGCCCAGCCGGGGATCGAACTCAGGACTTCCGTTTTTGTTAATCCACCGCGCATACCACTGCGCCACGGAGGCCGTCAAAATGATGACATGAAAGGATTGTCTTGAAGTTACCGTGACTGATGCGAGTATGAACCTGTAGCTAGCAAACGATCAGTCAAGTCACGAATGCCATCACACACTCATCATTCAAACCGTATGCGGCTCATCATATAAATCGTAAACTTTATAACAGAAACACACTTTATACTACGCATGTCACTTGTAAACTCCATTCCAGATTCAAAACTTTTTTTATATGCCGTTAAGGGGCAACGATCTCATGACGGAGCGCAATGGCGAAGTGGCATTTTATTTCTGTCACGCTATTAATATTGATCAACCCCTATCCCAGTGAAACAACGTGGTGGATTAAAGCCATAGCCTCCTCAAAATGATGACATGAAAGGATTGAGGAAGAGGATAAAGTTGAAAAGCCTCCTTTGAATTAAAATCGCAAATTAAAAATAAACTCTGTTCTCGTCGCTTATCAGGGATTTGTTATCATGAAAATTAATAACGTCTTTATTTTGAATATTGTTTATTGAGCTGACGAAAAATGGCGAAAACTTATGTGAATAAGTTGTCAATTTTTCGTCAGGTACAAGAACAACTACAAGAAAATAAAAACGATGACACGACAAATGAGCGATGATCGTTGAATAAATACTCGCCGTGCAATTTGAAATATTCTTTAATGCTGTTTTAAGTGGGTACGACGATTCGAGTGGTGTGTTGTAAGTGTGACGTTGTCCTAACACTTATGCATACATCATTGTAACCAACTAACTGTTTCCCGTAACCGAGTGACACGTGCTTCCTCTTCAATGACGGGCTAACGCCGCGTAGTTTGTTTGCGTATCATTTGTCACCATTCTGAGAGTTTGTTGAGGTTAGTCGTAATCTGTCTTAAGAGAAATACAAAAAAACTAATGTTTCTTTGTGTGTTACTTAGATGTTCTTCTTATGACGTATTATGTAATCTACTGACGATCAAGTAATTTCACATGCCTGCAGTGCTTACGGCTTGACAACCGATAAAACTGATCGTGTGTTGGTTGTGATGTGCATGACATCATGATGATCGTGACCAACAATCGATCAGTTTTATCGGTTTTCAAGCCATTAGCGCTGCGGGCATGTGAGATAACTTGTTCGTCAATGGCTGACATTATGAATAGTTTATATTAGGTACCTACTGTAATAATAAATAATAATTTATTTAGGTAATCTAGTTACAATAAATTAAAATAATAGTTCAGTTTCGGAAATTTCTCTATTGTTTGTACTTTTTTCTAAATTTACCGTTTCATAAAAATAAGAACCTCCTCCAAAGTCTTTGATCTTTTAAGTTGTTCTCAAATTATGGCGCGGCGAAGGTAAATATTTGCATATTAATTATTACTTTTAAATTATATTTACATACATTAAGAGCCGTGATAGCCCAGTGGATGTGACCTCTGCCTCCGATTCCGGAAGGTGTTGGGTTCGAATCCGGGTCTGGGCAAGCACCTCCAACTTTTCAGTTGTGTGCATTTTAAGAAATTAAATATCACGAAATTTCAAACGGTGAAGGAAAACATCGTGAGGAAACCTGCATATCAGAGAATTTCCTTAATTCTCTGCGTGTGTAAAGTCTGCCAATCCGCATTGGGCCAGCGTGGTGGACTATAACCCCCCTCATTCTGAGAGGAGACCCGAGCTCAGCAGTGAGCCGAATATGGGTTAATAATGATGATGACCTACTGTAAAAATAAATAATAATTTATTTAGGGGATCTAATCAATTACAATAAATTCCAATAATAGTGAAATTTTCGGAAATTTTTCTATTGTTTGTACGATTTACTAAATTTATCGTTCCTTAAAAATAAGAACCTCCTCCAAAGTTTTTGATTTGTAAAGTCGTTCTCAAATTATGGCGTGGCCAAGGTAAATATTTACATATTCATTATTACCTTATTTCAAATTATATTCACAAATATCAAATAAGCTTTGTTACATACACTATTGAAAAACAATTTCTGTAAGTAACGACTACCACCAGTTCAAATTATTTTCACATAGATCGAGTAAGCTTTATTACATGCACTTTAAAAACAATCTATATGTATTGACTCTACCAATGGTTCATAAAGTAGCAAGCAGCAAGTTTCTATGGGCCGTTTAGTGCAACTCTTGCGCCGGCTGTCAAAACATTCATTTCCGTCAATAAACGACATCCTTCGACGTTGGCGTACATTTTAACAACCCTGAATGTTGACATGTTCATTTATTTTTAAACTAAACAAAAAATTTAATATATCGTCCGATATTCCTCAGTGCCTGAAGACAAAAGTCTTCGAACAGTGCCTGTTGCCAGTGATGACTTATGGTTCTGAGGCTTGGTCGTAATGGTCGATTTGTAATGAATCATCATGGTAAACATTGCATTATTGCATATTTGAAGTGCACACCACAGCTGATGAGGTTGTAGCTTGCACTTGCCTAGAAGATGTCAATTCACTTTTACCTTGAAGGTGTTCAAATTATAGGTCAAAGCATAGACGCCTTTGTCCGAGTTGCCTAGATTATCCACCAAGAGTGCCACCACATACCCAGCTATTGGTGGCACCGTTCCCGACGTCTTGCTTTTCTGTGGTAGAAAGGGTAAGGAGATGCAAGTTCTTGCCAAGACAAGAAACATGTCAAAATTCAAAATTCATTTATTTAAAGTAGGCTCAGTTTACAAGCACTTGAAAATAAAGTAAATTACTTGTACTATATTTTCATTAGGCTACGAAATATGGAACAACTTCGAGTATAACACGCTCGAGAGATTTTTAATATAAATCTCGGAGCCGGCGGTATTCTGCGTTTATGAACATTTAGATCAAACCCCAGTGCTTATAAATCAAAGCATACTCTCTCTCATATCTATACTATAATATTATAAAGCTGAAGAGTTTGTTTGTTTGTTTGAACGCGCTAATCTCAGTAACTACTGGTCCGATTTGAAAAAATCTTTCAGTGTTAGTTAGCCCATTTATCGAGGAAGGCTATAGGTATAGGCTATACTCGTATATTATCCCAGTATTCTTACGGGAAAGGGAATGTCTTATATTTTTTACAACATTTCAGATACTATGTCAGACTTGGCAATGCGAAACATCGTTAACACAAAGCAGTAACTATTTTCTGGAAGCGTTTCATCATATATCTGTCCCCTATAAATAAGAAGGAAATATAGAAAAATGCTAGAATATCTCTTTTTCTAGGTATGTCATAGTATGGTAGTTTCTTGGATGTGCAACTCTTTCATTAGGTAAATCTCGTAGAGCCGGATTAGCTTTCTAATAGGTTCTACAATAACTTCAGCCTAACAAAATGGTCAAGCCCCAAAATAAGGTTTGTATCCAAGACTTCATATTCGTGTAATTTAGTTTTCCACAAATCCCGCGGGAACCGTGTATTTTTCCAGGACAAAAAGTAGCCTAGTTGCTCTATGACTTCCTCTATATACCAGTGCAAGTCTCGTTAAAATCGGTTGAGCGGTTCCAGAAATCAGCCCGGACAAACAGATAGACAGATAGAGAAGATTTTAAGAAAAGTTAGATTAACTCTCATCACTTGACAAAATGTAGTTATTTTAAAATCACAGACAGGCACTTTTATTTTTATTATAAATATTTATGATTAATTTCTCTACGTGTTGTGTAGAGTTCGTTTCATGTAGGATGGTGCGGGTGACAGTTAGTTTCACTCTTGAAAGTTTGCCGCGATTCACGATAATAGTTCGTATTACATATTATGTTAGTTACGTCATACAAGTGACTGTCACCGTACCCACGCTATCTGAAGAACACTTGTGTGCTGTTGATAATCTTCAATATCACAGTAAATTGTCTCAAAAAATTGGTGTCATGATCATGACGTCACTATATGTAATTTTCACGCACACAGACACGCGGTGTCAGGGGTTATCGACTTTGCCTTAATTTATTTTAATAGAGTATTGTTTTAGTCACTGTATGTCCATTTGAAGCTAAGACGTTTCAACTAAGTCTATTTTTCTTTGGAAGGACCACTCCGCTTTCGATGTAGCAGTAAAGTGACATCATTAATGTATTGTATTTGGATCCAGGAACAAAATATTTATTCATGACCTTTTCTCAAAGTTTGTGTATGTGATATTCATGGCAAGTCAAACAAACTTATGAATTTATCGAATCATGGTGGTAGAGCGTTTTTCTTATAAGTAGACAACATCTAGATTGTGTTCCTGATAATGACTACTTGGAAAAAATAATGTAGTGAAAAGTGTAAAAGGCAAACGGCGACGATCTTCAACCCAATGGTCGGATCATCTCAAGGAAACAGGAGCCTACACCTTTTATAGTGCCATCCAAATGGCCAGCGTCTGTACTTGATGGAAGAGCATTATATACTGAAAGATGGTCCTGATCTTCAGTCATGAGGGACCGACTGGGGAGAGAGAGATAACAAATATGTCCCATAAAAAATATCTAATAAAATTATCACTTTGTATTAAATATTATCTTTCTTTATTTATAATTGGTGGGCCCATGACATTAAGGACAAGAAACTGTTGAATGGGGCACGGGGTTCAAGGCTATGGTATTTTGAAGAACGTGCAAGAGAACTCATCAGCTGATAGTGATGAAAATGAAATTGAAAATAGAATTAATTCAAATAAATTCACTCAAAGTAACTAAAAGTAGTATTGAAAGTGAAATAGGCACCCAGTGTCACATTACATAAGTTACATAAAGCTGTAACATGAAACCGTAACTATACTGCATTACACATAATCCTGTGCAAAACAGAACTTGATATTTTGTAAGCTGAGGTGTCTAAGAGATTTAAGTTTGCTTTCTTTAACAGAATTGGGGCATGACAAATATGCAGTGCTAACTGTTGTATTTATAATACTGTTGCCAACCTGTGTGTTTACAAAGAGATGCATTTATTAAGACAATTTAGATCACATATTAGGCAACAATTAACTTTATTTGGCACAATTTACAAGTATTAGCTTTATTAGGCTATTATTAGGCAACTATTAACGATAAAATTTACAGGGTCAGACCTCCCTCTTTCTTATAAAAAATTAAATAAGGCGCTCAGACCCACCCCATTGCTCCAATGCAGGTTGGAGGGCTCTGGATGATAATGTGAAATTCACTTGTCACATGTTAATAATATAAAAGGAAGTTGTGTTAGTTACACTACTTATAACACAAGAACAGCTGCACCAATTTGGCTGAAAATTGATGGAGAGGTAGCTTAGAGACGGGAGATGGATAGGATACTTATGGTAGCATAGGGATTGAATAGGGGTAGGGTAGAGGTAAGGTAGGAATAGGGTAGGGGTAGGGTAGATGTAGGGTATTATATGGTTTCACGCGGAAAAAGTTTCGGGGGTGTCCGTTAGTAATTAATTGATCAGCATAGAAAACTTAACATGCTGAGGTAAATATGAAATAGTTTGACAGTTATAAACAACATTAAAATCTGGCTTGCCAGGATTGTATCAACCTTTAGAGACATTATAATGTCTGTGCTAGCAAAGGAAAAGTCCAAATATATTTTAACTTGTTCTTTGCTAGCCTCTTAGTTAATTACTCTTATTCATTCTTGAAGTAAACTAGCTAAATGACTGGTGCAGTCACAACTGTGGTATAGCACCCTAAATTATCTATGCCTGTAAAGCTATGAAAATTCATTTATTTAAAATATTCATGCATTCAATTATTATTATATTTCAAACCACCTTTGGTATAAATAAGTTATATTATGTTTGTAATGTTTACAGTTTATACAAGCAAGTAACATTCTGGTAACCAAGAGATGGTACCAGACAACATGGAAGTCCAATAAGGAGGTGGGATGACAATATCCACCTAATTCTGGGGTCTTGCTGAACCAGAGTTGCTGCTGACAGGGTGCAATGGAGGCAATTGAAAGAGGCCTATGTCAGGCGACACTACAAACAGTGGGACATATATAATGTTCATGCATTTAAAAATAGTTAGGTCTGTGATTTGTGTGAAATATATTTAGCAGCAATGATCTGCCCAACTATTAATTGTAGATCTGTGAATTCAGATTTGAATATTTTTTGTCCAGATCAGCAGATGTAAAGTTTCTTATTCAATTGGTGTTGGTACATGAGGTCTTCATTTTATCTTTTGTTTAGTTAAATCCATCAGTGATCAGTTACTACGAGGTAATTTTTTTTGATACAAAAGGATTTTATTTATTATTTAGGTTGAAGGCTGTTTCATTAGAACCTCTTCGTGTTGTGGTCATACATTGGTTACTGTCCACCAAGCAACTCTTCCATGGTGGATCGCTTTAGCCTTTTGCTCTTACCAGGCATTATCAATTTGACTAGACTGTTTATCTGTTCTTGCAGTCTGCTTTTGTGTTTTTATGGAGTTTTTGTATGTGAGAACTTTTAATCTTAGTTATTTATTAATATTAAAAATACAGAACTATGCAACAATAGCAATATTTCTATACTAAATTATTAAAATAAATATTTCATTTGTGCTTTAAATAACTAAATCAATCCTATGCAGACATTTAAATTACAATGAAAATAACTAAAACTAATAACCTGTATTTTAATAAAACTAATAATTTTGCTAAAAGAATCTACATTATTGACCTAAATACACTTTTTCAGTATCACAAAATCTCTAATCAAACTATTGGATAATCTAAGAGTCAGAGGAGTCTGTCTTTATTACTTTATCAAATATTTACCTGCATAGCGGAGATAAGATATCGCTCCTGGTTACCACTTAAAAAAGTACAACTAAAACATGTATTATGCGTAACTTTATGGCGCGATACATAATTGCATCATAAGTAGACATAAAACGCCGGAATCAAGGTCTTAACAACTTGAAGAGTTAAGTAATACGATTGCTTTTGAACGCTGTGGCGCTCAAGCGAGTCGCATGTTCTAAATTAGTTCACTCACCCACACAACTCGGCTCCATCTTCTTAAAAATTATCTCCGCCAGATAATCTGCTTTTGGGCCAAGTTTAAGTGATGATACCAACTTTCTTAGACATGACAACACAAAACCACTCCCACTGAAAACTTATTCCAAACTTTGAAACAATCACAAAACTTTTCACGAACTCTATCCGATAGTTTGTAAACGGTGATTTTACACAAGTTTTAAGCACTTTTATCACTTTCACACCCGGGAATTGATGAAAAAAGCAATTAAAAGTGTAAAATTCATTATCGCGGACAGCAGCGAAACGAAATTCCAATTTACAAACAAGTTGAAAACTTCGAAACTTCAAACAAAGTGACAGGAAGGCTGCCGCTAGCCGCGCACGTCGGCTGTCGTATGTACAGATTAAAAACACTCTATTTACAGTTACGTACGACTCGGAGGAATTGAGGAATTGAAGTATCAAACAGATAACATCTGTGGTTATAGTAATTTAAATTACAGTTGATTGTTAATTGTTTAACAATCTAATTTTTATACCTAGTTTAAGTCCGAACGCACGTAGTACAAAAACGGAACCCTTAATAATTTATCAGAATACTATTTAAAATAACAATAGCATCATCATCATGTTATTAATGGTCTAAGTTATTACCACCCCATATTCGGCTCACTGCTGAGCTCCAGTCTCCTCTCAGAATGAGAGGGGTTAGGTTAGGTCAATAGTCAATTACGCTGTCCCAATGCGGATTAGCAGAATTCACAAATTTTCTGGTATGCAGATTTCCTCACGGTGTTTTTCCTTCACCGTTTGAGTCACAGGTACAAGCTTCGGACCGGATTTGAATTCACAACCTCCGGAATCGGACTCTGAGGTCATATCCACTGGGCTATCACGGCTGTATTAATAATAGCATGATAGTTTTAAACAAGAAACTGGAATTCAGCGTAGGCTTAAATTAATATTATTAATTATTTTAAGGGTAATTACTTATGTACCTACTTAAACCATAATATAAGTCATACAACTGGCGCTCAATGCATGAAAAAGTGTTCAATTTTATATGTTGGCTGGCTTTCGTTGTTTTTACCTGTAAAAAAAATAATAAAATAATTTTACTTACATTTGCTGTTGTTGAGATGTATTTCATAGGGCCCAGTTTTATAGGGCGAAACTTCGCCGATTTCCACAATCCATGTTAACTGGCGCTGGCGCAACGGCGACGGTAGTGCCATCTCGTAACGGCACAAAACATCACAACGCAAATTATCACTACGCACACCACTTAGTCACAGTAGCCATGTTTTACAATAGATGTCGTTTATTTATTTAAAAGTTCACTTTCACAATATTTTAAAGTTGCATGATTGAATATTTTATTTTCTTTTATTTTTATTTGCACAATCACTATTAGATAAAATGCTAGAAATTATGAGGAAATAATTTAATGTAGGTACGGACCTCGAGGTTTCCACCTTGCCATAATAAGCGCAGATATCTAAGCATCTATAAGGCGCATTTGTTGATGCTGTGGTTCTCATTCTCAACAGAGAGGTCTTGTGTTCGATTCCCATCTCGGTCAGCTAACGATTTTATATTTTCTAAATTGGCCTAGGTCTGATCTGATGGTAGTTACCAACCTACCGGTAAAGATCTAGGTATCTACCGCAAAGTGATTAAGCGTTCCGGTACGATGCCGCGTAGAAAAATGTAGTGATGCAAGTAAAAAAACTATGAACTTGAAAATTAAAACAGAAACTCCTATATTATATATAATAATAGAGAATATTCAAGCCTAGTCATCATCCCCATTCTTTATACAAGCACCTCCAAGTTTAATGAAACAAAAGGACTACTTAAAGCAAATATTATCAAGGCACAGGGCGAATTCGTAGGTCCAAGGGTGCAGAGCGGAGATGTCTCAAGGTGAACCGCGCTTAAAATAGCCGAAGCAGATAAAATAGGGCAAATAAAACAAAATGGGCCCCGCTGACCGCTATTGGCGAAAGTGCATCGTATTTTGCAAACCCGTTGGACTAAGTTCATGACTATAGGATGCAAGCACTTTAGCCAAGTAGCGAATTATGAAGGTAGGTCCACTTACTAGTGTATTTTCTTGACAAGGTATTCTGTCTAAGACACCATCGATCGTAGATCGTTAGATGGGCCTTAAAGCGTCGCAGAATTGTCATTGGTTTACACACTGAGTACGTCATCACTCGCACATTTCTCTTTATTCATGTTGTGGTTTGACACTTCCAAAATAAACACGAGGGCATAATTAAGGCATTATAATAAGAAAATACAGTAAATATTTTTTTTAAGTCCACGTCCACAGCATGCGCTTGTTACGTACTAAGATGAGATTTCGTCTTTGGTTAATGACATAAAATTGTGCTTTCTCTAATATGGATGGGCTCATCTAACGATTTATTTTAATCCCTTAATTATGCCTTCAAGTTCATTTTGGAAGTGTAAAAACACAAGCCACAACATGAATAGAGAGAAATGTGTTACGAGTGATGACGTACTCAATGTGCGAAACCAATGACAATTCCGCGACGCTTTGAGGCCCATCTAACAATCTACGATCGATGCATGGTGTAGTGTTGCGGGCCGCAAACAATAAATAAATTACTTCTTAGGTTTTCGCAATAAAAATAATAATAGTTTTTTAAATTGTATACAAATTAAAAGTATTTTATAAATAACGTCTCTGAAATCAACTATGCGCAGGTAATAAGTAAATACAGTGCACAAACAAAATGCATGAGGGGTCAGGCGATTATTGGTGGGTGAAAGGCGCGGGGGTTAGTTATCAAAATGGTTTAAGTAATTAATACTAGATGTCCTAGTGGGCCAACAACAAAAGTACGAAGGATCGCAGGTTGAATGTAACTGCCGGTCTAACATAAACTTAAACAATTAGACACAAATATTATTCAATAGGAATGCTTGAATGGCATTCAGAAAACGAGCATTCCTAACGTCGCGTGTAGGAAACTGATAAAACTGATAAGATACTAGATTTGGCTTTAGGTTGGGCAAGAACAGCTGTTGTAGAGTTTAGGATCGTCAATTTGTGCATTAGCCCGTTCGTTCGTTCGTTATAAACCCATATTCGGCTCACTGCTGAGCTCGAGTCTCCTCTCAGAATAAGAAGGGTTATGCTAATAGTCCACCATGCTGACCCAATGCGGATTGGCAGACTTCACACACGCAGAGAATTAAGAAAAATCTTTGGTATGCAATTCGATTGAGACACGTGATATTTAATTTCTTAAAATGCACACAACTGAAAAGTTGGAGGTGCATGCCCCGGACCGGGATTCGAACACTCACTCTCCGGAATTGGAGGTGGAGGTCATATCCACTGGGCTATCACGGCATTAGCCCGTGGTAGGTAGGTATTAACTTGAAGTTTTACAGAGCATCAATTTATACTAAACTAGCATACAATCCGTGGTTTCACCCGTGTAGTTCCCGTTCCTATAAAGAAATGGGAGTTAAAATATAGCCTACTAGCGGACGCCCGCGGCTTCGTCCGCGTGGAATTTAGTTTGTCACAAATCCCTCGCGAACTATGGATATTCCGGGAACCCCTTTTTTATTTTTAGTTAATTGTTTATAACTTTTGCAATTTTTGCGAGCAGGCCTCAATTTTTTTCAAAAACTATCTACATTCAATTCCGAATCGAATGACACCTCAACCATTTTTATAGGAGACGGAGAACTGTTTTTGATTTAAATGGCACATATTAACCAGTGTAGTAAATAGTTATGATTGAAACACGATAATAACATTAACATAAAGCTTGGAAAGCATTTTTTTTTCGTTCGAATGTCCCCAAGGGACGAGCAAAGCTGAGAAGTTGGAAGCCATTAGGTAGAGCGGTTAAAGTATTTTTTTTTTTTACAACGTAACATCACCTGCTCTAGACTCGTGTTTTTTTGTCGCGTGTGCTGCGGTGGAGCCTTTTAAAATCATTTCACACAATGATAATAAATAGTATGAGATCCGGCATAACAAATATATACCCTCATCTGTAATTTATTTGGGATAAGAAATAAATAGAAACTGTTCACATTGACACATTGCACATAGTTTGCATTAAATTACTGCCGGATAGTATCAAATGTTTTTTTTTATTTATTTAATCTCCTCGTTAATTAAAAAAATCGTACACTAATTAATAGAATATACTCAATATAATTAAATAAGTAAAGGGTGCCTTCCTTCAATATATTCCTTTCCTTCACAGTTCGAGACAAGTCATACCTATTTAATTTCTTAAAATGCACAAACTGAAAAGTTGGAGGTGCGTGCCCCGGACTTGATTTGAACCTATGTTTTTCGAATCGAAACAGAAGTCATATCCACTGGTCTATCACGGCTCGTAACTCTGAGAATCCATACTAATATTTTAAAGCAGAAGAGTTTGTTTGTTTGTTTGATTGAACGCGCTAATCTCAGGAACTACTGGTCCTATTTGAAAAAATATTACAGTGTTAGATAGCCCATTTATCGAGGAAGGCTATAGGCTATACATTATCCCCATATTCCTACAGGAACGGGAACCACGCGGGTAAAATCACGCGGCGCCAGCTAGTAGGTGATAATAATCCTCATTAAAATGTATAAAGAAAGAAAGAAAAAAGCTTTATTAGTGAATTATGCCACACAACACAATTTGTTCTTGAACAATATCCTGCGATGTGTGGCACAACCCAGTAAACGGATCCAACTCAGCATAATGCTACATACTCTTTAAATAAAAAGAGCATGCAGCGCTGGTTTTCAGTTGGAACCGTTGACCAGATGCCGCCACAAACACAGCACACAACAACATTATTAACTAAAATAAACAATTATTAACTAAAATAAACTAAAATAAAGTGAATGAATGTAGTAGAGGTGACAAAACAGCTAAATACCGGCCCGCCGTTACGCAGCTATGCGCACTATTGTGTCGAGTTGAGTTATTTGTGGGGGGAGATACGCGGTATGCATACCATAATAACTAAAATTAGTTTTGGTAAATATTAAGTAGCCATACGCAAGCTTTTTAGGACAACTTTCTATCTTATAACATAATTTTTACACAATTGATGAATTCCTTATTGGAGGCTATTGTATCAGATTATATCTTCACATAGGATAAAAGTAAAGAAGTTGTAATGTTTGTATCTCTATTCTCTTCTTAGTAGACTAGGGATTCCCGAAGTGCGTTCAGTAGAAATGTCAGGAGCATTTCACAGTTACATTATCGTTAGTGTCGATATTATAAATGGTGGCAGGTGGCAACCCTAAGTATAACTCCGTACAACTGCTATTTGGACAAAAGATATTTATACCTATTGTATTTGTAGCAGCCCTAAAGAGACGAAATACAGCGAAGGGTGCGTGAGAGGGGACTAAGATTAACTGACATTTCTCGCTTGTTTTAGATCTCTCCGACATGGGACATGGTTACTCGGTCGGTAGATATATCAGAACATAGAAAACGATAAAAGCGAATACGCTATTTAGTAATTCCGTGGTAGATATTGTTTATTAATTTCAATACCATGTTTTGTTTTGTTTTGAGGTGTTAGAGCTGTAACGCGTAATATCCTATACTGGTTATTAACCAAATATTTCAAAACACATGCGATATTTCTAAAGAACAGCTGTGTTCTTTAGAAACTTGTACCTATTTGTATTTTCACTTGTAAATGGCTTATATTCTGAGGTTTATAAATGAAACTTACATAAAAAAATTGGTTACAGTTTTTGCAATAAAGTTATAGTGTAATTTTTGAATTAGTTAAATATGTTACGAGATATTAAAGAAATACAGAAAGTATATACATACATAGAGAATTATACCATCACCTTACATAGAGTAGCAGTATTATACATCTTTGTATAAATAAACCAAGTTATTTATATTACTAAAAATAAGTTACCCGTTCTTGCATGTTAATAACTCAATGAATAAAATAGTTAGAGCTTTTTATAGTTTATAGCAGTTAGTAAATGTGCCGGCGAAGATTTTAATGGTCGGCCATTCGCGGCTTTTACAACGAGAGAGTTTGTATGAGATGTACATACACACAGATAAACTTACGAATGTTTCCTATTCGATTAATAGCCTGTGATAGCCAGATATACCCATCACACTGATCCTACTAATATTATGTTTGTTACTCTTTAAAACTCCTCAACCACTGAACCGATTTGGCTGAAAGGAGATGGTCCAAAATTGTATGGAGCCCAGGATCAGTCATTGTCCCTGGCGGAAATAAAAGAAATTTTTTTTTAACTATTTTTGAATATACAAATCTACGAATTTACTTTAATTCTTTCGAAATAATATCGATTTGACGTTTGCTGTCAATTGTCATATCATAGTTACTTTATGGGCGCCATCTTGATTTATCTCGAAAACTTGAGGTTTAATTTTATTTATTTCTTTTTATTTAGTTAGATTTATTCACTTATTTATATTTTAATAAAATCTTTGAATCCTTCTATTTTTACAAGAATAGACCTTAAATGAACCATCTCCTTTAAAACAAAGATAGAACCTAGTACCCTGGATTAACTTATAGGCTACTTTCATAACGGAAAAAATTCATGGTTCCCACGGGATTTGTGAAGCATATGTGTTTTTAATTTTTCTCTATATATTGTAATCAAAAATGATATTCCCATCAATTTGATTTATCCATAGGGAGGTTTCCTCTTCCCTGTGGATAATATAAAAAAAACCTTTGTAAAAAAATACGTTTGGACGTTTTGATGGCATATAGTATTGTACTATATTTCGGGTCTGAGTACATATACTGTTTGTTGTATGTGTTGAAGAAAAATATGGTACGTAAAAATACTATATTTTCAACACTGAAATTTTTAAAAACACATTTTTTACTTTAAATCTTTATGAACATTATCATCAAATCCGAACTTGTCTATGTTATCGAATTCTGAATTTAATGACAATTTTTTGATTTTAATTTCCGAACTTACAAAATGAGGTATGTCTGGCTATTCAGACCCTAATGTATGACATAACACAGACCGCGTGTAAAGCTTGTTGAGAGAGTTTTGTACAAACCAGCTAACAGGCGATTAATTCTAAATAAGTGAAATTGTTTCCTGAGTAATCCATTATTATTTTCAAATAAACGTCTTTTCTTATCTTTATAGGTCAACCGGTTTTCAATATTTTGTGATGAGTGACCTTTCGCTTTAATACATTTAGAATATGTTACGGAACCATATTTACATAATAATAGAAAAGAGAAGAGACCTAGGTCTTTTGCAGTTCTTATTTTCTATGCGAAAAAGATTATCCAAATGAAAAAAAAATACAAAAATTATAGGCGAACAAAATTGCGAGCAACTCTAAGTGTTTAACATTGTCTGGTTATTTTAATCAATTCGGGTCAGCAGTTAGCCGACGAAGCCAGTTAACTGAGTTGTTACTTGTTACAGACAGGGAATGAGCGCTGAGTCAGCAAATTAAATGCGTCGACTGACTTTCTATTGATATTTATTTGTGCCTACTTATTTATAGATTAACGCGTTCCATATTACTTGTATTGCCACTCAAAGTGATAGTTAATTAATTAGATAGTCGTGCTTGATCGTAAAACCTGACATTTATACTTACTTTTATTACTGCCATATTATATTATATCCATACTAATATTATAGATACACTTTCGTATCTATAATATTAGTATGTATGTAGTCTGTCTGTCTTCCTGACTGTCTGTTATAGTTCGGCCGCTCAGAGATTGTGTTTCTGACACCTGTCAATGTCAATGTCAATGAGAGAGATAATGTCAATGAGATATTTAAATATCTTTTATAATTTAATAATTTATTATTTTAATTTACAATTGATGACAACATTACAACTTCTTACAATTTTACATCCTGTGTGAAAGTGGTAAAAATTGGATCAGCTGGAAGCTGGATTGGATCACATCCATTTTTTTTTAAATTTGGATCAGCTTCCAGCTGATCCAATTCTTGGATGGAAATAGATTTTTATCCCGAAAAAATCCATGGTTTCCCGAAATTTGCGAAGACATCATTTTGATGATATGAACGTTTGTTACTCTTTCACGCCTCGACTACTGAACCACAATAGCTGAAATTTGATACTGAAATATATTATAGCAGGGATTAACACATACTCTACTTTTTATCCTGCAAAAATCCATGGTTCCCGCAGGATTTGTGAAAGGCTAAATACCACGCGGAAGAAGTCGCGGGCGTCCGCTAGTTTGAATAATATTGAAAGTGGTGCCAGTTATAGGTACACGAGTGAAATAACGGGTAACAGCTAATATGAACATTAATATAGGATCAAAGATTGTAGAGCTGGGTAATTGAACTTCAAGGTATGTATGGGCAGTCAAACCGCTCGAATTCCGCTGACTCAGCATAATTTATTTTTACCCTTTTTAAGCCCTTCAACTTTACTTAATCCCTCCTTTGTAAAGTTTCTTGTGATATATTATTATCATGAATTCAATGTGGATTTTTTTATTTTACTGAGTAATTCGGTGGTCAATACAGACATTGTGATTTAGGCAAATCATTTATATTAGAACTAGTTGTGGTCTTTAGGTTATAACTTAAAGCTAGTTCAGGAGTACATATCACTAAAAATGTAAAAATAAAAAAATTCCATAAAAAAATTTAACCAACTTTAAAATCAGAAAATAAACTGAAAAGCGAAAAATAACATTGTACGTGTTACCTTCTGATCACTTTGAAGGCGGTGCCAAGTCAGTGACGTGTTAAAAGAACACAGGAAATAACTGTCTGAAAATCGTACAACTTTATGGTTTAAACTTCACTGTATTGGCACCGCGTTCAAAGTGATCATAAAGTAGCACGTACAATGTTATTTTTCTCTTTTTAGTTTATTTTCTGATTTTGAAGTCGGTCACATTTTTTTATAAATTTTTTTTTGAAAGTTAAAGAGAAAAAAAAAACAATTGAAAAAATTTGTGTGATTTTAAATGAATTAGTTGTAGAGGTATTTCACTGTTTTTCAATGTCAGTACGTCACCTACCATGTAAAGTGACTTGTTCTACCTACAACCTCTACCCAATTGGTGGGATGCACAAGGTTGCAAAAACCCACGCTGTAAATACTAATTCGAATAAGTTTAAGTTTGTCACTAATTGTTAAGTAAGTACTTGAAAATTTTTTCCTCCAAAATCTAGGTATATTTTAATGCCGAAGAGTTTGTTTGTGTGTTCGAACGCGCTAACCTCAGGAAAAAAAATTTCTTTCAGTGTATCTAACACTGAAAGAATTTTTTTTACCCATTTATCGAGGAAGGCTATAGGCTATACATATATTATCCTCGTATTCCTACGGGAACGGAAACCTCGCGGCGTCAGCTATTAAAATATAAATTATAATAATATATAATTATATTAAAATTACCAATATAATTACTTTTTAACCGACTTCCAAAAAGGAGGAGGTTCTACGTTCGGCTGTATGTATGTTTTTTTTTTTTTTTTTTTTTTACATACTAATATAATTATTATATTGGTAAGTAAAAGTGGCAGATAGAGCGCACAGAACACGACGGTGTCGTAGCCGCTCCAAATACAAAATTCAAAAGCGTATACATTCACGAGTCAGTACGACACGAAACGTCGCATCAGTAATTTTCAATATTATTCAAGAAAAATGGCGTCTTATGTTTTCAAATATTTTAAAACTGTTCAAATAAACTAAAGAAATAAGATGGAGTATTGTTTTTGGTAATTAATAATTATTGATTATTAAATTAATTTACGCAATATGTAGTTGTTAATGTTAAATTTTGAAATACAAATTATGAAAAAAGTTTGTACCTACATGTATGATGTCAATTAGACGCGTGACGTTTGAGTTTTTTATAGGTTTCACCAGCTTCACCACGCTGCTTGTAAAGACTCATTCTGGATCATCTTTGTTCTGTGGTTTTGTTTTGTTATTTTTTTCAGTACTATTTTTCAGTACCAAGTACTTAGTTACTTTAAATTAAATAAAGTAAGTAGGTACCTGTACTATGTACCTAATAAAAATATTAAGCTCGATGCGCGTAGGTACATAAGTAAATACTGCAATTTCAATAAATAATTTGCAAATAATGTAGCTATTGACAGCTATTCAAAATGACTTAAAACTCGATTAAGGCTAATAACAATGTGATCAAAGTGAAGCATTTTATCTTACACAATAATATTGTCCTATAGATATTTATTTGTTGAAAAGAAAATCATATATATATTTTTTTAAAAACTTATTAGTACTTCTGATCTTCTGTTTTACTTAGATCTTGACTACAATGCAATAGTTGCGGGCATCCGCTTTTTTAAATTCGTTATCAAGTTAGCCCTTGACTGAGATCTCACCTGCTGGGTTATTATGTCAAGCCGGTGTACCATTCAAACAATCAGTCACTACATCGTTTTTCATCCTATTATCGGTTTTGCAATCATCTAACATTGTGTTTTCAACGAAATTACATAATTATTGTAATTTAACGTAAAGTTAAATTAGCATTAGTCGTGGTAGTAGCCCATAGTAATATTATTTTAACGAAAAACTAGTTACGTAATTTCGTTAAAAGAATCATGTTAGATGATCGTAGAAACAAAGGTGCAGTCAAGGTCATTTCGTTGAAACAACTATTTTAGATGATCACTAACACGGAAATATGATGAAAAACGAAGAAATGATGACAGTTTTTTAAATTGTATATAAATTAAGAGTATACTAATAGCAAAGCAATTTTGTAAAAGTAACAGGGTATCTGCGATCATTACTTTCGGAGCTACAGGGATTTAAAGGGTCAGATTTGCGGCGCTGCCGCGGATCCCTGAAAAACGCTCCATACAAAATGGCACGATTTAGTGACGTTGTTGGCTCGCTGATCGTTAGGTTTGTATGGGCGTTCGAACAAAGTTACTAATATCTTTGTTATTTCTGCGTTTATGTTTATAGTTCATTTATTGAAAATGTCTCTTTTAATGTAAGGAAGCTAAAACTGTATGAATTTTCATCTAATTACGATAAAAAAAATTTAATAGATTTTGAAATTTTATAATCTTATTTATTTTGCAAATATCCAGTCAATCTTTGCTTTTTATGTATAAATTAGTTAACATTGACCTTATTTACCCGAATGTATCATAAAAATCAATATATCCAAACGTAGTCATCATCCCCATTGTATGGTACACCGAGATACATAATATGCCCGCTGATGTTAAGTGACGATGCGCTTGGTAGCGGACTTATTCGGAAGATGTACAACTTTAGTCTACAAATACCTCAGACGGTGTCTATGCGGCATCGTACCGGAACGCTATATCGCTGGGTGGTAACTAGCCACAACCGTAGAACCAGACAAAGCTAGTATATTTAAGTGAATAGTTGATTAGGTATGTACCGGAACGCTAAATCGCTGGGTGGTAACTAGCCACGACAGTAGTACCAGACGAAGCTAGTATTATAATAAGTGAATAGTTGATTATGTAGAAATTTAGTGACAAATAGATCGATATAACTCGCGGTATTATCTAATCGCGTCGCTATATGGAACACAAGAAGCAGTAAATATCAATTATCGCTAGCACAGTGCACTATATCAGGCTATCATGGCCATGCTTCAATTTGTCACACGCATTAAATAATAGAACAACAATCATCATTATCAACCCATATTCGGCTCACTGCTGAGCTCGAGTCTCCTCTCAGGATGAGAGGGGTTAGGCCAATAGTCCACCACGCTGGCCCAATGCGGATTGGCAAACTTCACATACGCAGAGAATTAAGAAAATTATCTAGTATGCAGGTTTCCTCACAATGTTTTCCTTCACCGTTTGGGACACGTGATTTAATTTTTTAAATGCACACAACTGAAAAGCTGGAGGTGCATGCCCCGGACAGGATTCGAACCTACGCCTTCCAGAATCGGTGGCAGAGGTCATATCCATTGGGCTATCACGGGTCAGCACAACGATACACTATTTTATTGAATGTGTGAATGGAAATATTATGTAGTACGCCTCGCGTTTTGACCCACTTAGCTCCAGTTCCCGTGAAAATACGGAGATAAAATAGAGTATATGTTACTCGCTGAAAATGTAGGTTTCCATTGGTGAAAGAATTTTTTAAATTGGTTCAGCGGTTTAGCTGTGAAAACTCATTTTCGCGTTCATTATTATGTACTAGACGTCCTGCGATTTTACCCGCATAGCTCCAGTTCAATTAAAAATACGGGGATAAAATAAGGCCTATAAAACTCACTGATAATGTAGCTTTCCATAGGTGCAAGAATTTTTAATGTTTAGCGGTTTATCTGTGAAAACGTAACAAACAAACTTACTTTCGCATTAATACTTTGTCATCATCAATCATCAAAATCAAAAATCATTGATTTCAAGTAGGCTCAGTTTACAAGCACTTTTGACACGTCAGTTGACTATTTGTAAAGATTCTACCACCGGTTCGGAAGGCAGGTCATCACCATCTATCCCATCATTGACCTAGGTATTTATTGGATAGATGGACATAATATACTCGTATCATATCGACTATTTTCGGTTTCATTTTCATATAGGTAAGTACGAAATAACGTTAAAATTTTCCAAAACTTAAAGTTTCCCTAGCCCTAACAAGCCTACTTAAAAGCCTTACATAATAATAATATTAAGGAAGGAAGAGGAAGTATCTGCCTGCTGAAATAAAGAAGCTAATTTGACAGCTTCAGAAAGACATTATTCAGTTTCTGCTCTTATACATACTCGTAAGTAGATAGGGGATATGCCTAGTATTTATTTCCTAGATTTCATTATGATTACGTGTTATCTTAGCTGTTGATTATTATTATCTACCATTTCAATTGAGAATAATTATGAAGTGTTACTTCGTTATTAGGAATTCCTATAGGATTCCTTTACTAATCTTTTATACTAATAAAGCTGAAGAATTTGTTTGTTTGTTTGGTTGAACGCGCTAATCTCAGGAACTACTGGTCTGATTTGAAAAAATCTTTTAGTGTTAGATAGCCCATTTATCGAGGAAGGCTATAGGCTATATATTATTCCCGTATTCCTAAAGGATCGGTAACCACGCGAGTGAAACCGCGCGGCGTCTGCTAGTGTTTTTATATGGAGACAATTTAATTTAGTCGCTTTTCACATTCAGCATTGTTTTGAACATAATATAGCTAAGATTTAGATCGAGAAATTAACACAATATGTGCCTGTCTATTTAAAAAAGTACCCAAATATATATATATATATATATATATATAATTTAATTATTGTGGAAATTCACATTAAAATCCGGGAAAGACGATTTTTGTTTTGTATGTAAAATTATCACCAATGGCAACTAATATGACCACAACCTATTATCTATGACCACAAATAAATAAACAAGTTCAGGAATTACGTTTTACGATTTCGCGTTCGATTTTCAAACGTAGAGTTTCCGAACGTTCAACGCGTCTCTACGGTCGACTGAGCGGCGGGCGACTGGAAAAATGGCGGGAATGCATCTGCTTGTCTCTCGATTTATAAACATTGAAATGCAATTTTCGAACGTAAATAAATATGGTCGATGCCATCGCGTGTTGCATATTCAACTATGCGCGTGCTCGCGACTCTGCCCAAGTAATTTTGTAAGATAAGATTTCATTCGTATCCACAGAATAGAGAATGATACAGAATGAGTCTTTACAAGCCGCACAGTGAAGCCGGTGATACCCATAAAAAACAAACGTCACGCGTGAGTGTCCTTGACATCCGCATAATGTTGCTATCCACCATATTATTTTAAAAAGTTTTTTTATTATTAGTATTTCCCTACAACAACAATTACGTAAATTAATATCATAATAGACTAGTAATCAATACCCATTTAAAAATATTCCATCTTATTTTTTTTAGTTTTTGAGAACAGATTTTAAAATATTTATTTTTCTAGAATAATATTGAAAATTACTGATGCGATGCTTTGTGGCGTACTGACTCGAGAATGTATTAGTTTTTGAATTTGTATTTGGAATTGCTGCATCACTGACGTGTTCCGTGTGGTCTATCTGCCTATTATTCTTTAATCTGTGTTTGTATCTTATCTACCATATCAACCTATTTACTCATCGTATTAATCAACCAAATTTTTATGGCCCTACCTCCTTATTATGAATTAGGAACTTTCAGGTCTACCTATCCAACATGTATCAGGCAATGTTTCACTCCGTTTGCTATCATTTGCACACTAACGTTTGCTATCTAACGTCAAAAATAATAATTAAAACGGCTAAATGTCCTCTGCAAAACCACGAACAGCCCAACACTGGGCCATTTTTGAAAACTCGGAAGAAAGGAAAAATTTAATAGAACAATATAGGACTCGAATCGAGGATCCCACAATCCCAAATCACTTAGCCACTTATGACACTATAATTAACACATGACCAACAGATCAGTTTAATTTTTAAAACGCTGAAACGACGAAATCCACGCGAAGAGAAGAGCATTAGTTATGAAGGAATATATCGTGTGTTTTATTACAATAATTTTGAGCTAATAATCGTATATGGCACTAATTTAAACAACAATTTTCCTCGCAACAACAATAACAGTTTGAACAACAAAATACAAACACGCCGTCATGACATCGAGATACGACTATCTACCATGGAATGTAGCGGCAAAATGTCAAAATGTTGTTTAAGAACAAAAACAGTAATCAATTCGCTTGTCACATTAAATAATCGTTGTCTTTTTGTTTACTTTGTCCCATGTGTGGGTACCCATGAGGCGTGTATCAATGTCGAGAATACAATCTGTTTATCTATACTTACTAATATTATAAAGCTGATTGTTTGTTTTAACGCGCTAATCTCAGGAACTACTGGTCCGTTTTGAAAAATTCTTTCAGTGTTAGATAGCCCATTTATCAGCAGCAGTGGATGTCGGTGATAAGGATGATGATTATATAGAGCGAAAGTAAGTCTGTCTGCCTGTCTGTGAAAATTAAAAAAAGGTCCCTTAAACCTTATCACTAAACGGCTAACAAACACTGTCAAGATATGGGACACTTTTATTACATAATCCAGATTGACAGGTCGATGCACTTAACTAAGATACAGGTGCGGCGAGATCTGTAACGAGATAATGATAAATCTTTTCAAATATTTATAGAGTAGGTAAGTCGGTACTGAATCTGTAGCCAAGTTACCTGATTCTCTTTCTACAAACGCTTCTTCTTCTCCTTAGGGTGCCTCTCCGACTAGCGAAGGTTTGCAGTCGGCTCTATCCTTCGAAATAATTGTGCGGCGCTCGCGATCCCGGTCCACTCTCTAATGTTTCTCAGCCAAGACTTCTTCCTGCGACCAACGCCTCTTCTAACAGCAACCTTTTCCATCAATATGAGCTGTAGAATCTAGCTAGCTAGCTAACTAGCTCGTATCTCTCGTGTAAAACCGAGGGCTAGTAATTAATAAGAAGTTTTAACCAAATCTATATCTATACTAATATTATAAAGAGGTAAAGTTTGTAAGTTTGTAAGTTTGTCACATTTTTTAAATGGGGTAATCTTCGGAACTACTGGTCCGATTTTAAAAATTCTTTCACCAGTAGAATGTTACATTATCGGGGAGTGCTATAGGCTATATTTTATATTGGTATCATATATATTAGCCGAGTTATCACAGTTTTTGTCATAAAGGTCGGACTGAAAATCCTCTTAAACAGACTTATTCGCATGCGCTGCCTTAACTATTGTGTAAAATTTAAATTAATGTATGGAGACTTTATGTGTCTTTAAAAGTTCTACAAAAAAGTCCGCGACACCATGTATCTATCTTCTATATATTAGCAGATATAGTACCTTTTGTGTTTTAAAAATTATTAATTTTATATACTTAGGTTTACGTTATTATTTATACAACTAAACTTTAATCCTTATTAAAATAAATATTTAATAACCACAAGGATATTATGGAGATAAGATTTGCCCTTTACAGTATGTTAATTACTTAAATAGTTTCGGAGATAATACAAAATTTCTAAAAGACGCAGAAATTCCGCTATATGACGCCCCGCGCTTTCATTTATGTAGTTCCCGTGTGAATATGGGGATCAAACATAGCCTATGACACTCGCAAATAACGTAGCTTTCTATTGGTAAAACAATTTTCCAAATCGGTCCAGTAGATCCAGAGATTACCTCCTACAACCACACAAACCTCACCTCTTTATATTATTAGCATAGAAGTCTCTATTTCCCTTGGTCATACCACCACTCTCGAAGGGCTGCACCGATTTTGCTAAGGGTAGGAGTAAGATAGAGAATTTGTAGAGTAGGGTAGTGTACGGGTAGGGAAGCGGTAGGGCCGGGGTAGAGGTAGGGTAGGGGTAGGGTAGAGGTAAGGGTAGGATAAGGAAGTGGTAGGGTAGGAGGCGTGAGATAAGGGTACGGGTGGGATAGGGGTAGGAAAGGGATAGGGTACGGGAAGGGTAGGGGTAGGGTGGGGGTAGGGTGTAGGTAAGGTAGGGGTAGGGTAGAGGTACGGGTTGGGTAGGGTAGGGGTAGGATTGGGGTAGTGGTAGGGTAGGGGTAGGGTAGGGTAGAGGTAGTAGTAAAGTTGACAACGAACTTTACGCGGACGAAGTCGCGGGCGTCCGCTAGTAATAGATAAAGCTTACAATCAACATATTGCTGTCTATTGCACATGCACAGCATCCTAGTGTAGCACAGATGTTATCTCCGAACTTCTGGCGGTCATTGACCCGTCTGTTTATTAATTTAGCGGTTCTGTCAACCGAGGCACTCAGCGACACGGCTAGCTTCCTAATAATTGAAAACGTGTCAAAATAGTCCTATAATGAAGAGTACGAGTAGGTACTAACAAATTATATTTTTTTTTAGGGTTTCGTAGGTACCTTATAAGGAAAAACGGTACCCTTGATCACTAACACACACTTTAATGAAAAGCACACTAATTTAAATTTTTAGGGTTTCGTAGAAAATTTCATCAAAGGAAAATCGGTACCTTTGATCACTTTGTTGTCCGCTATATATGTCTGTCTTCAAAAACTAGAAAAATATATGGAATAGTAGATTGTTATACATACAATACAAGGGGCTAAAAAGACCCATTATATACGAGGTATTTTTAGGGCCCGAGACGTAGGCGAGGGCCGCCTAAATAGAAACCGAGTTTATAATGGGTTTAGCCCCACGTGTTACACTCTGCTTTTCACTACGATTGCGAGAAAATAAAATAGTTTAGTACAATATTCAATGATTTATTTTAATTGAAAATTAAATGTACAAAGTCTACAATTTGTATATTAAGGGAGATGCTTTTACCCGGTAACATAATTTCCGACTACTTTGAAGATAAATAATGAATATATGAGGTAAACGTGGAAGATAATAGTTTAAAAAACTCCTTTCGTTAGTGAATCCATTCGTTGTTGTTTTCTTCACTTATTAAATTTTTCGAAGGTGTCGTAGATAAGTATTTAAGTAAATGCGTCTCGACTTTGATGGTAACAGATTGAACATTTCATCCATCTCCAAATTAGGATCACCATACTCACTAGACGAAGACAACAATAACAATTATTGTTGAAAAATATGTAAGTTACGGTCACAAATTTACAATGAATTTCGGAAAAAAATCAAGTGTGTATTATTCACGCCAATTGTTTTTTAAATTCTCGCTTTTTAATTTTATTTTTTTCACATGAGAAAAAGGCAAAGGTATTACACCGTAAAGAATGTCCCATGTCTTCAAATCTCGCTCTATTCGCAACTCAATAAAAATTAAATAAAAAAATAAACGCATTCCACAGACAAGAACGCTGCATTTCATTCCAATTTAAAGTTTTTAATATTTTTTTTTCCAAAACAATCAGGGCCTTACCTATAATGATTCTATTTTCGAATAAAACCTCCTCCGTTTTATAGTAGGCTAGTACTTGGCTAGTACTCGTAACAGACAAGAATTAAAAAAACAAAATTACTTTAACCCCTAGAGGCTAATATGCTTGTTTAGCTCCGCTGTGGAGTGGTAATATGACAGTGTTTTTGAGCTAGAGTAGTGAAAATGACATTTGCTATGGACAGATCACGTGATCAAAATCTGTCATTCCCATGCATTTTTCTAGTTTTCGAAGCGTTTGCAATCGTAGAAAGAGATTCGTTGTGACACTTGGCTACAGAGGCAAGACAGACCGACAGCATTCAACTTCCGTTAACCTAGAACTATAACATTTTAATTATAATTTTGCTAAACTATACTACTAGAAAGTTTAAATGCTATCAAACAAAAGCAAGTGATAGAAGAATCTCTCTTCTTACTAATTGACATTGACTATATTAAATCATGCAGACGGGTCGTTATTTGCTTCAACGCCTGTTCTATTATCCGAAATGGTTTCGAACGCAATTTAATTGTTCCGCGTCTCGTTGCCCAACAGGTTCTCATTGTGAGCAGTGGTTACCAATTACGATCACGCATAAATTAATATTTGACCGAGATTCGAAGTTCAACGGAATATTCAGGGTTGCCTACTAAATACTAGATTAACGCTGCCTCTCTCTCTCTCTGCCTAGTAGCTCTGTCAAATCATCACAATTTTCAATTTTGCTTATTAAACTTGCTCTTTCATTTTCAATTTTCGAGTTGACTTCTATAACTTCTTTCCTTTCCAGGTTTGTATTTATGTTCTTTGGCCTACTGTATTCGATCTCTTTATTATGTAACCATTCAGGGCCATTCCACCACAGTTTATTTTCTTTCAGGCTTGTCAAGGGCATACCTCTTGAGGCTAAATCAGCAGGGTTGTCTTGAGATTGTACGTGATACCAATTGTGATTCCCAATGTCTTCTAGAATCTCAACTACTCGATTTCTTACATAAATGTTCCATCTTGCAGGATCTCCAAAAAGCCAGGACAGTACTATAGTGGAATCTGTCCATGCATATATCTGAGAGGTTGGTATTTTCATGGCTTCTTTTATTTGCTTTAAAAGACCAGCAAGCAGGACAGCACCATTCAGTTCAAGACGAGGTAAGGATTTAGCTTTTGTTGATGCCACTCTTGATTTAGCTGCTATGATTGTAATTGTTACTTTTCCTTCTACGGTGATTACTCTCATGTAGGCTACTGCACCATAGGCTCGATTGGATGCATCACAAAAACCATGAACTGAGACATTTTTCATTAAGGATTCAGATGTTTGAAGCCATCTGTCTATTTCTATACCTGGTAAGTTGAGAAAACTGTTTCTTAAATCCATCCATTCCTGAGCTATTTCTTCAGTAACATTCTCATCCCAGGCCATACCTTGCAACCACAATTTTTGTATAAGCAGCTTCGCCGGTAAAATTGATGGTGCTAACCAGCCCAGCGGATCAAACAACCTTTGAATATCAGACAGGATTGTTCTTTTCGTTATGCGATCAGTTAACGCAGGTAAGTTCAGGTTGTATTGGAATTTGTCCGTTCCAATATTCCAATTCAATCCTAAAGCTCTTATACTACCATCTATGTGTATTTCTAGATTTACTTTAGTGCTTCTTTGGCTTAGCTCAAATTGTTTCAGGAATTCTGCATTATTCGAACACCATTTTTGTATAATAAATCCTCCTCTTCGCAATATGGAATCTATATCCTTTGCAATTTTGATGGCTTCTTGTAAGTTATCCTTCCCAGACATTAAGTCATCCATGTAAAAGTCTTGTTTTATAACTTGTGCTGCATCGGTATGTTCATAGCCTTCATCTGTGGCAACCTGATGTAGCGTGCGGACGGCTAGATATGGTGCCGAAGCTGTCCCAAACGTGACTCTTCCTAGTCTATAATCTTTTACAGGTTCGTCTTGGTTACTACGCCATAGAATTCTTTGTAGATTGCTGTCTTCTTTGGTTACCAGAATCTGGCGGTACATTTTTTGTATATCAGCCACAAAACATACTCTTTTCATACGCCATCTCAAAATTAAGCTCCTCATGTCATCTTGTAGTTGAGGGCCTACAAGTAATTCGTCATTTAAAGACACTTTGTTAGATCCCTTTTGCGATGCGTTGAATACTGGCCTCACTTTGCTCGTTTCTTTTTCATATTTAATAACAGCGTGGTGAGGTAGGTACACAGCAGGAACTTTCATTTCTTCCTTTGGTACCTCTTCCATATGATTCAAAGTTTTGTATTCTTCCATTATTTCTATGTATTCTTTCTTCAATTTCTCATCTTTCTCTAAGCGTTTTTCTAATTGATATAATCTTTTCAGAGCTATATCTCTTGTGTTTCCTTCGACACATTTTAGTTTTTCTGTTTTTGTTGGCAGTTTTACAATATATCTTCCTCCTTCTGTTCTGGTGGTTGTAGTGTTATATATTTCTTCACATTTTCTTTCTTCAGGCGTGGGTAATCTTGTTTCATTTCTTTCTTGTTCCCACATGTTCTTTAGCATATCATCCAGATCCAGATTCAGGTGCATGCTTATAATCTCATCTCCTCTCATCTGCCTCAATAGCTCAACGGTAAAGATGCCGGTCTTCGGAAGGTACCACCGAGAGGTCGAGACCGTGGTTCGATACCCACTTTTATAACAGTCTTTCCCGAATAGTTGGAATGGGAATATTGGTTATGTTTTAAAAATATGTCAAATACTTATAACGCCTCAGAGAGGCAACATGTAACCCTCGGTCAGGCACCTTTCTCACTAATTTCAATCGCAATTCAACCCAGAAATGCTGCCTGTGATCACAGCCTGTGATAGAAAGACAAAAATAATAATGAATAGTTATTATTTTTATCTTTCTCATAAGTCCTCTACCTAGACCAAAATAGTAAATAAGATCAAAACTTTTTTTTTGATTAACTGAAATCTGATCGACGTAATGTAGCCAATTCCTTTATTTAGTCTAAGATAAGGCATTTCGTTTGTGAAAGTCTAGCCACAGCCCACAGCTCAGTGGGCCATCTGTTAATTCCGTAAACGTATTAATTATGAATTTCGTGGTACCTATTTAAAATATGTGGCAGCCCTACTACCTAGCAGTGCTATTGTTCTACATACTTATTTAATATTCATAAGGAGATATTATGTGTTTGAAAATTGAAGGCAATGTAGGTATTAGACGATGTTAGGACGACAGGAATTTTAAAAGCAGAATTATTTTTCATTTGGTGAAATATTTCATTTTTGTAACAGATACCACAGAGTCCACAGACTTTTATTTAGCTAGACGCCGTGTTTGATTTTCTGTACGGTAGACCTAAGTCTAAGCTATGCTAACATTATGAAGAGGTGAAGTGTGTTGTATTGTAGGAGGTAATCTCTGGATCTACTGCACCGATTTTGAAAATTATTTTACCACTAGAAAGAGTGTGAACTATTGACGAGTGTCATAGACTATATTTTATCCCCATATTTGTACGGAAACAGGAACTACGAGAGTGAAACTGAAACCACAAGGCATCAGCTAGTCATGGTCAAATTGTTTGTTGCCTATGCAGAGATTACAAGAGATTTGATAATTTGCGAAAGCAAACGTAACTAGTAATTATATTATGTAGGTAACCATACGCTCATTGGAAAATTAAAGATTATAAATACTGTAAAAACTTAGTTATAATTGTCGAGATAAATGTGTAGAAGTCCGGAATACGTACTAAATAAATCGTTGTGGTTTAAACCAGGCGCTGTGAGACCTGGACTAAAAATGGACCAACACACCTTCTGGCAACATGCATAATAGTAATCTGCATATTTTTCAAGTTCAAAACTGTAAACATTAAGCGGTCTTCGAATTGTGCACACTGAATACCTCACAGCGCATGGTCTACCTACTACCTAAATCTAAATAAAACGAAAAGTTCGCGGTATTATATTACATTATATTGCCTTCACCGTCGTAGTAAAGTGGTTCTGGTCCTGAGTTCTGACTTCTGGTTAGTCGAACGAAAGAGCTCATGAGAGTGAGTACGCTTGTACGGGAGTCTAGCTAAATGTTAGTCCGGGGTTTTTATAATTAGGGAACTTCTTCTATATTCATACTAATATTATAAATGCGAAACTAATCCTGTCTATCTGTCTGTTACCTTTTCACCACAGATTAATAGATACTTGAACACTCATATCCTACTCTTTGACTTAAACAATTTGGATGGTACAGGGATTAGTTGTATGTGCCAGATTTTTCATTTTCCCTCTTCCCCCCGGACCTCACCAAGAAGTGGTTGTGTTTAACGTTACAGTGCCAGTTTTATTTTAAAATTCAAAAGCCAAATATTTAAACGTTAAATAGTGCAAAATAATAGGACATTATAACGTTAAAAGAGGTCAGTGTGAAGTGCGAGTAATAAACCTCCTAATACTTTCTGTTACCCTGGTACATTGAATTTTGTTAGTGCAGACTTTAAACATTCGTTTTCCACAAAGTGACACTAGAGTGACATTACAGTGACATTATTATCATCACAGAATATAAACATTACAAAGTACATCAAATTGCAAAAACTTTAAGAACAAATTGACATAATATAACTACCAATCTGTTATGCTATCCTGGTACTTGGAGCGTCACTTTCAAATGAGCGTGGGCTAAATTATTATTAAAAACATTTCATTCAGTGCGTGTTTAATATACGTCAGTGGCAAATCAGAGGCAATTGCTTATTTTGTATGTCATCCGTACCTAGAAACTGACTACACGCAAAACATACCCACCCGCCAACAAAGAAAAGTGACTATACCGCCATACTGTTGAATGTTAACTTAGACCTACATCTCAACTGCACCTTATTACTACGTATTAGAGAACATTATTGCTTAACCACATTTGTTTATTTATTCTTGGTGCTCTTTATTGATAATTATAATGGATAATACCCCAAATAAGTCTGGATATTGTTCAGATAGTAACATGGAGATTCGAGACGACAAAACCCCACCCAATTTTATAGCCTTTAGAAGTAAGAGAAGCAGAGAGACTAATATTTGTAGTGAATTTGATGATTTTAAAAATGAAATTAAGTCCATGATTACTTCGTTATTCTCTGCTCAGTCAAATGAACTGCAAAAAATAGCCTTATCCCAGAAAGAGATACAGAATTCCAATGTGAATATAGAAAGCTCTTTGGCTTTTCTAACCGCTCAAAATGAAGAGTTTAAAAAGAAAATAAATGTACTCGAAAACAAAATAAAAGAGGACAGCCAGTACATCTCGGTTTTGGAGGACAGGGTTGAAGATCTTCAAAGATCAAGTAGAAAAAACAATTTTGAGATCAAAAATGTGCCGTATAAACCGAAGGAAACCAAGGAGGAGCTTATAGACATGGTTATGTGTTTATGTGAAAATACTGGATATAAAATTGAAAAAAGAGACATTACTGATATATTTAGAATCTGTGGAAAAGGAGAAAAAAGTCGGAATACCCCCATAGTAGTTGAAACATCGTCTACCTTGTTAAAAACTAATTTTCTTAAGAAATGTAAGGAATTCAATATAAAAAATAAGAGCAAACTACGAGCCAAACACCTAGGGTTCCGCACAGAGGAAGAGACCCCAGTCTTTATTGCCGAGCAACTTACAGCGAAAGGATCTCGACTTCACTTTCTTGCTAGAGACCTCGCAAAATCTAAGTCGTATAGATTCTGCTGGACGGCCTTTGGAAAGGTGTACGTTCGAAAGGACGAAAATACGCCAATTGTAAACATAACCAGTGAGGCCCAAGTTCAAAAACTATTTCAACAATGACTAGTCATTTTAATTTACGGATTTATGAATGTATTCATTGGTGCTTTTATGTTTATTATTTTAACTGTAATTCTTCAAGTAAATCTATTAATAAGCAACCTAGCGATTAAGCTAAGATTTTACACTATGGAGCTTGTACACATTAAACCACTATTTAATTTATATTCCCATACAAGTTATATATACTCTAATTACTATACATTACGCAAAATTACATATAAAATACACTCTACGTACACACTTACTTCTGAGAACCTACGGCTTATTTTATTACTGATGATATATCTCACGTTGTCAATTCATCAATTCTACTCTAACCTAATAAGCAACCCTTTTACTAAGTCTACACCTTATACTGTGGAGCAAGTACACGTTATACTACTTTTAAATTTCTATTACCATAACAGACATGTCCTTATAATGTACTCTCATCAACATAGAATACGTAAAAATACATATAAAATTCATTGTACGTCCACATGTATATCTTGGAAATACTTATGGTACATTTTGATATTTGTTACGTTACTAATACTAATAACTCTTTATATGTACATTTACATAAATCATATGAATATTTTTCTCTTCGGACATTATTTGAATAACTGTGATAGTGTACTTCAACACTCAAATCATGGATAGTCAATTATCCAATGCGCAAGAATTAGACCGCTCAGACATATCTCAATCTACTAACTGCGACCTAGAGGATTTAGGTAATATTTTCCAAGTTCGAGAGCAAGATTTTACAGTCTTAAATCAAAACATCCGTAGTATCTACTGCAATATACACGACTTGGAAATCACACTTTCATCACTTCATTTCGACACAGATGTAATAGTATTAACTGAATGTTGGTTAAACCCTAATAAAAATATTCCAATTTTACAAGAGTATAACAGTTTTTCTACAACAAATTATTTTAACCAAAATGATGGGGTAGTAATTTACATAAAAAAATCGCTAAATGCAGACATTAGCGAGATAAAAATATCAGACGCATCCTGCCTTAAAGTTGAATTAAATAATTGCATAATTATTGGTATTTATCGTTCTCCCTCCAACTCTTTTGCAGATACATTTATAAACTCATTGCACAGTTACTTCGAAAATCTTAAAACTTATAAAAATATCATTTTAACTGGTGACATTAACATCAATATCATTCCCAAAACTACAGAGCAAACTAATGAGCGTAACAACAGGTCGAATTATCTGAATATGCTCACTACTCATGGATTTTTACCCGGACATCTACTTCCTACACGAGAATTTAGTTGCCTAGATCACCTATTTCTAAAAAATGTCAATAAAAATACTTCTGCACATGTAGCTGTCCTAAACACCACAATTACTGATCATCTCACTGTATTACTTAACTTAAAAAACGTAAAATGCAGGAATTATGTCCCAAAAACTAAAACTGTAACTAACTTTAAAAATGCTCTTAAAACTTTAACTGAAAAAAATATTTCTAGATTGCTTTTTAGTGATGACCCTAACTATATTATCCATCAATTAATCAGTGAAATAAAAGAATCCTTACAATTAAATACTAAAACGGTTAATATACCTAGAAGTAGACGCACTATTAAACCATGGATTACGCCTGGTATCCTACGGTGTATAAAGAATCGTAATAAGCTACAAAAAAAATTAAAACTAAATCCTTTAGACGAAATCTTAATATTATCATATAAACGCTATAGAAATTATTGCAACAACCTTATTAAAAGACTCAAAATAAAATATGATAGGGAGAAACTAGAAAAATCTTCTAAAAATTCCAAGACCCTATGGAAAAATATTAAAACTGTTACAAATCTAACGAAATCGCATACTGACAACACTGTCCTACTTAAACTCAAAGCATCATCTATCCAGTCAGTTAATTGTGTTAATGATTATTTTGCCAATATCGGTAAAAAATTAGCAGAAGACATAGTAACAAGTGATCAGTTAAAATCATACACTCCAGACACACCTCATTACCAGCTTTCTTCTTTTGTGTTATTGAGCACGTCTGAAGATGAAATTTCTATTATACTTTCTGGTCTCAAATCTAATAGCTCCGCTGGTTGGGATAATATAAACACTAACTTTTTAAAGATAGCAAAAGGAGTAGTTATTCCAATTATTTGCCACTTCACTAACCTATGTTTCGAAAAGGGAGTTTTCCCCAGCTCTCTAAAAGAAGCTATTGTTACGCCGATTCACAAGAGTGGTACCAAAACCGATTTAAATAATTACAGACCCATATCTGTCCTCCCGGTCTTAGCTAAAATTCTTGAAAAGTGTCTTAACAAAAGGCTTATAAACTTCTTTGACAAATACAACTTAATTTCTAACTCACAATTTGGCTTTAGAAAGGGATGTTCGACCGAAGATGCGATATTTAACTTAAGTTCATCAATCATTGAAAACCTTGATCAAAGAAGAAAATGTCTGTGTGTCTTTCTCGACTTAAAAAAAGCCTTTGATACAGTATCAGTCCCTCTCCTTGTGAAAAAGCTAGATCATATGGGAATTAGAGGTACTCCTCTAAAATTATTGCAGGACTATTTGACAAACCGTAAGCAAAGGATTAAAATAAGAGAATATGTTAGTGAAGTGTCAAACATATCTTTCGGTGTCCCACAGGGAAGTGTCTTGGGTCCAACCTTGTTTCTTGCTTATATAAATGGTTTATGCCACCTAAACCTTAAAAACGCTAAAGTTTTCTGCTACGCCGATGATACTGCTATTGTCTTTTCGGGGTCCTCTTGGAAAGAAGTCAAAAGATGTAGCGAGGAAGGTCTCGCTAGGATTTCCTTGTGGCTTAATTTGAACCTTCTTACTCTAAATACGAATAAAACTAATTATATATGCTTTTCTATAAACAATAATACACAACCTGACAATGATTTTAGCTTAAAAATTCACAAATGTAACGATTTCAATAGTCAACATTGTTCTTGTCCTCTTATAGATCAAGTTTCTTCAACCAAGTATTTGGGAGTCATTATTGACCAGAATGTATCATGGTATCCCCAAATCGAATTAGTTGCCAACAGAGTACGAAAGTTGACTTGGATATTTAAAAAGCTCAGGCATATTGCTTCTACTGAATTGCTTACCAAAGTATATGTAGTTCTAGCCCAATCAGTCATATCTTACTGTATTTCTTTGTGGGGCGGTTCCGCTAAATCGCGATTTATTGAGGTTGAAAGAGCTCAGCGTTATTTATTAAAAGTGATGCACTTTAAATCTTACCAATTTCCTACTGATCTATTATATTCATTAAGTAAAATGCTAACAGTAAGGCAATTATATATTTTAAATGCTACTCTAAAACTACATAAGTCTCTTCGCTTTGATCAGAGCAGGATAAATAAAAGAACAAATACTATTGCATTGCGTATGGTTACTTCTAAAACAGTATTTGCAGCGACACAATATAAAAAACAGTCATGTCTTTTATACAGTAAGATAAACAAACAAATAAATATTTATCCATTAAACTTGCATGACTGTAAAAATAAAGTAAGTTCGTATTTGCAAGAGCTTAACTATGATCAAAGCGAAGATCTCCTAAAAATTCGTAAATAAATTTACATACATGTATTAAGTACAACATCTGATACAATTTCACACACACACACACACACACATACACACACACACACACACACACACACACACGCGCGCACGCACATAAACCAGCGTTTATTGCATGTTGCATGTTAAGTTAAGTTTAAATTTGTTATTAAGGAAGAGCGAGACCTTCTGATACAGGTTTTAACTTAAAAGAAGGTCTCAGCCACATCAGAGACTGTAAAACTATAAAATAATAAAATTTCATTTCATTTCATTTCATTTCATTTCATTTCATTTTGGATATTCGAACACATACAGAAAGAAACTGTGTTGGCAGTTACAAGAATGTCGGGAACTTAGATCAGCTTCCCGAAAACTGACTTACTGTGTAGGATAGGACCACCTCTACCTCTCTCACCTCACCTCTTGTATCTTGGAGTTGGCTACTTTCCTGCTAGCATTTGTACATCATAAATAGTAAATTAGTCACGCTATCTAGTGATTACGTGAAGAACTTCGGAGATACAAGGTAATAATATTGTTTGTTAAGCGTTTTACACAGATGGCGCTGTAACTACTAAAATAGTTGTATAGGCTGGCAATAGATGGCAGGATATTATATTTAGCTGAAGCTAGGGAGACGAGCCATTTTGGGCTATAGAGATAGACCAGACGCTGCAAGGATGTGACCCACTTCCCTGTCTTCGATTAGGATGAAATTCTAGAAAGATCGATGTTGATCTACTTTCCCACCAGATGGACTGACGACACCAAGTGAGTCGCAGTAATTCGCTGGATGCAGTATTGTGATGTTTGGAAGTCTCTTCAAAAGGCCTATGTCCTGCAGTGGACGTCCATCGGCTGATATGATGCATGGATTCACGCACTCCCCAATTCAAGCGTGCGTAAAGAAGTTTTACTCTTGAACCTACGGAAGTAATCAAGCCACAACAATTCGCGAATTATTGCCTGAAAGTGTATCGCGGAGGGCGCGGAGAGTGCGGAGGGAGGAGGAGAGACGTGAGGCCGATGAATTAGGAGGCCGGCGACGACATCGCCGCCTCGCACCGCTCATTATCGTAATGGCGCGGGGCTTTGCTGCTTCCCTGAAATAAACCACTGAATGAAATCCTTTTACAGGCCCGTTTGTTTTTATTCTTTACAATTTAGCCCTTGACTACAGTCTCACCTGATGGTAAGTGATGATGCAATCTAAGATGGAAGCGGGCTAACTTGTTAGGAGGAGGATGAAAATCCACACTCCTTTCGGTTTCTACACGACATGCGGCCACGGCCGAAGCCTCCCACCAGCCAGACCTGGATCCATTAAGAAAATCTCAATCGGCACTGTCGGGGATCGAACCCAGGACCTCCGTTTTGTAAATCTATCGCGCGTACCACTGCGATACGGAGGCCATTTTCTGATCGCTGTCATGAGCAGTGGCGTGCAGTTCATAGATATTAAACAGCACTGCCTACCCTTAATAAATAATGCCTACCCTTAATCATCATTCATCATTATCAACCCATACTCGGCTCACTGCTGAGCTCGAGTCTCCTCTCAGAATGAGAGGGGTTAGGGTTAGGCCAATAGTTCACCACACTGGCCCAATGCGGATTGGCAGACTTCACACACGCAAATAATTAAGAAAACTCTCTGGTATGTAGGTTTCCTCACGATGTTTTCCTTCACCGTTTGAGACACGTGATATTTTAATTTCTTAATGCCTACCCTTAATGCCTAGACAGAATACAAGCCTGCGTTGGACCACAGAATACATAGACAAGGAATTTTCCAATTTTTACTTACAATGTATACCCTAGTTATACCTTATGCACGCCACGGTCATGAGTTATCTTATTACAAGAAAAAGAAAAATACCTACTCTGTTCTGTACTCTGGTCAGGGGATCCACGTCAGAAGTGCGTCACGACGAAGTGCCTTAAATTATTAAAACTAGCAAACCCCGCAGTTTCACTCGCGTATAGTTCCCGTTCCCGTGCAATTACAGGGATAGAAATATAGCCTATGTTACTCACTGATAATGTAGCTTTCCATTGGTGAAATAATTTTTTAAACATGTAGGTACTCAAAGTATGATTATTAATCCTTGCGTGACGCTAAGCCGCATAAACGATTTATTCGCAAATTAATGTAGAGTCGCGAAATAACAAAAATTCCTACATCGTAGAGAAAAGCAAAAAAAACGATAATTATAGTTCCCTTCGTAAAAAAATCATAATACTTAATAACTAATAAGCAATGTGGTAGTTAAATGAAACGGTCCAAATCAACACTCTTCTTAGATATTGTCTCATAGAGTTCTTTGACTAACGCTATGTCTAAGTAGGCACTAACTAATTAACTAATCAACCTTCCGTTCTACGCCATGCAAATACTCGTAAATCGCTTTCTTTAAGCGTAAGTCTTGGCGGTTAAGAAAAAAAAAAAGTAATTGAAGTTCGATTAAACAAGCCAAGTCAGTCCCACGGCAGTGGTTGTGCGACGCGTGCCTGACACGGAGGTTCTATAGACAAAATAAACCTTCAGTCTTAATTCGATACCTCTGAAAACCCAATCATAGAAACTAAATTAAAGCCAAACTAAAAACTTAAAACATTTACTTAAAAACAGTGATCGAAAATCAAGATAAAATAGCTGAACAAACCTTCCGTCTCGATCTCTTTGAAAATATATATCTATCAATCCCCTAAAGTTTAAGCCTTTCTTAATAATAGTGTTTTAAATTGAAGATTAAAATTTTAAAGATAAAACCGATCAAACCCTAATCCTTGATCCAATACATCAGAAAACCTAATCCCAAAACCCAAGTTTAAATCAATCATATTTAAAAACAGTGTTTGAATATCCCAGTTCCAGATTTTCAGTTTTTCGATACCTCTGTTCGTAAAATCTAGTATTTCGATAACTCTGAGAACCATAAACTCTTCACCAAGTTTAAACCATAGGTAAAATCAAGATTTTAAAGATTAAACTTTGTTTAACGTTAACCTGGACAACACAAAAATCAGTATTAATGGTACTTTTACATAGGAATATTTAAACAATTATAAAAGTTTAAATTAATCTATAGATAATCCTAATTCTTTATTCTTTTATGTACTTATGTAAACATAATATTTATTTGTGTTTAACATCATTGGTGTGTCAATACAAAAACGACTTTAATCTCGTTTTGTTCTTATAAGATTGAAAGTAGTTACAAAAATAAATCCATTCTTTGAACTTTAGTGAGTGTTTGTATTTAAATCTATACATGTCTTGATCACAAACAATGGATCAACCAGTTATTCATTTAGATCTAAGCGATTCTATAAGTATGACAAAAATAAATAAAAGTGAACAGGACAAAAAGTGAAATAAGAAGTGAAACATGAATGGCGGTAGAGCTGACGCATCAACTTCCACCGATGAAGTAAAGGTTCGTAACAACATAGAATTTTGCTTAAACTTTAAAATGATAAATTCAGATTGAATTACATCTTGATGTTACTTCACGGCTAACAGCTGAAGGGATCTAAATGAAAAGGACAGAGACTATAGTCCAGTAGGTATACCATAATATTGTCATATATCCCGATATACTGACAGGAATGGGATCTACGCTGGTGAAACCGCGGGACAAGGTTATAGTGAATAACATTATTTAAATATATGTATAAAAGCGAAAGGACACGTCAACCAATGTGACGTGACCTAGTTAATAGATGTCTGATAAGAATTGATTTTGAAATAGGGCATGATTAAGGGAATCTAAGGGCGGACAAAGCCGAGGGCGTCCGCTAGTTTATTATAAATATATCTTTATATTATTAATTGAGTAATTGAAATATATGTGATGGACCTGCCAATGCATAGCTTCAAGCAATGTGTCAAAAATATAGTCGAGTTTATAAAGATGCTTAGAGGCCATTGGATCAGCTTCCACCTTCAAACAGGAAGTAAAACAATAAGAAATTGTAATGTTGTCATCAATTGTAAATTATAATATTGTATGATTTTTTTTTTAAAGAGCAACTGTTGAGTTTCTTGCCGGTTTCTTCTCAGCAGAACCTGCCTTCCGAAACGGGTGGTAGAATAACAAATAGTCAACTGACATGTGACAGTGCTTGTAAATTGAGCCCACATGAAATAAATGAATTTTGGAATTTGAATATATTTTTTATGTTTCCAGGGTCGGCCACTCTGTCTGTTCTACTTCACGCATCCATTCGGCGTGCTCTCCCCAGAGCCGCCCACGGTTTCTGTGGCACCGCAGAACATCGCACGCACCTACGTCAACATGGAACCAGTTCCACCGTTCTGGACCTCGTCTTCCTCTCCTGGATACGACACCACCTCAACACGTCCGAGCTACGACCTTGGCAATGCAACAGTCCACAGAAACCCAATAAATCTAGTCAGGAACTATGAGCTTGATTTAAGGAGGGATTCTGTGTCATCCTCATTATTTTCAAGTGACATGTGGTTCAGCTCAAGTGGTAGCTCGAGATTTGGATGCGATCGACGTGTTGTCCCCTACAATAGAATATTGCCGCCTTTACAACTTCCTACGCCGCGAGATTTACCACTGGATTTCGACAGTTCAGACGATGTTTGGCCCAAAAAGTGTTTGAATCCTGGCAAGTTCTCGTTGCCTCCGATCGACTTGCCCGTGAGTTGTGTGAGCGAGGATTTCTTCGATGACAAAGTGTCAGTGTGTGATAGTGAAACGTTCAAGAGACATCGGCGAGTGTTTGGTGTGAGGAAGCAGAGGAGGAGAATGCGAGCCGGCAGCGTCAGGAGAATGATCACTTATCTCATCCAGCGAAACGTAAGAGGTATGTTGTTTAGGGTCTTAGATGAACATTCTCAGACTTCTTTACAAAGAATAAGTATGAAAATATTTGAAAGTTTATTACATCACAGTCTGGTATCAACCATTTAATCATATTCATTATCATCATTAACATCAGCCTTGGTCCGAGAAGAGCCCACAACAAATTCAATCAAGGTTCATTTTTATAGATTTTTTTATAGATAGAATATATTCATTTTTAAAAGAGGTAGTAATGTGTATCAAGCAGAATCTTCTTGATGCATCTTGATGCTTCTACAGGAAAAGTCACTTATTTGTCAAATTTTGACATTTATGATTGACGTTGGCATGATAATTTACACAAGTAATTTGAGCAAAATATGCCAACTGTTTAAAGCAATATTGCCAGAATTTAATCAATATCGTACTATAACCAAGTAGTCTCAATTAAGGGCATTTTGATTTTGATATAATAACGATCATGGGGTCCCCGCTTGAATTTTGCCCCATAGTGAACATTTGCTGTTTCTGTATACCATTACGAATCGCAGCGTTTATCATATCAATATTGGGTTTTATTTGGTCAGCAGTGTATATATATTTGGCCACATCGTCTGGTGCATCCTCACTTGAAGACGTGGGTTTTCCAAGCTCATTCACCGAGCCCAAGCGTTATTTTCACGGAATATTTGCTGCTGTACTAATTGTTGCATCAATAATATTGCTTATAGCTGCAATTATTGAAAAAGATTCGTTATGCGAACTTTATGTGTGGCTGTTGGTGTTATATTTAATTGTGTTTGTTATAATGAGTTTAATTGTGGTGGTTTTAGCTATAATTGCGGGCAGTATTTTGTTCGCTTGCCTGTATCTTTTAGTTGCAATAGTCGTAACGTTGGTGTGTTTGTATTTCGCTTTGGTTGTTGTGAATTATAGTACGACATTACCATAAAGTGTATGTTTTTTCTGCTTTATCATAATCAAATGTCTATTTTCTGTTTTCGTACATTATTTATAATAATCTAGTTGATCAAATTCAAATTCAAATTCAAAATTCAAAATTCATTTATTTCAAGTAGGCTCAGTTTACAAGCACTTTTGACACGTCAGTATTTGTAAAGATTCTACCACCGGTCCGGAAGGCATGTTCTGCTGAGAAGATACCGGCAAGAAACTCAACAGTTGCTCTTTTGAAAAAGTCATACAGTATTACAATTTACATTTGATAACAATTAAATTACAATTTCTTATAGTTTTATTTCCTGTGTGAAGGTGGAAGCTGATCCAATGGCCTCCAAGCACCTTTATCGTTAAGGAACTCATCAATAGTGTAGTTGACTAAGTAAATGTTTTTTAACACATTGCTTAAAGTTGAGCATTGGCAAGTCTATCACAGTCTTGGGGATCTTGTTATAGAAGAGTACACCCAAACCCACAAAAGATTTTTTAACTCTTTGGAGACGATATGCAGAAATAACTAACTCATGCCCGTGTCTAGTAAGACGTGGGTTTAAATCTCCTTTTCGTTTGTACAAATTAATATTTTGTCTTACATAAACTATACTGTTATATATATATATATACTGACAGGCTACTGTTAAAATGCCTATTTCTTTAAACTTTTGACGAAGAGAATCGCGTGATTTTAGTTGAAATATTGCTCGAATTGCTTTTTTTTGAAGTACAAATATAGAATGTATATCAGCAGCCTTGCCCCACAACAAAATACCGTAAGACATTACGCTGTGAAAGTACGCAAAATAAACAAGTCTAGCTGTATCAACATCAGTAAACTGTCTTATTTTTCTCACTGCAAATGCAGCTGAGCTAAGTTTTCCAGACAGTTTTTCTATATGAGCGCCCCACTGAAGTTTACAATCCAAGGTTACTCCCAGAAAAACTGTGGAATTCTCCATTTTTAGTGTTTCACCTTCGATAATTATAGACTTATCTAATTTTATAACATTTGGTAATGAAAACTCAATACATTTAGTTTTCTTTGCATTTAAAAGTAAATTGTTTGCAGTGAACCAATGCGACACATGCGATATGGCACGGTTTACATCGTCAGAGTTATCTTTATTTCTGTCGGTCTTAAAAACTAAGGATGTGTCGTCAGCAAACAGAACAATCTCACATATGCCGCTAACATGGTGTGGTAAATCGTTTATGTACACTAAGAATAGAAAAAGACCCATAATTGAACCCTGTGGGACGCCCATTATGGTTTTTTTTTTTTTTTTATGATCACTGAGATAAGACGCAATGAGATCAAGTGCAACACTTTTGATTCCATAGTGGCTTAACTTGAGTAAAAGAGTGTTATGGTCAACACAATCGAATGCCTTGGACAGATCACAGAACACACCAATAGCATTCTTAGAACTTTCCCATGCTTCATAGATATATTTTAAAAGTTTGGCACCTGCATCAGTTGTGTTGCGACCTTTTGTAAAACCTGTTCAGGATTGTTCAGGATGAAACAAGTTATTTAAATTAAAATGACTTAAAAGTTGATTTAAAATGATTTTTTCAAACACCTTGCTAAGTGTAGGCAGTATTGTAATCGGTCTATAATTATTAAGATCAGATTTGTCACCTGATTTAAAAAGTGGTATCAATTTGCCATGCTTCATCAGGTCCGGAAAAATACCCAAGTCCACACATTCATTAAAAATAATAGCTAAGTGGGGGGCAATAACATCAATGATGTTCGATATTACTTTCACTGACATGCCCCACATATCTCCAGTTCTTTTTAATTTTAACAGATTGAAAGACTTTTTTATGTCTAATATAGTTATATGATGAAATTCAAAAAGAATGTTGCACTCTTTAACATTGCCTCTTAATAGCCTCTGGGCTTTCCGTAGCAGAAGAATCCAGTGAATCTGTTAACAAGATAGGGACATTCTGGAAAAAGTCTTCAAAGGCATTAACAACCTCGTTATCAGTGTTTACCTTTTTATCCTTTACCATTAATTGAAAACTCATGTCACGCGGTTTAATTTTGCCCGATTCTCTATTAATTATGTTCCAGGTGGTTTGTACCTTGTTCTCAGACTCAATTATTCTCTGTTTGATGTGTAACGATTTCGCAAGAACACAAACACGTTTGAAAATTTTCGAGTAAGTTTTTACATAATCTAAATAAGTTCGCGTTTGGTTATATTGTTTTTCCTCGTACAACTCGTACAGTTTGTCTCTACTTTTGTAAATACCTACAGTAGCCCATTCGCTAAACTTTAATTTTTGGCTAGTATTAATGCGTTTAAAGTTAAAAAATTTACTAAACTCTCTGTCTATTGTCTTGAAAAGTGTACCAAAGAGCATGTCGGGATGACTATTTTCAAATGCAAGACTAGGAATTTTAGAAATAATTGTGTTTTTAAAACCTGAACCTGAACCTGATCCTGAACAGTCCTCCCATAGATTCATCATCATCAGCCTATTTAAACTGCTCTCTACATGGCCAGGCCTCCTTCCTTATATCGAGGGAACATGGAGCTATACTCGCCAATGCGGGTTTACGGGCAATAATGCCTTCAAGAAATGGCACATGTAATGTATGATATGAGATGATTTGCTAAATCACTGATTGATAACTCAATTAACATACATTAAAGCCATACTTGATGAAAAGCGATTTAACGTTCCGGTACGATTTCGTGTAGAATTCAAAAGAGGTGTGGATTTTCATCCTACTCCTATCAAGTTAACCCGCTTCCATCTTAGATTGCATAATCACTTACCATCAGGTGAGATTATGGTCATAGGCTAGCTTGAAAAGAAAAAAAAAGGTTATCATTCTTCTTGATGATCCAAAAGGTCGATGGTTTGTCAAATTTTGTTATTGACAGCCCCCTTTATGATTGACGTTGGCGTGTCATTTCTTGTACCTATTTAAAGCAAGATCGCCAGAATTTAATAAATATTGAACTACAACAAATTTTTAAAGCTCACATTGCTGATAAAATAACGATTAAATCATGTTTAATTCTTGTCCCACAGTGAACAAATGCTGCTTCTGCATACCACTACGACCGGCAACGTATATAATAGCAATATTGGGTTTGTTATCGGCAGTACGATACATATTCGCTGTTACACCATCCGAAGTTTCCAGGTTGGAAAAAGCGGGCTTTCCAAGCTCATTTTCCGAGCCCATGCGTTACTTTCACGGAATATTTGCTGCTGTACTATTTGTTGCTCATGTAATATTATTTATAGCCGCTCTTATTGAAAAAGATTCGTTCTGCGAACTCTATGTGTGGTTATTGGTGCTATATGTAATTGGGTTGGTTATCATAACTTTGATTGTGGTGGTTTTAGCAATAATTGCGAACAGTATTTTGTTCGCTAGCGTGTATTTTATAACTGCAATACTGTCAACGTTATTGTGGTTGTATTTCGCGATGGTTGTCGCGAATTATAGAATGACATTGTAACATAAAATGTTTGCTATTTTAACTTATTAAAATTTTATACTTTCTGGATTCTTTCATTATCTCTAAGACTAGTTGAGCGTGTAATGTAGTGACGTGATATGACCTCTGCCTTCGAATCCGGTCTGGGGCATGGACCTCCAACCTTCCAACTTTTCCTTTCAACTGGACAACAAACTCTTCAGCTTTATAATATTAGTATAGATTATCACAACAGAAAACGCTAAAAGCTTAATAAAATAATGATAGATGACACGTGAACGTGATGTTTTTTAAGTAAAAATGCAGCATCAGCGTAATAGGTTTTTATTTAAAAAAAATATATTTTTTTTCGGAATATTTGCTTTATCATTGCAATAAAACAAATAAAACCGATTTAGTCGGTTTTTATTCTAAAGTGAGAATCACTTTAGAATAAAAACCCCCTTTTTAGTAGGTATTTCACATAATATGTACCCAAGTATTTATTAGGTATCCAAGGGGTGTGGATTTTTATCCTCCTCCTAACAAGTTAGCCCGTTTCCATCTTAGGTGAGATTGTTAAAATCAAGGACTAACTTGTAAAGAATAAAAAAAAACACATAATATGTTCAGTGCAAGCGTTGCTATATAAAACCAATTGCAGAATATAATTGTCTAATTAAAACACTAAATACTATTGTCTATAACAGTAATCAGATATTTTACTGTCACGAGATTCAGAACTTTTCTTTTCCGATTGCTTTGTTCATTTTACTCAATGTCACCTCAAAATTATTTCATTTTAACTTCACTTATATAAGATGTTGACTTACAAAAATAGATCTAATCAGATACTTCACTGTCACCAGATTCGGAACTTCTCTTTTCCGATTGCTTTGTCCACTTTACTCAAAGTCACCTCAAATTATCTCAATTTTAACATAACTTAAATAAGATGTTGACTGGCAAAAATAGATCTAATCAGATATTTCACTGTCAGCAGATTCAGAACTCCTACTATTTTCTGATTGTTCACTGTAATCTGGATCTCCTGAAATTGCCTCGATTTTCACTTCACCTACATTAGAATCATCTAAATTGTAAGACAATGAATCTTCTACTGAATGGCAGTCCACAGGGTTCTCTATTGGTTTCTTTCGTATGCCTTTAATTACTTTGAGAATCTCAACTTTCGCTTCCAATTTTTCATCGTCACTCATTTTCTTGAACGACGGTATAAGTGACATAAGAAAATGTTTATCTTCGTCTATCATCTCCTCTTTATCCGTAGATTTTGTATGTGTTTCTGGAATTAAGACAGATTTTATTGCTTTGTGTTCTAGTCTATTTTGTAGACGCTTCCGTTTCTTAACTTTCTTCTTTTCCTCTGTTACTTTTCTTTTGTTTTGCCTGTTAAAGAATTCATCGAGTTGCGGCTCTACTACGGGATCAGGTGAAGGTGTTTCTTGAGGTGCGGAATGTGGTAAGAGATACAGCATGTGTTTGAAGTAAACATAAGTCTTCCTTCTTATGTCGCGTCCTTCTCTAGCCTTCTTCTCTGCTTCTAGATGTCTTTTGAAAGTGTCGCGTAGGTTGCGCCATTTCTTCATTAAATCTGTAACTGTAGAGAGTCAGATGTTAAGTACCTAATTATAAATTAACGGTGTAATTGTAATATATTGGGGTACCTACCCATAATGATGTATATTTTTTATAATGGTGTTATTAAAGGTCTTTAAAAAAAATTTAAAGAAACACTTTTTCCTGATAGTGTTAGGTTTAATATTGGGCATGATTTGTATAGTTATTAGGAGTTACCTTCAGGTTCCTTCATTATTATTAACCCATATTCGGCTCACTGCTGAGCTCGAGTCTCCTCTAAGAATGTTAAGTTCCTTGTTGTACTATTTCTCACCTATCAAAATCAAAATTCATTTATTTTGAGTAGGTTTACTTTACATGCACTTTTGAAACAAGTTTGACTATTTGTAAATACTCCATCACCGGTATACCTATATTTTGACGGCCTCCGTGGCGCAGTGGTATGCGTGGTGGATTTACAAAACGGAGGTCCTGGGTTCGATCCCCGACTGAGCCGATTGAGATTTTCTTAATTGGTCTAGCTGGTGGGAGGCTTAGGCCGTGGCTTTGGCTAGTTACCTAGTGGCCTACCGACAAAGACGTACCGCCAAGCGATTTAGCGTCCCAGTACGATATCCTGTAAAAATCGAAAGGAATGTGGATTTTCATCCTCCTCCTAACAAATTAGCCCGCTCCCTTAATCTTAGATTACATCATCACTTACTATCAAGTGAGATTGTAGTCACGGGCTAACTTATAAAGAATAAAAAAAAAGATTTTTAGATGTATTTCGATTATAAACTATTGACAACTAGCTGACACCCGTCGGCTTATTTCCGACACGTCCATCAGCAATTATCGTCATATTTCCATCAACTTCAGCAACAACAACAACAGCAACCACAACAACAACAACACCAACAACAACATCAACCCCACCAACAACAACAAAACTTACACAAAATATAAACCGCATACAAATCCATTTAGTAGTCTTTGAGTTTATTGCGAACAGACAGACAGTGGAGGCAAACAGTTTTGTACTCGTAATAATATTATCGATAATAGTGTGGAACTGTAACTTATTGCAATTTTACCTCAGAATAAGAATTTTACCTTTGGATTCCTGCTCCCAATCACTGAAACAATCCCAGTCAGTGAATAAAGTCTTTGCTATTTCAGTCCATACTTTGTGTTTAAATCGCAAATTGGCGCGTTCGGGACTATCCTTCGCGTACAAAACTGGCCATTTTTGTACTTCCCGGATTATACTCAACGGGTGGATTTCCTCCAGAATCTTTTTATTACTCCCCATTATTCCTAATTCGTGCGACGTTTCAAAAGTCGCGGGTAAAATATATCCATCCACTTCACTCGCTACCGCTTCGTTGATAAAAGAGCGAGATAGAAACACAAACAAATGTCACGGTTACATCGCAAACGAGTTTCACCGAACGCCAACGAATGGCCACGGAGTTATTTTACAATGGAATCTTTATATCAAGAAATAATTTGTTGCTTTTAAAAATCACTTATTAACTGAAATTTAAACACAAATAAACTGTTTATTAAGACGATAGATGTAGCATAAAACACACAGAATTGTTGTTTGACTAGTTAAATTGGTTAAGTCAGCTAACAGCGCCACTTGTTCGCTAGCGTCCGCCCACAGAAAACGACGCGATGCGATGACAATCGACATTCGACATGAGAATTGCGAAGCGAAGCGGGACGAGGTTGCCCCGCCTTGCCCCGCATTCCTTTGGCACCCGACTCAAAATCGACCGGCCTTTTTCCAACGACAATTTATTGCCTGTATCGAACGATTTCATTATTTATTTTTAAGCCGGTAATCGAATGTGATTTTGTCTTGTCGCATTCGATTGCGATAAAGATAATATTATAATATATTTAAATTTATATGGAAATGTAACAGCGCCATCTATTCACGAATTGTGAATTGTAAATTCAAATCAAGACAAAATACAATCCACAAATAGATGGCGCTGTTCTAACAATTCAATAATGTTTAATTTTTTCATTAAAACTTTATGTATACGCCATCTCTTGTAACCCTAAGAAAACACGAAACACTGTGCGTTAGTCTGTGCTAAATGTTAGATGGCGCTTTTACAATTTTTTTTTTTAGTTTTGTTTAAAATAATAATTTTTGCTTTGATATTTAAAATTTTCAAACATTTTAATACGATATTATTTTGTAAGCATTGAAACTAGTGGGCTCATTTTCTTTTTAATATTTATAACTCTTTTTGTCCTAAGACAGCAAAAATACGATTCCCCCAATCTATCCCTTTTTTCCATTTCTGGGGCCATTACATGGTCCAGCCTCAGCGCAGTGAAAATGAGAAATCTAAGTCCAAGCGGGGTAGGTACTGGATTGACACTTCAATTTGATTCCTAATCCGGGAGGATATAAGTATGAACGCATCACCCATTACAGGCAGGTACCTACCTATTACCAGTACAATTGGAATGGATATTTTAGTTGTCATAGTTTACTCAATACTTGCATAAACATAATCAAGTAGTCAAGATAATCCAACAGCTTGCACTTCAGAATGGCCTTATCGATTCTGAGATGCCTTACTATAGGTACGACCCAGCATCAATTCTTGAAAATAGCAGTGCATTGTTCTACTAGGACCTAACGATTATATATCACTGAAAGGTATATTGTATCCAATAGACCTGAAATAGTGTTAGTCGATCGGTCAGTACGTACGCCGTGCAATAATTGTTGATTATTACTTTTCCACATGACGTTGATCTGGTTAAAGCCGAAAAGGAAAAAGTATCAAAATACTTTGACCTTGCTCACGAGATTACCGCCATGTGGAATGAGTCAACTATTATTGTTCCGATAGTTGTTTCAGTCAATGGTCTTATAGCGAAAAGCGTCCAACATCTTAAGAAGCTTTCATTTAACTGTTGGATAAATGAAAGATGAGTCGGATACAGAAGGCAGTGATTCTTGAGACGGCGCGAATTGTGAGGAGATCGCTTGGGCACTCAGCCCGCAGCGGGAGGGTTGATTGTTTTATAAATTTTTAGATGTTGTTTATTAATATCAATTAGGTTGCTTTCATTTTTCAATGGTTGTTGACTGACGATGTGGCACTTAAAGACATGTTCCTAACTGCATAATTGCGTGACCACTTACAGTTGATAAGTCCATCCTGCTGCTCGATGGAAGCGAGCTGTGATCTGATAACATTATAATCGCCAATTGACACCGAAACTGCCGGATGAAACAATGAATTATGGGTGCAGTGGCACACCCAGAATCTTTCTACTCTCTGTTTATAGAGGTCTGGTAATATGTAATGTCTGAGGTAGGTATTGTTATATTATTAACTAGCGGACGCTCGGACGGACGGACCTCTTTAATCCAGCCCTAACAGTAGTTTCGCTGTAAAAATGGAGTAACTTCTCCCGTTTTCACAACATTACCCTTCACTACTTTGCTCCTATTGATCGTAGCGTGACGAAAAGTGTACTATAACCTGCCCAGGAGTATGAAGAATAGTTGTACCAAGTTTCGTTAAAATCCGTCGAGTAATTTTTGTTTCTATAACTAACATACAGACAGACAAAAATTTACTGATTGCTTTTTTGGCATAAGTATCGATCACTAATCATCCCCTGATAGCTATTTTGAAAATAGATTTCATATACAGAATTGACCTCTGTACAGATTTATTATAAATATAGAAGATTATAGACTAAGCAGCTTTTGCTGAAGTCAGCCATTGACGATCAAGTAATCTCACAAATAAACTTAGCTAACGGCATGAACTGATCGTGTGTTGCTCGCGCATACGCGTCTATATTGTTGTGCTTCTTATTGCTTCATATTCAGCCGGTTCTTAAACGCATTTAGTGATTTTGCGGTTATCACATCCTCAGTTATTGTATACGGATACCTCCTATCACAGAATACATAAATGTGTTCTGTGATAAGGCGTAATCTCTGGTCTACTAAACTAATTTTGAAAATTCTTTTACCACTATCATCATCATATCAGCCGATGGACGTCGTGAACGGGAAAAATGCGGGTGAAACCGGGTATTTGTATTTTTGTATGTAACGAATAAACTCAAAAACTTATAATTTTCAGTTGAGTGCATTTGTAATTATTTATTGAGGTACATAATTATAACTATCGGGCTTACGATATTGTTTTAACCATCTAAAAATTCTTCTCCTTAGCATACACGCTATATATTTTATATAAGTACATGCCTACCTGCTTAAATTAAAAAAAAAACCGCTGCAACCTTTATAAATGAGGTCAACTGTCAATTATTCTGTGAGTGCTTATTTTTTTCAGCAATTAAATAATTCTTTAAAATGGTCGTTATTGGCTTAATAACCCTATCAGTTTTACTATAAAAATATTTTGACAACTTTCAAGGGTTTCCATAAATTTATAAATTTCCCAAAAATACATACCTACCTATAGTTATTTTTGGAACTGTATGACATTACATTTGTATAAAACACTCCGTCGTTCATCAAGATGGGTACCTATCCTAAAAAAAGTATAAAATGTATAGAACCTCCTTTTTTGAAGTTGTTAAATAAAAATCCTTTATGTATATCGAAATATATTGAGGTAGGAGTGTATTATTATAGCAATTTAATAAAATATTCGAACAAAACATACTAAAATTTTCAAAATTCTATGGTCTCATAAAATCAATAGGGATCGAAATAAAAATAAACAAAACAGAAACTGAAATAATCGCAAAACATTTTTTTTAATTTTTCGTTAGGAAAATTCCGAGAAAATGTCATTGCATGGTGACCCTACACTTCATTAAGTCTATTGATGCATGAAGAGTTAATTTGGCGGAGGCACAATAATAAAAATGCTGTATCGATCATTAAGGTTAATTAGCAAACTTAACGAGTTATTTTTTTATTTAATTTAATAATTTGCATGTATTTTTATTTTAAACCGATTGTTGATACTTACAAAAATATCATAAAATCTAAATCATAAGGGAAAACTTTATTTACTGCGATGTAAACACTTTAGACACAGTACGCGATTATATCAATCAGATTTTTACATTTGACATCAACTGATAGTATTCTGTGATAGTCCAGTAGATATGACCTCTGCCTCCGATTTCGGAGGGTGTGGGTTCGAATCTGGTCCGGGGCATGCACCTCCACCTTTTGTGTGCATTTTAAGAAATCAAATATCACGTGTCTCAAACGGTGAAGGAAAAACATCATGTGGAAACCAGATAATTTTCTTAATTCTATGCGTGAGTGAAGTCTGCCAATCCGCATTAACTAGCGTGGAGGACTATTGGCCTAACCCTTCTCATTGCAGCAGTGAGCCGAATGGGGATGATAATGATGATGATAGTAGTCGTTAAAGAATTAACATTATGTTGGGCTGGTGGAAGGCTTCGGCCGTGGCTAGTTAGTAGTTAGCTAGGCTAGCCACCCTACTGGCATAGACGTACCAAGTGATTTAGCGTTCCGTTACCATGTCGTGTAGAATCATCAAAGAAAGAAAGAAAGAAAGAAAGAAAGAAAGAAAGAAAGAAAGAAAGAAAGAAAGAAAGAAAGAAAGAAAGAAAGAAAGAAAGAAAATATATTTATTACTACATTATGCCACACATCACAATTATTTAAGAATAATACCCTGCGATATGTGGCATAACCTAGAAAAAGGTCCTAGCTCAGCATATTGCTATATGCTCCCCATAAACAAAGAACATACAGCGCTGATTTTCAGCTAGGACCCAGTTCTAAGTGCCACCACGAAAACAGGCAACAAAAACCTATATTTAAAGCAAAACCAAATTAAAACTTATAACATCATCACTTGCGGTCAGGTGAGATTGTAATCAAGGGCTAATTTGTAGAGAATATAAAAAAAATATAGTGATAATGCCTGCAAATCCTCATTGAAGCAGTGAGGTGGGTCTTAGGTCCACCTTCCCTATAAGGAGGGAGCTCTAGCACTATAATGGACCTTTAAAATAGACATCAGGAATAACGGAGGAAAAAGGGGAAATCTTTGTCGATCTCGCGGTCGTTTTTCTTCTACAATGATCACCACAATCATGCTTTAGTGGCGTGGAAGTGAGACTTATTAAAACTAAAATTAGTCTTGAATTAGTCTGTTACAAGTCTACTTGCCCAATAAGTTTAATTGTTCAAAGACTTAACTTCCTTCCGCGGAACCTCGAACGGAGGCCGCCGCCGTCACTCAGTGTTGCCGTATTCAAATTAGTTGCCTATTTTTATTCAAATTTGTCTAATACTAATAGACCGCCAGTGGGGAGCACTTAATATAAGCTAAAATGCACTGCATACCCTGAGGACCAGTAATAACTAGTATTGGAGTAGGAATTTTAACCGACTTTCAAAAAGGAGGAGGTTTTATGTATTTTTTTATACGTATTATATATGTATTTTTTATATGTAGGTAGGTACGTTTTTTATGTATGTCCAGCGATATTTCCGTCATTTGTGAACTGATTGTGAAAATGATTTTTTTTGTTTGGAAGGGTGGTTTCTGAAAGAACCACAACAAAGTAATTTAAACGACTATAATTAAAATACGACAATGGATTGGCACCGCCTTCAAACTGATCAGAAGGTAGCACGTAGTAACGATGTTATTTTTCGCTTTTTATATAATAATAGGACTATAATATAATAATAGGGTAGTTCACTCTTATGAAATTTAGTTTAAGTAAACAATAATAAATTCCTTTTTTTTATTCTTTACAAGTTAGCCCTTGACTACAATCTCACCTGGTGGTAAGTGATGATGCAGTCTAAGATGCAAGCGGGCTAACTTGTTAGGAGGAGGATGAAAATCCACACCCCTTTCGGTTTCTAAACGGCATCGTACAGGAACGCTAAATCGCTTGGCGGTACGTCTTTGCCGGTAGGGTGAAAACTAGCCACGGCCGAAGCCTCCCACCAGCCAGACCTGGACAAATTAAGAAAATCTCAATCTGCCCAGCCGGGGATCGAACCCAGGACCTCCATCTTGTCCTATTAAATGGAATAAGGATCCGAAATATATCAATATTAATCAATAAAAGTTAAGGATTACTTATAAAACTTAAGTTCAATATCACGTATTTTTTAAATTTTCCAACCGTCAAAAACTCTGTCGTCTATTTTGTGACGTCACAGTGTTACTTGATGTATTAAACGTCAAACTAATTGTTAACTAATATTTTTGTCAAACGCTCCGTATGGTAAAGGATTTGAGCGCCTCATTTTATGACCTAAATAACACATCTAACAGTATTTAACATCATTGTTTATATTATTATCTGATTCCTTGACTACTTGGGCATGTCGAGACCAAAAACCAAATCACAAAGAGAAACATCGAACATGTCCTGATTGGCACAACCAAAAAGATACCAGCATCACAAGCTGCATGAACCAAGCAAATCAACTTAACCCATATTCAGCTCATTGTTGAGCACAAGTCTCCTCTCAGATAGGCCAATAGTCTATCATGCTGGCCCAATGCGGATTGGCAGACTTCACACACGTAGAGAATTGAAAAATCTCAGGTAGTTAGGGAGATTTCGTTTTTTTTATTTTATTCTTTACAAGTTAGCCCTTGACTACAATCTCACCTGATGGTAAGTGATAACTAAGAAAATCTCAATCTGCCCAGCCGGGATCGAACCCAGGACCTCCGTTTTGTAAATCCACCGCGCATACCACTGCGCCACGGAGGCCGTCAAAAAACTATCGTGAGGAAACTTCCCGAACTACCTTCGTTCTTCGTTCGAGAACTTTTGAATGCACTTTATGATTATTCCATGTCACTAAAAAAAGATTTTTATCTTTAAAAGGCTGCCTTTTATCTAAATTGATTCACAGATACTATCCATTTGATGGATGCGATATACTTATCAGTGACTTAAAATAAATGGGTTGTAATAAATGATTAACACTCCTATTCTATAGTCTAAGATCCGGCGTCAGAAATATATACCCTCATCTGTTATTTATTAGTGATAAGAAATAAATGATAGATAATAATATTCACAGTGACTCATTGCAAATAGGTTGCCTAGTTAAAGTGCGGTCAGACATATTTTTCATATAATATCTGGGAAATCATGAACTAGGTCAAAGACCTGCCTAATAGAGTTGAATTAGTCATAAAATAAGCTTTCATTTGACATATTAGAAGACTTAATAACTGTTGAGGGTATTTTAATAATATTACTTAACTGTTTATATCTGCCAACCCCACAGTTGGAGTAGTAAAGCACTTTTTAAATTCTTTTTCTTCTTTTTAAATATACCTATATTCTATGAACTAGTATAAGTTTTTTTTAAATCAACCAATGAGGGAAGGTTAAATTCTACAAAATAAATAATAATTTAATGCTATCCGGCCGCAATTATGCAAGCTTTGTGCAATCTATCAATGTGAATGTTTTCTATCATTTATTTCTTATCCCAAATAAATAACAGATGATGGTATACATTTCTTATGCTGGATCTAGAACTATATATCAAAATCATATTAATATGTTCGTTCGATACACTCGTAATCATAATATAAACATAAATCGATCAATACATTCCATTAAAAATAATAATCAATACTGTCCTCTTTAATCTCTTCTCAACTTGAGAAGGTACTTTCTGCATCCACGACCGTGGGTTCGATTCCAACAACTGGAAAATATTTGAGCATGGGTTTTTTCCAGTATCTGTGTGTATTTCAGTAGCGAAGACTGAAATTTTCTCATAGGTAACTCTTTCACGTGTTTTTTTTTAATCTGAATGTGTTAGGAATCGAGTTGAGGAACCATCGCCCATGGTGTATTTAATATTTATACATTATATAAGTATTTATATGTAGTATATAAATGTTTATGAAAATTGTAATATCAACAGCTATCTGTTAGTACCAAAACATAAGATACTCTGTATGCTTACTTTGGGGCTAGATAGTGATATGTATCGTATTCGTTTAAGTATATTTATTTAAAAAAAAAACTTATGGCCACAGCTTTCCATTCTGGAGCTTACTCTAGCCACGCTGCTAAAATGCGACTTGGTGGGCTATTTTTTGCATTATGATGTTAATGATATTAACAGGAAAGGTTGAAACGCCACCTACTTCTACTATATGTTGCTTTCTTCTAAGAAATTCTTAACTCCGGAAGTGAGAATATCTCCGAAGAAAGAAAAGCCTCAGGTTATTTACTGATAGATAAGTAAATATTCGGCTAACTGTTGAGTACGAGTCTCTTCTCAGAAGGAGAGGATTAGAGCTTAATCCACCACGCTGGCCCAATGATTGCCAGATTGCCAGATTTCACAAACGTAGTGATTTAAGAAAATTGTAGAATGCAGGTATCCTCAAGATGTTTTTCCTGCACCGTTTAAAACATGTTATATTTAGTTTCTTATATTAGTTATTTTTCTTTTCTTATAAAAAAAATTAGTAAATGTATCAAATCAAATTTATTCGTTTATTGCAGTTTTTCTATTTGTGACTCTTACTCGGTTCGGAAGGGAAATGCTACTGAAAATAATCGTCAAGAAACTTAGAAAAGCTCTCCTCAACCGATTGAGGTTTTCTTAATTGGTCCAGGTCTGGCTGGTGGGAGTATTCGGCCGTGGCTAGTTACCACCCTACCGGCAAAGACGTCAAGCGATTTAGCGTTCAGGAACGATATCGTGTAGAAACCGAAAGGAGTGTGGATTTTCATCCTCCTCCTATCAAGTTTGTCCGCTTTCATTTTAGATTGCATTATCACTTACCGTCAGGTGAGATTGTAATCAAGGGCTAACTTGTAAAGAATTAAAAAAAAAAAGGTTTGAAAAGTAGGGTACTTTCGACCCTAAAACTCTGCAACACAACAAACTCGACCCAAGAAACGAAAAGACGTACCCAAGTATAAACTACCAACCAACTAACCAGACAAGAAACAAACCAGACCAGAGGTTTGCGACAGTATTAACCGGCCTCCGTTACAGGTCGCACGTGCCGCGTTCAGTTAGAGCCCACTCGGGCTGAACTGAAACGAAAGTACGTAAAAGACGAAATTAAAAAAAAAAACGAAGTACCGCGAATCTTAAATCCCTAAAGGGTGTTGATCGCGGTGCCGATTTTTTTCAAACCTTTTTTTCCGAAGTTACCGATTATTTCCAACTGGTCAATTGGTCGGCCGCTCGACGTCCGTTCGAAGTTAGTATCGATTTTTTTTGTTATGCTAATGCAGTACTTAAAGCTTTCGGCTAAACTGAAGCCTTTTGCCAATGATATGTTATGTATAGAGAGTCTGTATGCACAAAAAAACGAGATCGCGCATCTTAAATACCTGAAAGGTTGATCGCGGTGCCAATTTTGTAAAACATATTTTGCGAAGTTACAGATTTTTTAAATGCTCAATAAAATAAAAGGTTTCAGTTTAGTCGAAAGCTAAACCAATGATATGTTATGTATAGAGTTGGAAGTTTTTTGTTTTAAGTACAGTACACCTTGATTATTTAATCAATTCAACCAAATTCAATCAATGAATTCAATTAAATCCGTGGAGGGATAAACCGATTTTGTAAGACTTACGAGTATTTTGCTAAGTTGCGAATTTTTTGAAGTGGTAACAAAATAAACTATTAAAAAGCCTTCAGTTTAGCTTTCGGATAAACTGGAGTCTTGAAGGACTGAAAGCAAACTAGGGCACTTTTACTAATCTTGTATGTAGGTACTTGAAATAAAAAAAATATCCAAAAATTTCAATTCGGTCGAATGAAGTTGTGGGGTAAGGTAGGTTTTAATCTATCTATCATTAAGCTGAAGAGTTTGTTTGTTTGGTTAAACGCGCTAATCTCAGGAACTATGGGGCCGATTTAAAAAATTCCTTCAGTGTTAGATAGCCCATTAATCGAGGAAGGTTACAATCTATATATTATCCCCGTATTCCTACGGGAACGGGAACCATGCGAGTGAAACCACGCGGCGTCAGTTAGTATGTATATAACATGTAGGTAATTATATATTAAAAACTTTTCAAGGTAGGTAATTTTCCCCTTTGACATTTAGTCTTATGATAAACAATTTTACCTCCGTCCACGTTTACGTTTATTTTCGATTAATTAATCTTATAGCCTATAGGCCTACAGGCCTTCCTCCTTATAAGAGAGGGAATATACGAACAGAGCTTAGATATAGCGAGGACCTACCATTCCAATGCGGGATGGCGAGCTCAGGGTGGTGATGTTTCTTTAACGACCACTATCAGCTGATGTTAACAATGATCATGGTCTATAGCCATGTGGCAAATCCATTCTCTTTTCACAAACGCTAACGCTTCGAAAATTAAAACAGCTATGGGAATTCACTATACAGGTCACGTGATCAAGTTGTCGATCGTATGTCATTCCCACAGAACAGACAACGCTAAAAGCTAACGCTGTTAGCAATAGAAGTAGCAAGGGGACGTGGCCGGCGTACACCCGGGTGTGCGGAACAACGCAAGCGTGTCCGCGCATGTACTAGCAGTCTTGTTTTGTTCTGTGACAAAAGGAATAAATAATATTCAACTCTAAAGTAAGGGTGACATATTTCATTTTTCACTAAATATTAAACTGCCATTTAGGCCACGCTCCTGGATACGCTGGTTTCAATACAAAGAATTGGCACTTTATAAATATAGTTACCTACCTCTTATATATGTGGTCATTTCCATACATTTTGTTAGTTTTCGGAGCATTAAAGTGAAGCATTTTGGCTGGTGGGAGGCTTCGGCCGTGGCTAGTTACCACTCTACCGGCAAAGACGTACCGCCAAGCGATTTAGCGTTCCGGTACGATGCCGTGTAGAAAACCGAAAGGGTCGTGGATTTTCATCCTCCTCCTAACAAGTTAGCCCGCTTCCATCTTAGACTGCATCATCACTTCATTTCACCATCAGGTGAGATTGTAGTCAAGGGCTAACTTGTAAAGAACAAAAAAAAAACGCCGCATCGGAAACTTTTTGCCGCATGCCGTTTTGCCGTTTTTTTTTATTCTTGAAAAGTTAACCCTTGACTACAATCGTAAGTGATGATGCAGTCTAAGATGGAAGCGGGCTAACTTGTTAGGAGGAGGATGAAAATCCACACTCCTTTCGGTTTCTACACTACATTCTCTAAAAGCAATAGTTTTAGAGATATTTTCATGAAAATGAATATTATTTTTGAAATAATTATTATGACTTTTGTTAATGACTTTGTAATTTGCGTTTGTTTTGAAATGTTTGCACATTTTCCTAGACGCCATGACGAATCCAACGCCCTATGGCACGTATTCGTATTTTTATTCGCAGTAATCAAGAATTAACACGTTTTTAAATTAAACTATAGGTTTTATTTAAATAGGTTTTATTTAAAAAAAAAAACTATAGGTTTTGTATAGGTGAATTAACACGTTTTTAAATTAAACTATAGGTCTAAGATGGAAGCGGGCTAACTTGTTAGGAGGAGGATGAAAATCCACACTCCTTTAGGTTTCTACACGAAATTCTCCAAAAGCAATAGTTTTAGAGTTATTTTCATGAAAATGAATATTATTTTTAAATAATTATTATAAATTTTGCTTATGACTTTGTAATTTGCGTTTGTTTTGAAATGTTTGCACATTTTCCTAAACGCCATGACGAATCCAGCGACCTATGGCACGTATTCGTATTTTTATTCGCAGTAATCAAGAATTAACACGTTTTTAAATTAAACTATAGGTAAGTTAAAACCGTAACTGATTAAATTTTAACATTATGCATACCATGACTATCGGATACCTACACGTGACTTCTTTTTTGACGTTATTTACACGTGAGATATTTTTTTATTTTCCTATTATTTACTAGTAGACAATGACATAAACATATCTAATTACCTCATTTTATGAAGAGTTTATAGCCTTTTTAGCTTCTTTCTGTTTTTATAAATATCTTTAATCGGGTTTAAATAGGGGTTGAAAGTGTGTATGGAAAGTCCTCCATTTTTAAAGTCACAGTTATAAAAATTAGTTCATAAATCAAGAAAAAAATCAAAAATGTAATGTGATTCAAGAATTTTTAAATTCAACCCCTGAAAGGCTAAAAGGGGTTGAATAATATAAATAATAATAATAATCAGTCATTTATCAAGTTATATTTGTAAAATTGGTCTTTATAAGCTTTGTCTAACATTAAAAAGGAACTTCAAAAATTTCACCTCTGAAGGGTTAAAAAAGGGCCGTGATTGTTATGTTAGACAGTTGAAATTTTCACAGAGGCTCCCATACAACCAACTTGATTTCTTTTTCGTTTTAATATTTAATAGATAATGGTACGGAACCCAATAAAGTTCAGTCATATTATGTATTCTGTAGTTCAGCCAGATAAGTAAGAGTAGGTTTCTTTTTTTTTTTTTATTCTTTACAAGTTAGTCCTTGACTACAATCTCACTTAGTCACTCACAATCACTAAGTGATGATGCAGTCTAAGATCGAAGCGGGCTAACTTGTTAGGAGGAGGATGAAAATCCACACCCTTTTCGGTTTCTACACGGCATCGTACCGGAATGCTAAATCGCTTGTCGGTACGTCTTTGCTGGTGCTAGGTAGGTATATGTACTTAGCCGGTGTACGATGTTGCCGTATTTTACATTAGCATAGATTACATTAGCATAGATTAAGGTGCAAATCAGCCGCATTTCTGATATTATTATATAGTAGTAAATCTCTTTTCATTATAGTATAGTTCGTCCGGCAAAGTACCCAATGTTTAGTGCTTCTGCCAAAAACCATTACTAAAAATATTATACAGAACCTCCTTCATTTGAAAAGTTGGTTAAAAGTATTAAAGTGTAACATATGTTTAGCTATACTAATATTATAAAGAGGTAAAGTAGTATTAGCCCAGTGGATATGACCTCTGCCTCCGAATCCGGAGGGTGTGGGTTCGAATCCCGTCCGGGGCATGCACCTCCAACTTTTCAGTTGTGTGCATTTTAAGAAATTAAATATCACGTGTCTCAATCGGTGAAGGAAAAACATCGTGAGGAAACCTGCATACCAGAGAATTATCTTCATTCTCTGCGTGTCTGAAGTCTGCCAATCCGCATTGGGCCAGCGTGGTGGCCTATTGGCCTAACCCCTCTCATTCTGAGAGGAGACTCGAGCTCAGCAGTGAGCCGAATATGGGTTGATGACGAAAGTTAGTAAGTTTGTAAGTTTGTAACTTTCTTTGAAAGGGGTAATCTTCGGAATTACTGATCCGATTTTTTTTATGCGGACGAAGTCACGGGCGTCCGCTAGTACTTAGAATAAATCTGTACAAAAGTCAATTCTGTACATAAAATATATTTCCAAAATATTTATTATTATTAGATGATTAGTGATCGATACTGATGCCAAAAATGCAATCAGTAAAATTTTCGTCTGTCTGTCTGTATGTTCGTTATAGAAGTTACCCTTCGCATGAACTATAAAGTGTATCAATTCAGTGAAGTATGAGTAATACCATTCTGTGCCGGATGCAGGTCGGAGCCAAGATCGCAATCGACGTAAAGCTTGTCTCCACTTCCTTACATGACGAACGAATTTAGTTCATTCAAGCAAATTATAACTCCCTAACCGGCGCCTTGCGGTTTCACTCGCGTAGTTCACGTTCCCTTGAGACTACGCAGATAAAATATAGACTATGATACTCAGAAATAATGTGGCCTTCTAGTGGTAAAAGAATTTTCAAAATCGGTTCGGTAGGTCCAGAAATTATCCTCTCCAACTTTACCTCTATAAATTATTAGTAGACGCCGCGCGGATGCACCCGCGTGGTTGCTGTCCCCGTAAGAATACGGGGATGAAGTATAGCCTATAGCCTTCTTCGATAAATGGGCTATCTAACACATAAATTTTTTTTTTAAATCGGACCAGTAGTTCTTGAGATTAGCGCGTTCAACCAAACAAACAAACTCTTCAGCTTTATAATATTAGTATAAAATTGCTTTTTTTTATAATTTTAAGTACCTAGTTAATATAAATAGCTTACGATAATTATAATTTATACCTTTCTGATAAAAAAAAACCTTTTAAAACTAAAAAAAAATTAAAAAATAAACTACAAATACGGGTTTTCCATGCGGCAGAAGTTACGAAGTCTTCTATATCCTTGGTTTCTTAGTACTTTTGTCGCAGATGAGTTATAGGGTTTAAAATATTTATTATTTCACAAAGAATTCACTCATTCACTTATGTGAAACTAGTTTGGGCGTACAAGAATAGTAAAAAGTAGTAATAATAGTAGTACTAACAAATAAACTATAAACAATAATATATGATGTTATTAGATTTTTAATTATGTAATTTTATATTTTTAGTGGTACACTGTAAGCAGGATATATCTCAGATTTAATTATGTGTACTGTGCTTAACACTGCAATTCATTCCCATGGCAAATGTTAACAACCTCGAGCTCAGACCAATTATAGAAGGACCTGTATCGTACTCATAGTCACGAACAAAGTTGTCTGTCATTTTCTGAAGAAAACGAGCTTAGATTTGGTATATATCTTATACTAAACTAGAAGTTTTTGCTCGTTTTTTACACAATTCAATTACACAAAAAGGTATTTTTACGGAGCTCTTTAACCGACGAACACGATTACAACTATTTAATATCGATACTATAGAGACAGTTTTTATAATCGCATTAGATCGTTGATCATATACTTTGACAGAAAAATAACGTCTAGCGAGGCAGGTCCTATACAATAATTGGTCTGAGACCTCGAGAGCTTTCGACTCTGTCTTCCCATGAACTTTGCGATGGGGAGATAACTCCACAACGGCTCTGTTCATGCTAATAGCTCACTGATGCGTGTTGTAATGACCACATTACAACACTTGGGGCTTGTGATCTTGTTACGGTTTCTTTTTACCGTTTCCAAGTTTTAAACCTTGCAAAACATTCAAAATAAGCTCATATCAAAAATGTTGCATTATTTTTGACTTTTAAAGCCTTGATAATTAATAATTTTGCTATTAAGTAATACCTGCTTCCTACGTACTTAATTTAACCTACTACGATTTAACCTAAACCACAAGGTTCGGGGTTCGATTCATAATTGCATTTGGAAATATAAAGGCAAACTTTTCTATAGGAATTAAAATTGTCAGAGTTATAACTTGTAGCCGATGATGTAGATTAAACCATATATCAACCAATATTCAGCTCAATAAGCTCGAGTCTCCTCTCAGAATGCGAGGGGTTAGGCCAAAAGTCCACCACGTTTAACCAATGCGGATTGGCCGACTTCACACACGCAGATAAATATGAAAATTCTCTGGTATGCAGGTTTCTTCACGATGTTATTAATTCACCGTTTGAGACAAGTTTTTTGACGACAAGACTGACCATTGCTGACATATGAATACAACTGCGGAACCCTAAACTGCGCCCCACACGCGTTATTTTACCTAAACACATCATAACAATTCGGCAGCTTGTGTAAGGCATGCACCACTGGTTGGTAACCAGGAAGGAAGTTATAAGTAAGGCAAACTTGCACAGTGTAGAAATTTTTAATCATAAATAACGCTGAGCCAGCGATAAAAGACGCCATAACGCGGTGTGCGAAATGATAGACGTAAAGTGAGCAATAAAAGTGATATACTGCACTGACGAGGAAAAGTATACCTGCTTGAAATATACGCTGTAAGAGGAAATTCTCTTGACTTACTTGGATTACTCGTACTGCAGTATAGTTTCTGATTTCTCGTTTTAACAAAATTATAAGCTTTTATTCTGGTTGATCAGGTTTTGACGGCCTCCGTTGCGTAGTGGTATGTGCGGTGGATTTACTAGACGGAGGTATTGGATTCGATCCCCGGCTGAGCCGATTGAGGTTTTCTTAACTGGTCCAGGTCTAGCTGGTTGTGGCTGGTCTAGCTTGGTCCACGGCTTCAGCCGTGGCTAGTTACCATCCTACCGGAAAAACTTAACGCCAAGCGATTTAGCGTTCCGGTACGATGTCGTGTAGAAATCCAAAGGGATGTGGATTTTCATCCTCCTCTATTTTAATGAAATCCTTAACTTTTATTAATTGATATCGATATATTTCGGACCCTTATTCCATGTACTATTGTTGTTATCAACCCATATTCGGCTCACTACTGAGCTCGAGTCTCCTCTCGGAATGAGAGGGGTTAGGCCAATAGTCCACCACGCTGGCCCAATGCGGATTGGCAGACTTGACACACGCAGAGAATTAAGAAAATTCTCTAATATGCAGGTTTCCTCACGATGTTTTCCTTCACCGTTTGAGACACGTGATATTTAATTACTTGAAATGCACATATCTGAAAAGTTGGAGGTGCATGTCCCGGACCGGATTCGAACCCACACCCTCCGGAATCGGAGGCAGAGGTCATATCCACTGGGCTATCACGACTCTCCATGTACGATATGAAATTAATATTCGTATTGGCTATCATACTTACCTATGGTAGGAGCATATGCTAACAAATTCTGGCTCCATTAGATGAGGTTTGTCTGGGTATCGCAAGCTCTCAGTCCATTAAGCTATTAGGTACAGCGTGTTAATCTCTACCTCTGATTGAGTGTGGGATGATCTAAATACCCCATTAACACATCCGCACCGTTATAATAACACAATAAAATCATCGTCAGGAAACTTGCATACCAGAAAATTTTCTCAATTCTCTGCGTGTGTGAAGTCTGCCAATCCGCATTGGGCCAGCGTGGTGGACCTGTCTCACTCTGAGAGGAGACCCGAGCTCTGCAGTGAGCCGAATATGGGTTGATACCGAAACACTTGAATGCAATATTATTTTTTCTTGATTTTAGCAATTGAATACACTTAATAGAGGAAAATAACCCTCCTTTTTTTTTTACTGTACCTACAAATAAGAAAAGGTGAAATATTACAAAAGTTTGTTTTTTAAAAATTTTACAACCCTATATTTTGGTAATGGAGAAATCGTAATTAAGGGCTAACATGTAAAGAATAATAAAAAGGTTGCCGCATGAGCTGACAAACGACTTTTATAAAATGTGGACGGTCTGACTCCACATCTCTTTCTATATTTCACAAAAGTTTCTATATTAAAATATTCGCAATTGAAGTATAATCCCGCTTTATTCGAAACGCTTATTCAAATCGCGCCAACTATGCAAGCCGCGCTTTATTCCTCGACTCATCTTTATCAATATCTAAGCGGGGGCGGCTAGTGGTTGACCTAGTTTTTTTAATTTAAAATTCTCTTATTTGATGCTGTCTCTTAATCCATAGTTATTTTTATGTTTAGACTAGTTGAGGTCACGTGGATTCACCCGCGTGGTTCCCGTTACCGTAAGAATACGGGGATAAAATACAGCCTATAGCATTCGGAGAAAGCGTAGCTTCTGAGCATGATTTGATTGTTTGTTTGTTTGTAATGTTTCAAATCGATTCAGTAGTTCTCTGTAACTAAGTATTGATAAATTTTTAGGTTGCCTATGTTAGTTAGTGAAATTATTCAATTATTATCTTTGTTACGTTACGTTACGTTATCAACTCATATACGGCTCACTGCTGAGCTCGAGCCTCCTCTCAGAATGAGAGGGGTTAGGCCAATAGTCCACCACACTGGCCCAATGCGGATTGGCAGACTTCACACATGCAGAGAATTAAGAAATTCTCTGGTATGCAGGTTTCCTCACGATGTTTTCCTTCACCGTTTGAGAGATTATCTTTGTATTTACTAGTAATAAACAATTTTTTGAACCTAAGACCTTTCTTACATTTCACCCATGAACAATTTCGTCGAGGTTACTGAGTAATGTATACCAAGACGGAAAATTATCATGTACCAAACCGGTCAGAACACAATTACCTAACAAGGTCGGCGCGAATGACTTACGAAGCGACTAGTGGTTGCCCCTGACATTGTCTGCGTATACGGTATCACTATCAGTAGGTACTTAGTGAATCTCCTATAAAGTAATTGCCGATATCATCATTATTAGTATCTTTTAACGTTCCTCCTCGAATGAGGAGATCCGCAGAAGAACCAAAGTCACCGACATAGCTCAACGAGTTGCGAAGCTGAAGTGGCAATGGGCGGGGCACATAGTTCGAAGAGCCGATGGACGTTGGGGTCCGAAAGTGCTGGAATGGCGACCCCGCACTAGAAAGCGCAGTGTTGCCCGACCCCCCACCAGATGGACTAACGACATCAAGCGAGTCGCAGGGATTCGCTGGATACAGGTGGCTCAGTATCGTGACGTTTGGAAGTCCCTACAAAAGGCCTATGTCCTGCAGTGGACGTCCATCGGCTGATATGATGATGATGATGATGAACGTTCCTCTAAGAAGCCAAACCTCGTTATAAGAGACAAGGCTATGCCCAGAGATTTTACCCGCATAGCTTAATCTGGCACTTAACCACTATTATAATGAAATGAATGAATGAATGAATGAATGAATGAAATATACTTTATTGTACACCAAAAATAATAATAACAGGCAAGAAATTAACTTAAAAACTAATGTACAATTGGCGGCCTTATCGCTAATGAGCTATTATAATTATTTTAAGCAAGTTTTTTTGTTTTATTATTGAGAATTCTGAAAAGGAGATATTAAGTGAGAATTCTTTACTCGTTATTTGGGCCCCTCGACTAAATTTGATATAGGGCCCCCTCCAAAGAACGCTACGCCACTGGTTTTCAGATTTAATTTATAAGGTTATCGTTTGAATAAACCATTACACTTATGGTTTATTCAAGCGATAACCTTGTGGTCTCAGAAACTGGTTGAAATGTAACCTTAAATTATCTGCAAGTTCAGAGGTTAATAGCTAGAAAAAGCAAGTAACGTTTCAGTGATTATAGTTAAGCAAACTTGCATAATTATGTAGGTCAACGATATTTTATACTATAGATATGTGTCTACAAAATCACCGCAAAAAGTGATCCGAATATAGCTACTTCACTGAGTTTTTGTGTGTTTAATGCCATTACATATTTATGTATATAGAGTTTTTAAAGTTCCTAAACACACAACTCGACATCGTATACAATATTTAGTTATTATTTCCCTTTAAAATAAATACCTTTCGTTGTTTACTATGCAACTCAATGAAATTCAGACAATTGACCGCTTTTGTTCGCCCCAGTTTTGACGCGCTAATGACATATCTATAAATTATAAAATCTTTGATGTAGGTATAATTAGATGTAGGTATTATTAGATAATTGTGATTGCGTATCACAAGGAGTTCGAGTCTTGGGTTGGACAATGAGATTTTGAGCCTTTATTTCAAAAAATTCTCAGTCAAAATTCTTAGCTCGGAGATAGGAAGTTGCGTAGTAGATTCCCAACTGTTTAGCCTTTTAGTTATGTGTGTAGTACCTACTTATTTAATGTATGCATGTAGATATGAGTTTCTAACGCAACCTTCAAGACAAGAAATAATTTACTCGGCCAGAAGAAACCTTAATATTGAATATTCAAATAAATGTAAAAACCATTGCCTTACTAGCTCTATTGTCCAGTGGCCTGTCGATCGAGTCCTGCAGGACTAATCTGTAACCACAGAACAGACAACGCTAAAAGCTAACGCTTTTAGCAATAGAAGTAGCAAGGGGGCGTGGCTCGCGTACCCCCGGGTGTGCGGAACATCGCAAGCGTTTTCGCGCATGTACTAACAGTCTAGTTTTGTTCTGTGACAAAAGGAATAAATAATATTCAACTCTAAAGTAAGGGTGACATATTTCATTTTTCACTAAATATTAAACAGCTATTTAGGCCACGCCCCTGGGTACGCTGGTTTCAATACAAAGAATTGACACTTTATAATTCTAGTTACTTCTTATATCTGTGTCTGTAACGATGTTTCTAAAACGCGCTAGTGCAGGTTTCGAATTCACCTCTCTCTGTCCAACACGATACTATAGAATGAGAAAGAGAGATATTAATTCGATACTCTCACTTGCGAGTTATACAACATCGTTGCAGGATAGTACTGCAGGCTGGTAGGATATATTCATTTCTCATTATTCAAAGAACGTTTGTTCAGTCACCTTATTACTACACCCAAAGCCAAAATCTGTCTTCTTAAAATAGAATATCAATAGTATATACAGTGGCGAGCACTTCATAGATGCAGAAATACACTGCCTACCCTGAGAACTCATTAGAAACCTGTATTTGAGAAGGATTTTCCATTTTTAATATTTTTTCTTATAATGCATACCCTAGTTTAAACCGTTGTGCCCGCCACTGAGTATATATAAACCTTATATAGGCTATGCCGTCGCCGCCGCCCGCTAGACGCGCCGCAGTCCTGCAATAATTAGGGTTGTAGATTTCTTTACTATCGAAAGCATTAGGAATGTGTTCCACTACAAAGTAAAGAGACCAGTGTCAAAATCTGTCTATATCTCGCCGGAATCATAGAGTTTTTTGGTATAATCGAGGGTATAATCTCTCTCTATATTATTCCAAATTTGAGCTAGGTTCAGTAGTTTTTGCGTGAAGGAGTCACAAACATCTATACAACCATACTAATTTTCGTGTTTATAATATTACTTTTTGTATGCTGTGGCAACTTCACCCTTGTCAAAGACCAATCAAAATTCGTTTTCACTACTCTTGCTCAAAAACACTGTCATATTACCACTCCACAGCGGGGCTAAACAAGCATTTCAGCCCCTAGGGGCTAAAGTAATTTTGTTTTTTAATTCGTGTCTGTTACGAGTACTAGCCAAGTACTACCCTACTATAAAACGGAGGAGATTTTATTCGAAAATAGAATCATTATAAATAAGGCCCTGATTGTTTTGAAAAATAAATAAAAGACTGTAAATTGGAATGAAATGCAGCGTTCTTGTCTGTGGAATGCGTTCATTTTTTTATTTAATTTTTATTGAGTTGCGAATAGAGCGAGATTTGAAGTCATGGGACATCCTGTACCTACGGTAAAAATACCTCGTATATAATGGGTGTTTTTAGCCCCTTGTATAACAATCTATTTTCTTTGTTAGATAGCCCATTTATCGAGGAAGGCTATGGGCTATATATTATTCCTGTATTCTTACGGTAAGGGGAACTACGCGGGTGAAACCACGTGGAGTCAGCTAGTAATTTATAACGTCGGACTGGTGTTAAGTGTTAACCCTACAGAGTGCTATGAGTCATGTCGATACTCGTAAGCCCCAATGTCGCATGCAAATAGACCAATAAAGGTGTTTGCGCTATTTATAGATCCGCACTGAGGAAATCAATTGACACTACTTGATACTTGTACTACACTAGCTTTTACGCACGTCTTCGTCTAAATATAGAAAGAAAGAAAATATATTTATTACTACATTATGCCACACATCACAATTATTTAAGAATAATACCCTGCGATATGTGGCATAACCCAGAAAAAGGTCTTAGCTCAGCATATTGCTGTATGCTCCCCATAAACAAAGAACATACAGCGCTGATATAACATTTTTATGGTTTTTTATTCTTTACAAATTAGCCTGCAAAGTTGACTACAATCTCACCTGATTGTAAGTGATGATGCTACCTAAGATTTAAGCGGGCTAACTTGTAAAGGAGGAGGAGGAAAATCTACATAAAATGTTTGACTCTATCACTTTTATTCGAATATAATTATTCATGTAGGTAATGATTATAAGTAAAGCTTCGACAAACACATGACTGTTGGATCAAGAGTCAAATACAGAAGGCATTTTTGACTACCTCTGTGGCGTAATTGCGCGTGGTGAATTTATAAGACGGAGGTCCTGAGTTCGATTACCGGCTGGGCCGATTGGTCCAGGTCTGGCTGGTGGGAGAGGCTTCGGCCGGTACTACAAGGCGTATTTAGCGTTCCGGTACGATGTGTAGAAACCGAAAGGGGTGTGGATTTTCATCCTACTCCTAACAAGTTAGCCCGCTTTCATCTTAGATTGCATCATCACTTACCATCAGGTGAGATTGTAGTCAAGGGCTAACTTGTAAAGAATAAAAATAAGGCAGTGTTTCTTTAGACAGCGCACATTGGTTGCTTCAGAACCAATAATTAAATTAAACACGAAAACTATCGTGTTTAATTTATTGATGTGGTTTAATGTAAAAAAATTAGATAAAATACCTCATAAAAAATAATTAAATAAATGATTCAAAAGTCAAACTACCTACTAAAAAAAAGTTTTTATCATTACCTACTAAAAGTGCTCACTTCAATATTTACAGATGGAGTTAATTAAAAAAACTTTATTAATTTTTACAAGCTCACGTTTATTTACTTCCGTAAATAAACAAGTTCAGAATAAAACCACCATATTAAATTAAAAAAAAAACTTGTTATAACATAATTCAAGTGGGCAGTGTCCAAGTGGCCGAGGCGGCTGACCTAGATGCAGCCCGGGTCAATGACCTAGGACACCTGTAATTAAGCCCTATATGCTACGTGTATGCGATACTTTCTTTTTAATGGTAACCATGTTTTTATACACGACTTACCCCATTCATCATGATCAGCCTATTTTAACGACCCACTACGCTACTCCAATGCGGTTTGGTGGGCTTAGGCAAAGATTTTTATCCTATTAGATATACGACTAGCAATGGCACTAGCGGTAGCGCGTCGAAATTTAGGCAAACAAAGGTGGCTAATTGTCTTAACTTCAATTAGTCGCATAGTAAACAACGTAAGTTATTTAAACAAATAATATCTAAATATTGTCTACAATATAGAGTTGTGTGTAAAATATAAAAACTATATGACATACATAAAAAGTAAATAAACACAAAATTGTGCATGTGTGCGCTCAGTGGAGTAGAATTCGGATCACTTTTTGTCGGCACATGTCTAATTGTATAAAATCGTTGGGCTTGGGGTGATAATGTTATAATCGTGACCGAAATCGTCTTAACATGCTCTCCGTAGCAGGGTGTTAGTATCATCACCAATTTCCCAACTCCGGGCTGGGAATTAACTAAAAAAATTATAGAAGAAAGAAAAACTCACTATCTCATATAGCCCGATTCAGGATTCAGAGGCAGTTCCCCTCTTATACCTCTAAAAAAGGGGACTTACGAATGTAGTCGATAGTTGTATAGATTGTCTACTTCTAGAAGTCTTTCCCTGTTACATCATGTCATCGGTCCATCTAGTGGGACTCGCGATCCCAACGTCCATCGGCTCTTCGAACTATGTGCCCCGCCCATTGCCACTTCAGCTTCGCGACACGTTGAATTACTGATTAGATCACGCAGAGATACTCCGAGCATAGCTCGCTCCATCGCCATGCTGAGTGTCTCTTAGCCTTCTTATGAGGCAGGGGCGTAGCTACACCGTATCTGCCGTACCAATGACTAGCGGCCTCCGTGGCGCAGTGGTATGCGCAGTGGATTTACAAGACGGAGGTCCTGGGTTCGATCCCCGGCTGGACCGATTGAGGTTTTCTTAATTGGTCCAAGTCTGGCTGGTGGGAGGCTTCGGCCGTGGCTAGTTAACACTCTACCGACAAAGACGTACCGCCAAGCGATTTAGCGTTCCGGTACGATATCGTGTAGAAACCGAAAGGAATTCATCTTATTCCTAACAATCCACACTGGATTTCATCCTATTCCTAACAAGTTAGCCGCTTCCATCTTAGAGTGCATCATCACTTACCATCAGGTGAGATTGTAGTCAAGGGCTAACCTGTAGAGAATAATAAAAAAAAACAAAAAAAAAATCTTTCAAAAGAGAACGAAGTTTTAATATGCAGTAAAATCAACTCTGTGGTTTTAGTGAAGACAAAAGCGAAATATGTTTCCATTCCGAAAATTGAAAATGTTTTTCATATTTTCTTTGTGCGCCAAACGAGCCGTCTCTTTAATAATACAGATTCAAAATAGAGTGTTTGAAGTAGATAGCCGTTGCTATGCGGAAATTTATCATGTACTAGTGAACGCTAGCGATTTTGTTCGTAAGGAACCCCTAAATCACGACATTGTTTATCTATTTTATTGTATAACTAATCTTTTATTTGTTTTGTAGAAGAAGCTTTGAGTGCAATAATTAAAAAAAAACATTTTCATTATCATTTTAAAAACTTGTACACTTATCGAGTTTTATAAATTGATATAAAACTTGTATCAAATCTTTATAGTTAAAGTAAAAATGTATAGAAGGTGCTGAGAGTTTTCAATACAAGAAAAAAAATGTGCACATTGTAACTTTTTCTTCAAAATGTATAATAATATCTGCCTAAAACGAATACAGTAAGCCTATGTTCTGCAGTGGACGTCCATCGGCTAATATGATGATGATGATTGTGTAAAGTGTTCATTTTCACGAAGAATGCAGTAGGTATTTCAGAGTAGGTACCTATATAAAAGTTTTGTCAATCTTTTCAGGAGGTAAAGCGAGACACGCGTCGCCGGCTCTCCGCGAAGCTTTGACCGTGCTGCGAGAGGCGTGGGCTGAACCTAAAGCGCTCAGAGACCGTTGGTAAGAGATACCTACAATACCTATATCTATACTAATATTATAAAGCTGAAGAGTCTGTTTGTTTGTTTGATTGACCGCGCTAATCTCAGGAACTACTGGTCCGATTTGAAAAATTCTTTCAGATAGCCCATTTATCGAGGAAGGCTATATGCTATATATTATCCCCGTATTCCTACGGGAACGGGAACCACGCGGGTGAAACTGCGCGGCGTCTGCTAGTAACGTTATATACCTACCAGTGGCGAAGGATGGAATCACAGTATATATTTTTACTGTGATGGAATTTAGATGAACGAAAGGACGTTCCAAAGAAATGGAAATTCATATAGCGTGATACAAACAGGTTTTTCATATATCTAGGTACATTACAACATTGAATATGCATGGATTTTTAAAGGTAACCCGCCGGGAATCGGCTTGTTTGAATACTTATATTTTTCAACGACCTTTTTATTTTACCTTTATCTTGGCATCATTATCAATTCATAATGCAATTTAAGTAAGTTGCGGCCTAACTTAGATCTGAGTGCCTAGTGGGAGCTTTCAATGTTTTCATACTGTGACGATCGCGTAAATGTAAACGCGAATTTCGACTTGTGGGTCTTCTCCGGCCCGTGTGAATGGGGCGGGGCTACGGGCCTCGTGACAATGCCTCCTTGAACGGGTGTGTCGGGGATCTTGCTCCCCCGGTACTCTCTTCCAACCCCTCCCAGAGTTGAGGCCTTTTTATCGGCCTAAGGGTTTAGGTAGTGTCGAATCCGGTGGCCCCGAGCGGACTGCGATTCCTCGCTATCCTGCGTCAGGGAGGTAAACGCGAATTTATATGGAATTGAAACAGTTGTGCGGTAGTGCCACTCGATGGCGCTTTTTCAATTCCTTAGAAATTCGCGTTTACGTTTACGCGATCGTTACAGTATCAAACTGGCACACTGAATGTATGAGCAGAATTATTAAATCCTCATATAAAATCCACATAGAAACCGTCAGTGATATTAAAAGCTTTTAGTGAATACAAACTTGCATCTGCCTGCCTTCCGTATTGATAGTAGAGTCTCTACAAATAGTCAAACTTAACGTTTCAAAAGTGCTTGTAAACTAACCCTGAATTTTCAATTTGAATCGATGAAAGTAATATCAGAAAATAAAGAAATTTATGACGCAATCCATTACTACTCGTTAAATTACGCTGATGACGTATGGAGCGGAAACGTGGACACTGACGATTGGCCTTATCCTCAAATTTAAAGTCGCTCAGCGAGCTATGTTAGGAGTATCTCTGAAGGATAAAATCCGGAACGAGAAAATCCGTAGAACGAAAATAATTGATCTAGCCCAAAGGATTAGCAAACTGAAGTGGCAGTGGGCGGGCCATAAACCACGTACCAGCAAACGCAGTGTGGGACGCCCTCCAGCTAGATGGTCCGACGACATCAAGAAGGTAGTGGGAAGTGGCTGGATGAGGAAGGCGGAGGATCGTGTGTGGTGGCGCGCTCTCGGAAAGGTCTATGTCCAGCAGTGGACGAATACAGGCTGTTGATTGATTGATTGATTGATTGAAATTACCCATTTGGTACCATTGCCATCATGTCTCATCATCTCATCATCATCTGATGATGGAATCCTGGAGAAATTGAGGGAAACATTCGAAAATTGTATGGGTGTCTAGTGTGTTCGTTAACTTTTCCATTTAGTACTTTTAAGCACTACAATTTCATGAAGGTTTTAAATCGATCTGATGACGGAGCCATAAAACAGACGAGGGAACTCCTCGGCGATTTACAGCAGTTACCTTGTGTTTGGGCTTGATTAATTTGTATTAATGAGAACTTTCCACATAGATAGGTTGTGACTGTCATTTAGGGGTTTGGTGATGAAGACCAAGGACAATTAAGGGAACTCCTTAACAGTTTACAGTAACTACTTTGTGTTTGGCCTTGATTAATTCGTATTCGGGGCTTGAATTAATACATCACCGGCTTAGCACCGCCTTCATACTGATCAGCAGGTAGAACATATTATGATGTTATTTTTCACTTTTTAGTTTAGTGGGTACGTTTTTAGGTTTTGAAGTCGGTTGTATTTTTTTTATTAAAATTTTTGATAACTACAAGTCGTGTAATTTTGGTTCGGTAACCTACTAAAGGGGCACTTTTATTAGATTCAAGGACTTTATTAACACTACAAAAACCTACCTTCTTCGGCTCTGTAACGTAGGAAGCTAACGACCCCTTGCATAAAAAACGAGTTGAGAAAGAGGAAAACCACTAAAGTCCGACCACATAAGTACTCAGTACTGTAACTTAATAGCCGGGCAAAGCCTCCAAGGTAGTGTTACAAACTTATATAAGAAACCAAACTGCGCGAAAGTACCTACTGAACTAGGGGACTGCGACTGTCAGACATACTTCATATATATGAAGGCTGAGACTATGCTCACTATTATTGGTAAGTACGGTACCTAATTATGGAGTTTTGACCGTGTAATATTTTGACCCTCCAAAAAAATTACCAATATTGGAAAGAATTATTATAGTTTATGAACTGAGCTTGGTTTTTCTTTTCAGTTTTTAGGGTTCCAAACGTACGTAGTACAAAAACGGAACCCTTATTATATTTTATGCGTTCGAAATTTGGATTTCTTTAATTAATTTATTTTTTTTACACTTTTTAGTAACGATAGATGGAATTTCGGATTTATTTGTTACGTTTGTTGTGTTCCCTTTTTAACATATTTATTTATGTATATTACATAGTTACATACAAGATACCCGCGAAAAACATAACCCTTTGTGCAGTCGGGTACAAAATACTTCATTATTGGCTAACGTACTTACCTACGATAAGAGCATATGCAGCCAAACTTCCAGCCTTCATTAAATGAGGTATATCTGGCTATTGCAGGCCCTTAGTCCTTTATATGAGAAACCAAACTGCGCAAAGGTACTACATGTTCGCATTACTGGCGAGGTTTGGGCGTTTTATTGCTATGATATTACTTCGAGGCGGCGGTAAGGAAAATGTGTCTCGAGTAGGCTTTAACCCTGCCTTTTTTATTTCAGCTTTGTTTATTTTTTTAAAGCATAATAAAACAATAGCATTGCGGGATTTAGGAAAATAAAGCATGCGTTTTTTATTCCAACATGGCCGCCACTTCGTCCGCCCTTAGACCTCTATAATCCAGCCCTTATCCGTTTCCCCGATTTCCCAACATTTTCCTTCACTGCTCTGCTTCTATTGATCGTAGCGTGATGAAAAGTATACTATAACCTGCCCAGGAGTGTGAAGAATAATTGTACCAAGTTTCGTTAAAATCTGTCGAGTAGTTTTCGTTTCTATAACAAACATACAGACAGACTGAGAGACAAAAATTTTACTGATTGCATTTTTGGCATCAGTGTCGATCACTAATCACCCTCTGATAGGTAGTTATTTAGATTTAACGCAATTTTAGCAGACTCAGAAGTGATTACAAAAATAAGAAAACTATTGTCGAATAAAGGTTATTATGATTCACACAATTGTCAGGACAACCAAAATAAGACCCCAGAACCAGAGAATGGCCTTGAGTGAAGTCACGCACTTGTGAACGTTGTGTGTAGGGTTAAAGACGCCTTTGACTGTTAACAAACACTCCCCTTTTTCACCCAAGTCACTCTCCCCGCCTATCCCAAGTAACCCATATAGAATTACACGTAAACAAGAGATGTGGACAGCTCGAACGCCACGAGCACACTGAAGGCCTCCGTACCGCAAGTCGTTGTAACGCGGCGATAACAGCAAGTAAAACAGCAAAACATAGCATAGTCCATTTATAAATACCAATCTCAAACCAAAACAAGGCGTCCCTGTCTGAAGATGATGTAGGGAGCATCAATTCTGCCTCTCAAGCGAATGCGAACATGTGCATTAAGATAACTGTCGGTCGATGCAATTACTTCCTTGCGTTGTTTATTATTAGACTACCCGCACATGCTATTTGTGATGTCTTCTCCGGCCTCACAGAATAAAGAATGATCCAGAATGAGTCTTTACAAGCAGCGTGGTGAATGAAACCCATAAAAAACCAAACGTCACGCATCTCCTTGACGTCCGCTTAAACAAACTAGGGCTTTTACTATACCACTACTACTTACTAATTCTTAGTTATTATACTTACTTAACTTACTTGTATCAATGATTATTATTAGTTTTATAATATAGATATGTTACTTGTCTACAAAATCACCGCAAAAAGTGACCCTGATTTAGCGACGCCACTGAGCGCACACATGCACAATTTTTTAAGAGTGAAACGAACTGTCACCCGCACCATCCTACATGAACAGAACTGTAATTGTCTGCCTCAGTTTTGATGCGCTACAGTTCGTTTCATGTAGGACAGTGCGGGTGACATTTCGTTTCACCCTTGAAAGTTTGCCGCGATTCACGATAATAAAATGTTTTTCTGATAGCATGGGTACGGTGACAGTTGCCTTATTACGTTCATAATACGTACAATATCGTGAATCGCGGCAAACTTTCAAGAGTGAAACGAACTTTAGTGCCCTATATCTAGTACTAGCTGACGTCGCGCGGTTTCACCCGCGTGGTTCCCGTTCCCGTAAGAATATGGGGATAATATACAGGAAGAAATTTTTTCAAGTACGGATATTTTTATATTTTGTACATAAACAAAATTTAATGAACACGTATTTTTTCTTTTTTTTTTTAACTCAACAATAACAAAGTTATCGTTAGCTAAAGTTTAAACATTTAAACAGAATTTGAGGGTCACCCTATCGCTGTACTAAGTAATAGCACAGTAATAGGCAACTACAAAATCAGCTGGTAGGTACTAGGTTAGCGAGCGCCCGCGCCGAGGGCCGTTGACCTTTCTACGTTTATTTTTGTACCTATTATTTTTTATAATAATTAAAGGTCGTCACTTTTGAGTTGAGTATCGATTTTCCCTTCATACTTTATTGGGCTTAGGACCATCAATAATGCGTAGTAATAATAAAAATTATAAACTTTCGATTGGAATAATAAAATACAAATGATGATTATTATTACGCAAACTTTTGCATTAAAGGATGATTCGACTTAAATGCGCAAGCGACGGCAGATTGTCTGTCACTGGTCGCCCATCGGCAATTCGGCAGGCGTCCTCAGGGATTTTTCGATCCCCTCACCCCTGCCACCCCCGTCAGCCGAAGCCGAATGACTACTGCCGGTATTTCTTTGTCGGCGTCTTACAAAGTGCCGCCAGCAGTTGCGCAGTTTGTTTGGGAATGTGTCCATTATTTTGTTATTTCTGAGACATAAATTGAAAAAAAAAATTACATAAAATGTATCGAACTGTTTGTAGATTTATGTTCTATTAATGATACAGAACCACGAAAAAAAATTTCCGCACTAAAGTCCGAATCACCCTGTATAGCCAATAGTCTTCCTCGATAAATGGGCTATCTAACACTGAAAGAATTTTTCAAATCGGACCAGTAGTTCCTGAGATTAGCGCGTTCAATCAAACAAACAAACAAACAAACAAACAAACAAACAAACAAACAAACAAACTCTTCAGCTTTTAATATTAGTATAGATAGAATATTGTTGTTTTCACAATCATAACAGAAAATATCGTAATTTTAATAAAAAAATATGTTAATGTTTTGCTGGAATTTCGGTCGTGATCTGATTCTGTTGGCTACCTTCCCTATCGGGTAGGGGGGAGGTAGGAGTGGGAGGGGAGCCAAGTGTCGCCACGCGGGTGGCTTGCGATACTTTTAGAGTACCGCAACATTTATAGAAAACTAACAAAAAGTGTGACTCATCATGATGACGTATTCATAGAGTTAAATTTTATCACACGCATACAACCAGACGATGTGTGTGACTGATGTGAATGCATAGTTTACAGATTTGAAGACAATATAACATGGAACATAGAACCTCGTGTTTTTTTGAGTTGGATAAGGATTATTGGTCTTTAATCGATACTTTATCGGCTTTACAGCTTTTTATTTATTACTAGCGGACGCCCGCGACTTCGTCCGCGTGAAACCCTACTACTACCCCGACCCTACCTCTTCCCTACCCTATCTTTACCCTACTACCCTACCCCTACCCTAACCCTACCCTACCACGCGACGGCGACGGAAGCTGTATGGAGTAATGGAGTAACTTCTCCCGTTTTCTCAACATTTCCCTTCACTGCTCTGCTCCTATTGACCGTAGCGTGATAAAAAGTATACTATAATCTGCCCAGGAGTATGTAGAATATTTGTATCAAGCTTTGTTAAAATCCGTCGAGTAGTTTTTGTTTCTATAACGAACATACCACGCCACGGAAGCTTAAAAAATTTAGTAACTTCTCCCGTTTTTCCAACGTTTTCCTTCACTGCTCTGCTCCTATTGATCATAGCATGATGAAATGTATACTATAACCTGCCCAGGAGTATGAAGAATAATTGTACCAAGTTTCGTTAAAATCCGTCGTCCGTATAAAGAACATACAGACAGACAGACAGACAGACAGACAAAAATTTTACTGATTGCATTTTTGGCATCAGTATCGACCACTAATCACCCCCTGATAGTTATTTTGAAAATATATAAATATATTTATAGTACAGAATTGACCTGTCTACAGATTTATTATAAGTATAGATTTTTCGGGGCAGGGAGGTGTAACACTACCAAATTGTAGAACTTAACTTAAAAATTCTTAGAGGAAACAAAATCCTCTCAGTATCTCCTTGCCTTAGCTCAAAATCAATCAAATTTTTCCCAGAAGACCGGTAGTAGGTATATTTAAATTAATTGTTTTAAATTAATCGTGAAAGTACTTGGAGTACTTACAGAGTAGCGTAATGAAAAAAAAAGCTTTTGATTTTTCTAAAAGCCAATCCGATCTTTGTTGAAAATTAAAAGTTGTAAAACTTCGCCAATCCGTCCCGACCTACTTCTACAACAATAACAGACTTTTCCCGGCTTCCGTATTTCATTGTACGTTCAAGAGGAGTTATAAAATCTCAGGATTACCTACTTACCTAATACGGGGAAAATAATTTACTGCTGCTAAGAAAATTGTGCATTTTTTACTCAGTTTATAATTTTATTTTATTTCAGTTTTGTTTGTTTCCGTTGATCTATGGATTATAAGTGTTCGTCCCCTGGGTTCAGAATTTGTTTTCTAGTTATCTATGTGGGTGCCAAATTCGATAGATTATAGAACTTAGGATTACATTAAAGCTCAATATTTGACTTTGCTAATTTTTGCATAAAATCTGGTATCTTTTTAAACAGTTTATATATCTTTATCAATTTCTTTACTTTCGCGTATGCTGTTTTAAGGATTTTATTTGCAGGCAAAATTCATATCTTCGAGGTTTAGTATATTCTAAGTTCTATAATCTATAGAATTTGGCACCCACTTACATATCATTTCTTTTGTAGGTAAAATCGATTAAAATTCACATTTTATATAATGAATTTGTCTTCGTTTTTCACATTTATGTTTTGATAGGATTTTTATACCAATATTTATACAAATTTTTTGACGACGTCTTTGGCGCAGTGGTATGCGCGATGGATTTACAAGACGGAGGTCCTGGGTTCGATTCCCGGCTGGTCCGGTTGAGATACCACCCTACCGACAAAGACGTACCGCCAAGCGATTTAGCGTTTCAGTATTATGTCGTGTAGAAGCCGAAATGGGTGTGGATTTCATCCTCCTCCTAATAAGTTAATCCGCTTCTACCTTGGGTTGCATCATCACTTACCATCAGGTGAAATTGTAAAGAATAAGAAAAAAAACAATCTATACTAATATTATAAAGCTGAAGAGTTTGTTTTTTTGTTTGTTTGTTTGTTTGATTGAACGCGCTAATCTCAGGAACTACTGGTCCGATTTCAAAAACTCTTTCAGTATTAGGTAGCCCATTTATCGAGGCTAGGAAGGCTATAGGCTATATATTATCCTCGTATTCCGACGGGAACGGGAACCACGCGGGTGAATCCGCGCGGCGTCAGCTAGTAATAAATATGCGGAACCACACAAAATAAACATCATATTCCAACAACTCCAGCGCCATAATGAAGGTAACCTGGATATCGCGGACAGATATTCCACTAATTGCTTACCGCGAAATACACACAACACAATTTGCAAACGCTCACGTAACACAATTCCGTAACAAACACAATTGTAACACAATTCTGAAACAAACACAAATTGTAACACAATTGTGGAGCGATGTCGCTCCGTTGTGTTGTGCTTTGTTGTTATGATTGATGAACTTTGAACTTTAATTACTGCTAGTAAAAGATTTAAACTTCGCTTGAAAAGAATCGAATGTAAGTCCGCATTTTATCATTTTCCCAAAAAAGGTCCGGCGAGATTTTTAGAAAATACAATGTCACGCGAACGAAGTCGCTGCCGTTCACTAGTTAATAATAATAATAAAACTGTTTTAAAGTTTCACTTAACCGTTGGTTCAAGAGTCGGATACAGAAGGCAGTGATTCTTTAGATGGTGCGTATTGTGAGGAGGTTCCTCACGCGCCGGTTGCTTGGGCACTCAAATGCACCGCAGTGGGAGGGTTGATGTTTTTTATAAGTTTTTAAAAGTGTTTTGTTATTATATAAAATCTTTTACTAGCAGTAATTAAAGTACAAAGTTCATTAGAAGACACCTCGCGTAGGTATACTAGGAGACACCAATGAGAAGGTACGCTATCAGCAAGTAATATAGGCTATATTTCATCCCCATATTCCCACGGCAGTGAAACGGCGGTGGGCTGTCTGCTTTAGTACAATAAATACATTTTCACTAAAAACCTGCGTACCTAACTAATCTTTACATGAGATTGGACATCAAGGCCGAAATTCGGGGGAAACATTAATAACTCAATTAATAAGCACTAAGTAAGCTGGTAATAAAGAGTTATGAGCTATAAAGTCAGCCCTTATAGCGCCCAGTCCTATAAGGTTTCCTATATGACATGTAATAACGATTATAAAAATTCTTTGGATACCATTATCAGCGAGTAACATAGACTATAATTATTTTGTCCTCTTATCCACATGGGAACGGGAACTACACGGGGCATCTTCTATCAGTATATTCGTAAATCTTATTAAACTAAACTAAACTCAACTCATCATCATCATCATCATATCAGCCGATTGACGTCCACTGCAGAACATAGTCCTTTTGCAGGGACTTCCAAACATCACGATACTGAGCCGCCTGCATCCGAATCCCTGCGACTCGCTTGATGTCGTCTACCTGGTATGGTAGGACCACATTTTCAAGTGCGGCGTCGCCAATCCAAAAACTTGGGACCCTAACGTTCATCGGCTCTTTGGACTATGTGCCCCGCCCACTTTAGCTTCGCGACTCGTTGAGCTATGTCGGTGACATTGGTTCTTCTGCGGATCTCCTCATTTCTGATTCGATCACGCATAGATCAAACCAATGTTCCAATCCGTTCGTAGTTATTGGCTGTCAAGGCCGAAATTCGGTAGAAACATTAATACCCATTAAGTAGGCTGGTAATAAAGCCTTTACCCGGTCCTATAGGGCTTCCATTAGATTGCGTGACATGTAATACGTATGGATTAGTTGTTTAAAGTCGACGTAATGCAGTTATGCAACTGCGAGCGGTAAAAAACTGTTGTTCTCTTTAAAACAGATATTCTTTGTGTCATTATCATCGCTTACTGCCGATTGACATCCACTGCTGGACAGGCCTCTTGCATAGACTTCCAAACACTACTGTCTTAAGCCACCAGCATCCAGCGGCTCCCTGCAAAGACCAACACTGCGCTTTCCGGTGAGGGGTAGCCATTTCAGCACCTTAAAACTCCAACGTCTATCGGCTCTAAGAACTATGAACAGATTCGCGACTCGCTGAGCTATGTCAGTGACTTTGGTTCTTATGCTCAGTTCGGATTGTTCATTGTGTCATCATCATCATATCAGCCGATGGACGTCCACTGCTGGGAATAGGCCTCTTGCATGCACTTCTAAACACTACTGTCTCGAGCCGCCAACATCCAGTGGCTCCCTGCAACTTACTCGATATACTGCGTCACTTAGTAGGGGTCAACCAACACCGCGCTATTCGGTGCGGGGTTGCCATTCCAGCACTTTGGGACCCTAACGTCTATCGGCTCTATGAACTATGTGGCCTGCCCATTGCCACTTCAGCTTCGCGACTCGCTGAGCTATGTCAGTGACTATAGGCACATTTCTGATTATTCCTTGTGTACCTATTAAACGGAAATTCATTGTTTGTCAAACAGTAATTCCTTATTCTTATGCCAACGCTTGAAGCGTCGTAATTAAGTGCTGTAGTAATGTTCCAGGAGACAGAGAGCGAATTCCTGGAAAGTAAAAGTTAAGTAAAATCGAAGATAAACCTTTTTCATGTCACTCTGCGGTTTTAATAGTGTTATCTTCTTTGTTATCTATATCTAAGAAGAGGTTGCTTTGAATCTAATTACATTTTTTAAATCTCGGGAGAAGTTGGGGGGGGAGGAGCAACTGACTTGACCCTTCCTACCCTTGGCGATGGCCTTGGCCTTGGCTATTTCGTCAACTATTCAATGCCTTTCTCTTCACCGGTAGGTGCGTTCATACATAGCTAATTAAAATTTCTCAGTAAAGTAAGAAAAAACCCACAAACCCGATCATCGAACTAATGTCCAGAACTTTCCGATTAAAACAAATACTTATGTATAATTATAATATGATGCATACATTTTGAAATTACCCGTTAGATAAGCCACTAAATGGCAGTCATATTAGCAAGCAATTAATAGGAGACGATCGTTAGAACAAACCACATGAGTCATAACTACTTGTATTGACGTATAGAAAGGATCGATGGGAAACATTAAATAGTAATTTAGTAAATTAAATTAAACAGTGAATTTTGCAAATTAAATGATGCAAATTACCAATATGAACTGTAATAGCCCAGTGGATATAACTTTTGCCTCCGATTCCAGAGGGCGTAGGTTTGAATACAGTAGGGGCATGTACCTCCAACTTTTCAGTTGTGTGCATTTTAAGAAATTAAATATCACGTGTCTCAAACGGTGAACGAAAGACATCGTGAGAAAACCTGAAAATTTTCTTAATTCTCTACGTGTGTCAAGTCTGCCAATCCTCATTGGCATTCTGAGAGGAGACTCGTGCTCAGCAGTGAGCCGAAAATAGGTTGATAATGATTATGATGATGATGGGATATAAGTAGGTAGGTATGCATTATACCCAAATTACTTAACCGCATAATGCAAAGTGTTTTATCACTCTAAACGATTATCTAATTTGCTTAAGTAGATGGATAATTATAATTACTCGGAAATCTAGCAGCAATGTGTGAATCAGTTTAACCTACATTGCACTTCTAACATTGCTTAAGGCTGCCTTTGGAATCTAAGAAGTTATTTTAAATATCTGGGCTTTCGTTGGAATCTAAGAAAGTATTTTAAATATCTGGGCTTTCTTTGGAATCTAAGAAAGTATTTTAAATATCTGGGCTTTCTTTGGAATCTGAGAAAGTATTTTAAACTAGCTGACGCCCCGCGGTTATGCCCGCGTGGTTCCCGTTCCCGTAGGAAAACGGGGATATTTCCGAAGCCTTCCTCGATAAATGGGCTATCTAACACTGAAAGAATTTTTCAAATCGGACCAGTAGTACCTGAGATTAGCCCGTTCAATCAAACAAACAAACAAACTCTTCAGCTTTAGATATTAGTATAGAGTATAAATGTCTGGACTTTCTTTGGAATCTGAGAAAGTATTTTAATAATTCTGTACTTTCTTTTTTAAATATCTGGACTTTCTTTAATTAATATCATACACTACATCATCATTAATAGCCGGTGGACGTCCACTGCTGGACATCCTCTTGCATGGATATCCAAACAAAACGGTCTCGAGTCGCCAGCATCCAGCGGCTCCCTGCAACCCGCTTGATATCCTCAGTCCACCTAGTGGGGGGTCGACCAACACTGCGCCTTGTGGCGCGGGGTCGACATTCCAGCGCATATTCGGCTCACTACTGAGCTCGAGTCTCCTCTTAAAATGAGAGGGGTTAGGCCTTAGTCCACCACGCTGGCCCACTGCGGATTGGCTGACTTCACACACGCATAACATTAAGAACATTCTCTGGTACGCAGCATTGATGCCAGCAAAAAGTGCATGCCCCTGAACGGATTCGAACCTACACTCCCAGAATCGGAGGTGAAGCACCAATATCCACTAACTTCTTATAATCTTTTTCCAAAGAACTTAAACCAAGACGAACGTAGTCACGTGTAGATGCTAGTGATCATCACATCATCACAAAAAGTTAGATTTATTTGTTTGTTATTTATTTCTTGCTTAACCAATGAATGTATGTTACTTTTCAAAATTGTAAATTTAAAAATTCGAAAATTAAAAATTCAAAAATTCAAAGTTCATTTATTTGAATTAGGCTTAGTATACATACACTTATGAAACGTCAAGTTATGTCACGATTTAATGGTGGTGATTAAAATCGAAGGCTTAAAATTAAAGTTACGCGTGTTCCAAACGCGCATCGCCTTTATATCTCAAAAATCAAAGAGTTTTGTGAGAGAGAGAGAGGATTGTGAACTGATCCTAACATTTTATTCCAGAAATAAAATAAAAAAGATTTTTTTACCCAATTCCAGAAAAACAAAGTCAAAAGCATCCACTATGATAGTTGTACCTACTCTCATAATTTAAAAAGTGCATCATGAGTGCTCTTTTTAATTAACCCGTACTATATGAAGTTGGAGATATATTTTATTTACACTCAAATAGTTCAGTTATAATTTATAGCGCAACCTGCACTGGAAATATTATTCATGAATGAATCACTTCAGTGCCTTTAGAAATTCAGATCAACTCGGTCTTCAGTTCAGTCGTTCACTCGTTCAGTCACCAACTTGCTCTCCTAGCGAACAGACGTATGTTACACTAAAAATAAAATAAAATACCATCGAACATGTGCTAACTCCGAATTTAAAATAACTTCAGTGTGTTGCTTAAATAGATTTTTTTTTTGAAAATGGAACGTCACGGCCACGGATGCTTTATTATTGGACGTTGAAAGGTGAGCACTATTATGGCATGGTTGTTTAGAAATTTCCAATTTTATTTCCGTAAATGTTGTGGTTTTTAATAACAAGCTTGTTGTCGGTTTCTTATCAGTGTTGCGTTTGGAACGAAAGCCTAGTTTAATGTTGATAAATATAAGAAGAAATTACTCATTTCTGTAGATTACCATCGCCCATGACTTTTTAATGACCAAAATATGAAATAACTTTATAGCTCAGAACTTGAAAATAGATCGATGTTCTATATACGGGGAATGAAAGGCGTCCATGCGTCTCGTAAAATGCATTGTTAAACGATTTTTTTTGGGCAAGTTTTTCACCAATTTACCTTTTTCTTTGATTTATTTGATGACGTTTCTTTACCGTTTTAAGTTAAATATAAAACTTGTTAAATAAAACGACAAAATATAGGAAAATCCATGTGTAGGTAGATACTGCAAAATTTTTTGTTACTTAGCTAAGTACATAGTTTTAAGTCTAATAAAGGAATAGTGATAACTGTGTGTACCTAATCGTAATTATAGGATTTAGAATTCTCTTTTTATTTTTTTTGAAACTGCTGCGTCTAAAGACTAAGACCTAGCCTTTTTATTTTAATGGGCGTAATGAGTTTTGCGTGACCTTGTGCAAAGCGTTGCTATGATAAAAACAACGTTTTTCTACTTAAAAGAATTTATGCTTGTTCAAATAACTAGTTTAACAAAGAAACTTCTTAATTTTATTAATGTACTAGCAGACGCCCGCGACTTCGTCCGCGTGGATTAATATAAACTTTCAACCCCCATTCAAGGGTGTGACCCTACAATTTTTATTTTGCGGTCAAAAAGTACCTTATGTTTTACTCCTAGGTTCCGTTTATAATTATACCAAAATTCATCTTGATCGGTTTAACCGTTTAGTCGTGAAAAGATAACGACCGGACAGACAGACAGAGAAATTTCTAGATAATTGATACATATAATAACTTAAGCTTCACATAGGAAGATCTTACGTTGGGAAATTTCTATTTAACTGGAACATATCTCTTCTCTTCAAGTTTATTATTTCAACGATCGCTCGTTTGATGTATGCGCCAAATGACGGCTCACACTTTGTGTCGTACACCGAGAACTTGGGGTCGATCTCGGACTTATAGACACCGCTTGCTCATCATCATCATCATCATCATCATCATCTTCGGCACAATCAACGCCACCTATTTTAATTGCGGACAACAGGGAATATAGGAGGCTAAACTTTGTTTTATACGAGTTTTAATGTATAACGAAGATTTGTGATCGATTTAACGTATAACACACTACCAACAGTTTAACTCCAGGTTGAGAGTTTTTACTAAAATATCTTAAAAGAAAGAAAAACTCAGTATATATTTCCATGATCCGACCTAGGATTCGAACACATAAACTCGTGAAGTCAAAGCCACATAGCATTACGACTGTACTAACGGGGCAATTAATTTAAATATTATACCCTGAATATTATATATCACTTACCCAAAGTTTTTCTACTATTAGATATGTTACGTGCCTACAAACTCACCGCAAAAAGTTATCCGAATTTAGCTTCTCCACTGAGCGCGCCCATGCACAATTTTGTGTTTACTTACATTATATATTTGTGTATATCAGTGGCGAAGGTTGGAATTTAGATCAAGGTAAGCTGTCCCAAAGAAAAAGAAATTCATACAACGTGATGCAAACTCCATATATATTTATATTCGTTACAACAATGAATATGTATGGATTTTTAAAAGGTAACCCGGCGGGAATCGGTTTGCTTGGACTCTTCGCCGTTTTGTATATATAGTTTTTACACTTCCTGATCACACAACTCGACATTGTAGACAATATTAAGTATTGTTTGTTCAAATTTATTTCGTTGTTTACAATGTGATTAAATGAAATTAATACAATTAGCCACTATTGTCCGCTTCAGTTTGGACGCGCTAGCGACATATCTGTAGTATAAAATCTTTGCACTTACCTATCAAACCGTATTATTGTAGAGACAACAAAAAAGTTACCGTTTAAAAAAAAAGTGTTCTTAATTCGTATATTAGTAACACAGTTAGTCGTAGCATAAGTTTGCGTGTCTTAATAATAAAAAAAAACAATCTTAGTTTCTCGGTTCGCATGAGCTGTTGTCCCCATTTTAGTCGTCGCGTGATTCATATAGCCGCAGCACCCATGTGCCTAATAGGGGACGCTTTATTTAGATGATCGGTTCGTTCCGAGTTCACAGTTTGTGATACTTTCACTTTGTTATGGATTTGTTATAATAATCTCTAACGGAGGACTCAAATTCGAAGATGACATTTGCCTTTACGATTGAGAGAGATATTGTTACAAGATCCTTGATTACAGGTGGTAACATTCATCATTTATGTTATTGTAGAGGGCAGGTATCAGTGTTGGTAATAAATAAGAGGGTATTAGATTACTCAGTTGTTTGTTAGGCAGCGTAGACGCCGTCACGCTGCCAGTCGTGCTAGTGATTTTGTGCAATAATGTTTTGTATTGTAATTATTGATAATGCTTTGTGTTGTAATTGAGACATGAACATGTCGGGCAAGGTGCATTCTAAAGGGATCCCTTAACAAAGTCACAAGTCCTGGTATCTGCTCGAGGTGTTTCCTCTACCACAAAATAATGGTACAATCACTGTCGCTGCTGTACGTCACGTCACAATATATTTACGAATAATTACACCACTTTTTTCTGATTGTATAAGTGCCATAGACTTCATAGTGGGACCGCAATTAGGGATGCAACATCGCTCATAATAAACATCGATATTTTCAAAATTGAAACACCGATGTTAAAAACATCGATGTTAAAACATATCGTTTGATCCCTAACCGCAGTGACGTTACTTGTTTGATGCTTCTACTACTTGGGTTTTGGTCTCGACATACCCAAGTGGTTGAGACAACAGACACAATAATTAGTGTTAAGATTGTAAACGTTCTTTTGATGTCATTCGTCGTAAAAATAAATCGTATATTTATTTTATGTCACCATAAAAACTAAATAAAAACAAAAACAACAACATAAAGAATGGTGTCTCATATTTTTACCTATGTGCGTCAGAAGTAGGGTAATGTTTTTCGCGCGTATGTATGTTCATTTCTTACAGCCCAAACGTTATTTTTTCTTTCCTTCATAAATTTGTACTTTGAAAAACGCTATACAGATAATTGATTAAATTTGTTTCAAGAATTATTAAAATTTCACCCCTATGGGGTTAACAGAAAACAATATAATAAGAACACACTGTTCTTATTATATTTTTTTTTTATTATTGGTTTGCTAAACTGGCACAATGACTTAACCTAACATATATTAAAAATAGCTTCTTCTCATCCCCACGTAATTGTGCCTACTTGAAGCAAACACAACATGCTTACATAGGGTACATAAAACAAATTATTAACTTACTCTAAACAAAAAGAAAAAAGACAAACAATCAAAATGATGATGAAAAAATAAATGTGAAGAAGTAATCGACCAATAACATTTAAGGAAACCTAGTTTACTTGACTGCGTCAGAAGGACGTGTAATGTTTTTCAGGCGTATGTATGTCCATTGTCTCTTTGGCACCCTCTACAGCACAATCGTTCTTTTTCTCTTCTTCTATAAATCAATACTTTGAATATTAAAAGTAGATGTAGCATGCTCGAGAGAGTGCAAAATGATATAGAGATTTAATGAGGTGATTAGCTATGCGGTGAAATTGTTTCCCTTCACACTTGAACGGCTCCGGAGCAAACGGTTAACAGTGATTAGGCGCTCGGTGGAAACTGCCCAGATATGGAACACTGCATACCTTGTAATCATGTATTTAAGTATTACATGCATTTTCTTAGATATCGTTGACAGTCTGTAATAGTACCTTTATATGGTTCCGTAGTCAACAAGAAATTCTTTGTTTAAAAAGTGTCTACATGTAAAGTGAGGATAGGATTTTTCTCGTTTATCCCATGGCATGGATTGGATAGGTCTATTTTTTTATATTCTTTACAAGTTATCCCTTGACTACAATCTCACCTGATGGTAAGTCATGGTGTAAACTAAGAAGAAAAGCGGGCTAACTTGTTAGGAGTAGGATGAAAATCTACACCCCTTTCGTTTTCTACACGGCATCGTGCTGGAACGATAAATCGCTTAGCGATACGTCTTTGCCTCCGTATTTGTTGGCCTGCACCACGAAGACCGTCTAAAATAATAGTAAGTTTATTAAGAGTCTGTTAAAACTAGAAAGATTAAATTTGGTGTATATAGTGTTGGTGCCTAAACAGAAAATTTCAAATCCAATTTTATTCAAATTTCGTACATTCAAAGTGAGGATGATTTTTTCATTGCTTATTCCATGGTCTGGATGTGTGTATTAATATCGGTATTTTTGTGCATTAAATAACGGTTTAAAGTGCTAATTTAATCTACGGAACCCTACAATGCGCGTGGCCCGGTTTTTCATTTTACTCTGAAGAAAGTGTGGAAGTTATCATAACCAAATTCTGAAAAGAAATTAAAGTGATCGAACATTGAACGTTTTCAGACTTTTTTCATATCACGGGTAAACTCATTTAAAAAGTTTCCCAAGTATCTTCCAATAAGTAAACATACGTGCCTTGGAGGTACCGCATACTTCCTAAATATTATTTCATTGGCTTGTGGCAAAATGCCAGCTCGACGGCTCAACCAGTAACTAAACAATAGGATCGAGAGCAGTTGTACCCGGTTTGGCGAAGTTTCAGAGAATCCTGTAAGCCAGGCAGTTTGTCTAACCTGGATAACTTTTAAACTGTTTATAACAGTAAATCAATACTAATAACAATGATATTTTATACTAGAGATAGGGCACTAGCGCATCAAAGCTGAGGCGGACAAAAATGTACATAGTTGTCTTAATTTCATTTAGTCGCTTATTAAATAACTAGCCGACGCCAGCGACTTCGTCCGCGTGAAACTCGATGTAAACTTTCAACTACCCCTATCCTACCCCTACCCTACCCCTACCCTACCCCTACCCTACCCCTACCCTACCCCTACCCTACTCCTACCTACCCCTACCCTACTTTTCTGGTTGATTTTTTACACCTTGTTGTGTCCGAAAAACCCAAATATCTTACGGAACCCTATTTTTTTCCTAAACAAAATTTAGCCTATGTTACTTGTGGATAATGTAGCTTTCGAATGGTGAAAGAATTTTTAAAATCGGTAAAAGTTTTTGAGCCTATTCATTACAATCAAACAAACAAACAAACAAACATACAAACAAAGTTTTCCTCTTTATAATATTAGTATAGACGAAAGTTATTTAAACACGTAATATTGTCTACAATGTCGAGTTGTGTGTTTAGGAAATGTAAAAAACTATGTATACCTACATAAATATATGATACTAGCTGACGCCGCGTGGTTTCACTTAACTCGGAGTCGCTAAATTCGGATCACTTTTTGCGGTGATTTTGTAGGCACGTAACATATCTATAGTATAAAATAAGCATTGACTAATAATATAAATGCATAACACTGTGATAGCCCTCTTGATATGATCTCTGTCTCCGATTCCGGAGGGTGTGGGTTCGAATCCGGTCCGGGGCTAGCACCTCCAACTTTTCAGTTGTGTGAATTTCACGGCAAAAGCGCTGAACCGATTTTGATGAACCTATAAATGACAAATAAACAAATAAATTGTTTATTTGTCACGAAAATTAAATAGAAGGGGGTGAAATAGACTATTCCTTCAATTTAAGTTAAAGTTACGAAAATAAATTCTGAGATACATATGAGGTACCTATAGGTAATTTAATCTTTTTGAATTTCAAAACTAAAGGGTTGAATTTGTCTGAAAATATAAATCAACCATTTTATGAAGTTATATTTTTGAAAAATGTTATTTAATGTGTTGCAACAATTTTGAATATTTCATATTAGGGTTGATTTTTTTTTATGAAAAATTGTAATTTTCATGTAACGTTTATGGTAACTGATTTATTGACAAATAATAGTTATAATGTACTGGGGTTAAAAAGGGGATAAACATTGATTTTCTCGCGGACGAATTTGCGGGCGTTCGCTAGTCAGTAATATACTGTAGAATTACTTTGGACAGATATTTATAGCCACCATAAATTCCAGCTAACACTAACAAAACCAAGTCGACCACAGGATTCCTTCTAGATCAATGTGCTGTACTAATACAGGAACTATTTTGGTCAGACTTGACGCTTCTCTAGTCTATAGATCTCTAGTCTATGGCTGTTTCCGCAATGCAACCGATCCTTATCGTTTGGAAAATCCAATAGGCTAGTTGACACTTTTTTAAACTGTTTTAAAATGTTCATTATGGTTTTACATTGAAAAAAAATAAAAATTTTTTTTTGAGACGTGATGAATTGAATATTTTAGTGTTTAAATATGTTTTGACAATACAAGCCAAAACACCAATCGGCCATGATGGTCTATATTTCAACTGTTTCATGACGTCACGTTAACAAATCGGAGCGTTTGACAAAAATATTAAATAACTATTAGTTTGCAGTTTCGTACATCAAGTAACATTGTGACATCACAAAATGGACGACAACGTTTTTGACGTTTGGAAAATTTGAAAAAATAAATGTTTTTTAATAAAGTTTTATATGAAATCCTTAACTTTTATTAATTAATATCGATATATTTCGGATCCTTATTCCATATAGTACATAAAATTAATATTGTTGATATTAAATTTGGTATGAGTCAACTACCCTATTACAGAAATAAAAAAAACTAAGTGCATGTCGGGTCATGCGCAGTGTAGGGTTCCGCAGAAATACGTCAACATTACCGACAGATTTTTGGATGATCGACTACAACTCTGTCTATTTGAATTCGTATTTATCTGGGATTCCCTTTTAATTCAATTATAATATGTAGATGTGAATTTCTGACGAATCTTTAGACAACCAGGATTGTTTCCCTTTTAAATTCATTATACTTCTGTGAATTTATCGACGAATCTATTAATAACCATTTAGCTTTATTTATTTAGCAGAGTAGGAATGGGACATTTTTGATTCAAGCAAAAATTAGCACTTATAACCTCAATATGTCCTAACCACACCCATAAACGAAATAAGGGTTTCTTGAGGACTACGGAACCCTAAAAAGGTGTTAAAATACGCGCAATATTTTCAAGGGAACTATCCTACTACATTCCACCACTATTGTATACGACCCCGCACCAGAAAGCGCAATGTTGGTCGAGCCCCCACTAGGTGGACTGAGGACATCAAGCGGGTTGCAGGGAGCCGTTGGACGCTGGCGGCTCGAGACAATGTCCAGCAGTGGACGTCCATCGGCTGTTAATGATGATGATAATAATTTTCAAAAAGATTTATTATGCATACTATTTATTGCATTATGCTCAGATACTTGGCTTTGCATGAGTCAGTCTAAGCAACGGTTGTACGGTCGATTGGTCCCGGCGTACTTTTGTTGGGATTCCAGTTCTATTCCCGGCTCGAGTGGACATAAGGGCGCGCTTTGTGAGGCCACGAGTCAATGTATAATTAAATTAAGGAAACAGTAAAACTAACGTTGAGGCTAATTAAAAAACTGAATAGAAATATCTTGATGTCTCTGCACTAATTTAATCGTATTTCTTATTTTTTTAACTTAGGGATTTTTTTCATAAGTATTACTTACTAATACCATATGTAAATACGATAGAAATATACGGAGTTTATTTCGTGGTGGCTTTGGGAGGTTTCAAAGGTCCAGATTATCAAGTGTCGCCATTAAAATCGCGTACGAAATTTTCTAATTTACTAATTGTCAATTATCTTTAATGTAGGAGTCGCGCTAACACTTGGTTTCTAATTGTACCTGGGCAGATGACCGCCATTTTGGTTTTACTTGCCGGGGTTACTATGATTGGTATCTACTACTTGAAAACGCTTCTGTTGACGCGTGGCCCGTGGCCCAACTCATGTTGATACTCATAAATTCTCAGAACTCCCCCCTATTTCTCGGTCTGTGTAAACAAAGCAATAAATTCTTAATAAGAAAAGAGGGTAAGTATTATGCTGACTTTAGCCATTAATATCATATTGATATTTTATCATGAATTACGGTGAAGCTTTTTGTGAGATGAAACGAGGTCTATATGCTTATCATCCTACTAATATTATAAACACGAAAGTTTGTATGGATGTTTGGATGTTTGTTTGTTGTCTGAAGCGATTTGGCTAAAATTTGGAATGGAAATGGATTTTACTCTGGATTAAAACATAGGCTACTTTTTATCCCGAAAAAATCCACGGTTTCCCGTGGTTTACGAAAACTGATGATTTTAATGATATGAATGTTTGTTACTCTTTCACGCCTCGACTACTTACCGAATACTAACCGAATTAGCTGAAATTTGGTATTGAGATATATTATAGCATGGATTAACACATAGGCTACTTTTTATCCCAAAAAATGGTTCCTGAGGGATTTGTGTTTTGTGTTTGTGTTTCCGCTAGTGCTACCAATAACGTGAAGAGAAACAGACAAATAACAACCAATTACAGCGCAACCTGAAATATCGCTTTCATTGTGTTGGGCAATGATAATTGTATACTATAGATAGGTTATGTCTCTACAAAATCACCGCAAAAAGTGATCCGTATTTTGTACACACGTAATATATCTATAGTGTAAAATATCGTTGGTTGTTATACCTACGTACGTCAAAAAAGCGAATAGTAAAATTGTACTACCTAACCTAACTACTTAACTAATCGATTTAAAGGCGGTGTCAAGTTAAATAAGTAATGCCATAATGTTTTTTTTTTTTTATTCTTTACAAGTAAGCCCTTGACTACAATCTCACCTGATGGTAAGTGATGATGCAATCTAAGATGGATCGGGCTTACTTGTTAGGAGGAGGATGAAATCCACACCCCTTTCGGTTTCTACACGACATCGTACCGGAACGCTAAATCGCTTGGCGGTACGTCTTTGTCGGTAGGGTGGTAACTAGCCACGGCCGAAGCCTCCCACCAGCCAAAATGTTTTCCATTTTAGCACATTTTCTTTATAGCTCTGTGAGATTCAATCATAAAATTAATGTATGCAGAAACGCTTCTCTCAGTTACATAAATAGCGAGCATATTTTCTTTGCCACGCTCCGTTTCCCCGGCCTTCCACCATCGCGTTATCATTAATTATTACAGTTTCCAATAACCTGCGTGGAATGGAACGTGCTGTTTAATATTTGCTGGACGCCTTTGTGAAATATAGAGCGAGAGCTTGCGATACCCAGATCTACCGCATTTTAGGGACGGTGACAGTGGACATAGTGGCACCCCCAGGGCTTCATTTAGCCCCTACAACGACTATGAATTCCACTGTGAAAGATTGTCAACCCAAAAATTGTGTTGGATAATCATCAATCAGTTTTTTAAATTGTATATAAATTAGGAGACTGCCGAAAGTAAAGCAATTTTGTAAAAGTAACAGGGTATCTGCGATCATTATTTTCGGAGCTACAGGGATTTAAAGGGTCATATTTGCGACACTGCCACGGATCCCTGAAAACGCTCCATGCAAACTCATACAGTTTTAGCTTCCTTAAATTAAACGTGACCTTTTTTAATAAATAAACATAAACGCACAAATAATAAAGATTTTTGTAATTTTGTTTGAACGCCTATACAAATCTAACGATCATTATGATCGACGACGTCATTAATTCGTGCCATTTTGTATGGGGTACGTTTTTCAGGGATCTGAGGCAGTGCCGCAAATATGACTCATTAAATCCCTGTAGCTCCGAAAATAATGATCGCAGATACCCTGTTACTTTTACAAAATTTCTTTACTTTTAGCATACAATTTAATAAACTGACATCATCCCCATTATATTAGGTAGACAACATACGTTAAAGTTAGTGAATTGGCCAACTGCATTGGCTACCTTTACTTATGACAAGAGCATGGGTTATCAAAATTACGGCGTTTCTAAAATGAGGAATGTCTAGGTAACCCAGGCTTTCGAGCTATGAAGCGGATTGTTTAATATTTGCTGGACGCCTTGTTGAAATACGAAATCTCATCAAATATAAACGTCTTACACTCGAGCCTATCTGTGCTACTGTTTACGTAGAACGTGTTTAGCCTTAAAATAGTTATTTAATTCATGTTTACATTGAAATGGTTATTGAAATGAAGAAACTGTTTGTTATTTTTCAATTTACACATCATAGCTTTTAAGCAATTGGATTGTATAATGATTTATTTATTTTGCTATCATCCGCGAAAAGTCGACGAAACCATGCGACAACGTCACCCAGGTCCGACAAATACTCTCTACGTACGTTTCACCCCGAAACCGGAGCATCCTCAGGAGATGTTGACTCTACAACGTGCAATTGTAAAGTAACGCCTGCCTATCCAATAGCAATTGGGTTGATTATTATGCGGTTTTATGCTGATCCGATAGTAATAATCTTTGATCGGGTCTTTTCATCAGGTTTCTTTAGCTCAGTTTTTTTTTTCAATTATGTTTATTGTGTTGTTGATTAATTTCTGACATAAAAGTCCCTATTGTAGTTAAATTTATGAGTGTATGATATCTCAAATTCGCTTTGGTCCTTTAAAAACCGATTTTTGTTTTCTTTTCTTACCTACTCTGAGGATTCTGTTCATTTAGACAGTCTTAAATTTATAATAAGTACCTCATATTATAGCATGGTATGGATAGACAGATAAAATATTACTCAACTAGCATTTTTTGCATCGTCATAATTTATTTGTAAAGAGGTTTTCATTTGGGAGCCCCAGTCTACGCCGCATTTATCTACGATCTACATAATCTAGTAAAAGGCTTACAAGGCCACTTAACTTATAGTACATTTTTACTAAGTTATTAGTAAAGAGTAGGTAGGTAGGTAGTATGACTGTATTTAAAACTTGTCATCTGACTTAAACTCTGAACTCGTAACTCTACCTGAGAGTGTGTAGGTATCTAAATTAATATAAATTCAATAAGAACGGTCGCAAGTGGACGCCTGCCATTTAGTTCGCGTGAAATTCGGTTTTTTACAAATCCCGCAGGAACTTTTTTTCTTGGATAGAAAGTAGCCTATGTCCTTCTCCAAGGTTCTATTTATTACTGTACCAAAATTCATCTAAATTGGTTTGGTTTAGTCGTGAATTCATCACAAATAGATACTTTCTCATATAACCTATACCTACCCAAAGATATTTTATACTATAGATGTGCTTACAAAATCACCGCAAACAGTGAGTCAAATATAGCTACTCCACTGAGCGCACACATGCACAATTTTATATTCAATTCTATTACACGATTTCGTTATCAACCCATACTCGAGTCTCCTCTCAGAATGAGAGGGGTTAGGCCATTAGTCCACCACGCTGGCCCAATGCGGATTGGCAGACTTCACACATGCAGATAATTAAGAAAATTCTCTGGTATGCAGGTTTCCTCACGATGTTTTCCTTCACCGTTTGAGACACGTGATATATATTTTTTTAAAATGCACACAACTGAAAAGTTGGAGGTGCATGCTCCGGACCGGACTCGAACTTACTCCCTCCGGAATCGGAGGCAGAGGTCATATCCATTGGGCTATCACGGCTCACCAAGGGATATAAGGATCATTTATTTTTTATTTAAATAGATGTAGATTAATAGAGTTTATTTCGTTAAGATTAGACATAACATTTCTACGCGAACAATGTCGCGGATATACACTAGTAAATAAAATAAACAGGTAATGTTTCTAATATAAGTATTTTTTTTTGCGTTTTCTGGGAAAGGGGAAGCCTTAATTACTTTGACACATTGGCCTCGTCCCACATCGGGGTGACAGTTTCATTTGAGTTCCCGCAGCGTTAATGACTGAACGTGATATGCGGCTAAATGATGGCTCCATCTTCGTTAGTCTTTTATAGTTATAGAGCTTTATCTAGTTACTAGCTGACGCCGCGCGGTTTCACCCGCGTGGTTCCCGTTCCCGTAGGAATAAGGGGATAATATATAGCCTATAGCCTTCCTCGATAAATGGGCTATCTAACAATGAAAGAATTTTTCAAATCGGACCAGTAGTTCCTAAGATTAGCGCGTTCAATCAAACAAACAAACTCTTCAGCTTTGTAATATTAGTATATATACCTTTTTACTATATTTAATTTTATTATATTCTCTGTACAATTAGATACCCTAGTGGATATGACCACTGCTTCCGATTCCGGGGGGCGTAGGTTCGAATCCGATCCGGGGCATGCACCGCCAACTTTTCTGTTGTGTGCATTTTAAGAAATTAAATATCACGTGTCTCAAACGGTGAAGGAAAACATCGTGAGGAAACCTGCATACAGAGAATTTTCTTAATTATCTGCGTGTGTAAAGTCTGCCAATCCGCATTGGGCTAGCGTGGTGGGCTATTGGCATAACTTCATTCTCTCATTCTGAGAGGACACTCGAGCTCAGCAGTGAGCCGAATACGGGTTGGGAAGGTAGATAAAATCCTGGATTGACATAAGCTAATCTTGTTCACGAAAAAGTCCATGGTTCCCGCGGGATTTGTGAAAAGTGAATTCCACGCGGGCGCAGCTGGTCTTATTTGTTCAAGCGGATAAAAACTCTGTTTGTCGCCGATAGCTTTATAGCGATTTGGTTGCTAGCGTAACTCTCAAAGCGAAGCTTGACTGGGACCGCTTTGTCAATCTTAGTCATATGATAAGTTTTTGACGGCCTCCGTGGCGCAGTGGTATGCGCGGTGGATTTACAAGACGGAGGTCCTGGATTCGATCCCCGGCTGGGCCAATTGAGGCTTTGGCCGTGGCTAGTTACCACTCTACCGACAAAGACGTACCGCCAAGCGATTTACCGTTCCGGTACGATGTCGTGTAGAAACCGAAAGGGGTGTGGAAATTTTCATCCTCCTCCTAACAAATTAGCCCGCTTCCATCTTAGACTGCATTTACCATCAGGTGAGATTGTGGTCAAGGGCTAACTTGTCAAGAATAAAAAAAAGCCTCATGTGCCTGACTTGATTATTACACACATCATTACTGCTTAACTTAGCGTCAATCTATTTTTTATAGCCCACTAGGGCCAGTTCTTTCTTTGTATACTCGTAGAAAAGGGAATTTGGAGTTTACAACATGACGCCAATGTGGGTTGAATAAGTAAGATGTTAGTAAATTACGCCTATTTACATTGAGGCCTTGTGATTTCAGGAAAGCGGTGAGCGAGGACTCGTGTGAAACGTGCGAGCAGGCCAGCGTGCGAGCTAACATGTGGAGCGGAGAGGTGCCAGCGCGGGCCTCGGCCTCGCCCGGCCTCCTGCGCCGCAGGTACTCCATGCCCGAGACCATCATGAGGAAGTACGTATCCACTGTCAACTATCTCTCTGTTCTCTCATTTCATTACCCATAGAATGAATACGGTTTGCAAGGCCTCGTGTGAAACGTACAAGCAGCGTGCGGGGTAGCATGTAGAGCGGAGAGTGTACTCCATGCCCGAGAGCAACATGAGCCCTATCTTATCTCAATTCATCATCATCATCATTATGACGAGAGCCGTGGAAAGGTACCCGCAAGGGACTCGACTTCAGCTTCGGTCTCCTGTTCTCATCTTCCTTCTCTTACTCCACGACTGAGGCCATCATTAGAAAATACTGTACTACACCTCAAAACCAATCGACTTTCCCAGTGCGAAGATATATTCCAACAACAAATTATTCTAAGTTGAACTTGAAACTTCGAATTGCTAAAATTGTGTTACTCATCATTTATATTATTACAAAGCTTTTTTATTTTAAAATACGGGCTGGCGCTTGACCACGACCTCACCACATGATAAGTGTAGATGACCTAAGGTGGAACGCGCTTACCTAGAAGATGTCTATTCACTCTTGCATAGGTTGTTCGCATCAGAAAAGACAGACTTTGGGAGAGAACTCTATAGCCTAGTTCATGTGTACTTGTAAGAAATTATGACACAAAACGTTTAGAACAAGGGATAACAATGATTTTGACAGAAATTATATTATCATTCCAGATATCGGTTAGCGCAACAAAGATCAGAAAATGAATGTGAAGACGCCGGCAGGTGGAGTGCGACCGGTGCATCATCAGGAACGCGAGCTTCTTGCGCATGGTGCGGCGCTCGTGCCGCCGGGGCGCGACGGGAGAGAGAACATATGCGTAAATCCGCACTTTTACGCCTCTGGGGACGAGCTGGGGCTTCACCTGCGAGAGCTTGCCCTTGCGTCCCCTGCGCTCCCTGTGGGACCCGTTCTTTGGACGCTTCCCATTCCGAATTGCATACTTCACCGCGACGATTACGCTTGGATACATCCCGAGATCGTAACTCAGATTCATCAGGATCTCCAGCACGAGCCATATCGTCTTGCACAGATCCTATAACAGACGTATCATTACCCAGGGAGATATCAAGACCGATTGTACCAGAGACAAGAATAGTTCGGACACCAATTGACAGTCCAACGTTACATATCGATGATCGATCATTTACCGACTCCTCAGATGCTTTTACAACATCGATGCCTACTATGAAAGAAGTTGGATACAGAGGATCACAATATGCCCAGATATCGACAAGTGATTACATTGATGGTCGAGTTAGCGAGAGATCTATTAGCGCTGAAAACGAGGAAAGCAACATGGTACCGTATACTAAACCATTATCTTTAGAGACACCTTACGATATATTAGAAATTGTCGTTTCTGAAACATTGGATATTCGTCCTGCAGCTATTAATAATGTTTCACCTGAAAAACCTCCGCAAATACTCAGAAATCAGGCAGCAATCACTCAAAAGAATTCAGTGGTTCCTCAAAAGAATTCAGTGGTTCCTCAAAAGAATTCAGTGGTCCCTCAAAAGAATTCAGTGGTTCCTCAAAATAATTCAGTAGTTCCTCAAAAGAATTCAGTGGTTCCTCAAAAGAATTCAGTTAGTCCACAAAAAAATTCAGTGATACCTCAAAAGAATCCCGTGATTCCGCATAAAAAATCTCAAACACCAAACATAGACTTAGATGAATATGTTTCAAACATACTAGTAGAGAGTCTCAATTCATTGACAGACCAATTGGAGTCAATGAACGCAACAATTGGTAACGATAGAAAAATGAGTATTGTTGAGAAAGAAATAAAAGTAAAACTTCAGAATACAGGTGTTAACACAATTGTGCATTTAAGTCCGACTTCTAACAACCAAATCATTTTTGGCAATGAGGAACTGTATGAAAGTGATAATAGACGTGATGACTGTAATAACCCACGTGACATTTGTAGTAGTAGCAATATTCGTGAAAGCGCTATAAGTATTGAATCTAATAACAACTTTACATCAGCGGAAAGTTTAAGAATTGACGATGCAACACTTCTCAATAGTCAACCTAAAGTCGAGTCGTTTATAAATATTCCAAGTGATACTGTAAATAAGGCGGTCTTACAACAGATACAAAAACTTTTCCAGGAAGAGCTTCAAAGTATGGAACCTGAATTGAACTCACCAGACGGTCCTATGCCGAGCATCTCGCATATTGAAATTTCAAATGTCGACGTATTCATAGATAACAACGGTGGCCTTTTCTCCAATAGTGATGAAATTGAAGTGCAAACTCAAAGAAATGCCTCTGAATATGAAGTCCTAGGCGGTGTTGGTGCAGGAAACTATTTTGAAGAAAATGACGATAATGCTATTGTTCCTCGGTTTTCTGCTTTTCCACACACAGAATCAATGGAGGTGAATACTTCATCATCAGAGGATGCTGAACTGTTGGGTTCTGATTGCACAAGTCTTGTTGATAGTTTAGATGACCCAAATTCACCGCGATCTATCCTTCTTCGAAGGTCCTTCAATAATAACAAGCGGAGTGAGCTTGTTCGATCTGCTATAGACGTTTTAGATTTACTACCAGAAAATGCTGATAAACATGACATCACATCTCCGAAAGAAAAGGGTGAAGCCTTCTTCATAAGGATAAAAGATGATAATTGTGATTGCGAGAAAGAAAACATGATTGTAGCAGATCATATGCCAGAAACAATAAAGCAAAGATTATTTAAGAGACACCGAAAAAGAGAACTGCGTATGGAATGTGCAAGACGAAGTAAAGTTAAACAACTAAAAAGGGATTTAGAAAACGAAAATCTCCAAAATCAAAAAGAAGTGTATCGATCAAAAAAAGAATTGGAGAAAGAATGTATGGCAATAATAAATGCACTAATTGATGATGTCATTGCAAAGATTGCACAAGACGAGTATAAGTGTATGCGTATAAGCCAACGTTCAAACAAATTAGTTGCAGCTAAGTCAGATGAAAACCTGTTAAGAAAACATTGGAAGAAGGATAGTGAAAATAATAATAACAGGAATGCTCGTAAGTTGTCCAAGAATGCAGTATCACATTCATGTTCAGAGAACCTTGATAAGGACTACAGAAAAGGAGAACGTCTTCTTCGTGGGAGAGTCTCTATGCAAACACACCATACTTCGAATTCATCTACAGACGAGAGCCCTCCGAAAAGGATCTACCAAAAATCCGAGATACGCGATGGGAACAAATGTATAGAAATTCTTGAAATTCTCGAATATGTGAATAGTTCCCAAAACTCTGACACGACAAACTCGGATGAAAACCACAATTTGAGCTCAAGGAATAAGAAATCGAGAATCCCTGTACCGGTTAACGAAAAAGTCCAAAGGGTACATAATAGCAGTTCACAAAGAAACCAGAAGACTAATGGTAGCAGATTAACTCCACCGATCCTCTCAAAAGAGAGAAACGGCAAGTCGAGTCATTTGTTGGCCAACATGTTACTTGACGCGTTTGAAGACGACGACGTAACTCACGATGTGCCAGTTCGTCGCGCTTCCGTGCCTTGTGAATCACGTGCCAGGTCAAATTCCTTGCGTTTCAAAAACGTATTCGACATCATACCGGAGGAGCGAAGTAGTTTAAGTATAGAATCGACTGACGATTCCTACACACGGAGAGCATCCGCCCCAAGTTTAAGCGAAGGCTTACATTCCACTGATCAAGACGAACGACGAAGACCGCCTGAATCTCAAAATCGGTCAAAAGAATTAAAGATTCCTGATGTGAGAAATACAGGGACATCTCCTATGACGGATCCGTATCGTTCACAAGTGAGTGTAGGCGCAATGACGTCACCTATACGAAAGTCAGCTGGGACCAGTCCTATTCGGATACCCAGTGCGGAACCGAGCGAACGACGACATTACCAGTCACCTATCAGCTACCAACAACAAAAGCCCAAGCGAGTGACGCCTCAAAGACGGGAAGAAGAAGGTATCTCACGCACTCTCGCACCAATCTTATCACACCGCACAGCTTCCACTATATTTGTAGAATAATTCCGATATTTATTACGAGTAAACATTATTAAAACTATTCTAGAAACCCATAGTTGAAACGCTTAGCATAGATTTGGACCAATATGATAATTCCAACTATAGTCAATTTAATCTTCCAATCCAATCTTCTTCAATTCAGCTAGATAGGACATGTCATAATTAATCTTTGATCTTGCCAACTCATAAACTTTTCTGTCAGATAAATAGTATGGGTCAGTCAGAACACTGTTAGCCTGTATTCACATTGACGTAGAATCAAGGCAAGCATCGCAATAAGTTTATGATTATTGCATTAAAGAACTCTATTCCGAATTTTTAATTTGTGAATTTTGTGAAATAATACAATAGCTTCTTGTAACACGAAGCGACGCTTTACTTCGACTCTGCGCCACTATGAGCTTTATAAATCTACGTATTCAGAACGTTTTAATTTTGTTTGTAAGAGAGTTAGTAGTACGTCGATTTCACAATGTCATAAACGTTTCTCGTACGCGTTTGATCACGGCGTTTGCATTCCTGCAGTGCGCAACAACCAGAGCATTGTATGCCGTGCAATAATTCTTGCAGTGCGCAACAACCAGATCATTGTATGTCAATACGCTTACGTCAAACGATGATGAGATAGTGTTCCACATAACGTAGTATTTGTAAGAGAAAGTACAGGGTGTTTTGTTTAATTGAAAACTGTTAACACACAATTATTATGATTTTATTTTATTTATTTATAATAGCTTTATTGCACAAAAAAGAAAGCAACAAAAGAACACATGAATTTTTAGGCAAAATGCGACCTTATCACTTATAGTGATCTCTTCCAGGCATTTTATTTGCATTTCTTCTTATAGTTATAGTATAGATGGTTGATTGCTGGCGTAACTATCAAAGCGTAGTTTGACTGGGTATTTTTTTATTTGATCTTATTTTATTTTAATTTATTTGTGTTGAGAATACATAGAATAACAAATTTCTTTTTGTGACAAGTCTTTTTATTTTTTTATTACCTATACCCTATACCTCGTCGTAAAAGTGGTGTCCAAATATTTTTCGGATTTTGTTAACGCTAGGGAAAAAGGATGCTGATTTCTGCGTTCTTTCCGAAGGGGCTTGTCATCTAATCTACGGGAGTTATTTAATATTAAAGAGCTATTATTTTGTTACTGAATTAGTAGACTGATTTTTCTTGTAAATAAATCACCCTGTATAACAGAGTTTCAAACACCAAAGTTATAACATTGTTACGTCACAGTATTTCGAGACGAGAGGCACTTGCGAGCACTGATGTAGTATAGAATATATTTTTGTGGTCTGAAATAAAAATATACTGAAATTAGTTTGCAGTTTTATTTATTTGTTTTTTTACCACTTAAGGTAGTGCTTACCCACAAGTAAATTGTACAGAAAATGAGTCAATCAATAGAGTTGTGAAATAAATATGGTTTTTTTCTGCACTTTATATGCAGTGGTGTGCATATACATGATCTTAGGTTCTCAAAGTGGACAATTATGCCCACATGTGGGTGCTTAATACTAAATACCTACTACTTGCACCTAGTGATGTGTTTTTCAATGTTAAAGAATACGCGCCTACGTTTACGCAAGTAACTACTACAGTATTAGACTCATGCTTTGTTTAGTTTATTGCTGGATAATTAGCAATTTTTGTTTTAGAACACAACACAGCGCAGAAATTACGTAGTATCAAGGAACTGTTAGATCTCACGCTTGCTGTGATTTACAACATTCACTATTGTTAATGAATTACCTTATTAAACTACAATATAAATACTGTAATACAAAAGCCTCAACTCATTACTAATTCCTTATCTTTCATTACGCTAAATTAAATATAAAAACTCAGCATACTTCACTCCCCATACTTCTGCGTGAACAATTTGGGAATCAGGAGATTAGCAGAAGAACTATAGTGACCGACATTATTCAACGAGTCGAAAAGCTGAAGTGATATTGGGCGGAGCATAAAAGTCCTAACTTAGGACTTATATGCCCTTATTGCACCTTAGGACTGATAAGGTGCTGAAATGGCGACCCCGCACCGGAAAGCGTAGTGCTGGCCCATCTTCCACTAGGTAGACCGAGGATTTAAAACGTATTGTAGGAAGTCGCTGGATGCTGGCGGCTTAAAACCTAATTGTTTGGAAATCCTTTTAAAGAGCCCTATGATCAGCAGTGGATATCAATCGGCTGATAATGGTGATGATGATAATGACGATACTTCACTTTACTTAATTGTAAATATAACAATGACTAAGTTCATTGGTAATTGGGCCAATGAACTTGGCCATTGGCCCAAGTTCACTGGTATACCCTGTTTGACAATAGCGCCATTGGTAAGGTTCCTTTTAAGACGGTTAATCCTTAATATTATCTAGCCTCCCTACGTTATCAGGTAATTAGATGCTATTGATTGACCATTCAAGATTATAACATCGCTAACCTCCCAACTACGGGCTACTGAGAATTTCTTTTAAGAAAAAAAGCCCAATATTTAATAGTCCGAATAACGACTAGACCCTTTGGGAACCTCATGATCTGAAACAGCATCTAGTTATCCATTGATCCAATGAGGTATTTAATCGTTCCTCTGAGTAAACCCATCCTTCAAAAGTAAGTTGATCTATGTCCAAAGGTCCAACAAGGCGTACATCGGTGCCATTAACAGAACCCACTAGACGTCTGCGAGGTGGTTACAGCGAATCTGAGACAGCGAATCCTCTCTTCCGTCTAAAGCGTGGGAAGAGGCAGGACGGACATGTCAGCTCCAATGTCATCGGCTCTGAAAGACGTTCTTCAGAGGAAGTGTCTTCTGTCGGAGATAGAGACAGAAGGAAAGAGAAGTCAAGAGTCAAAGATGTATTGGGATGTAGGCGAGGGAAGACTGAAGTTAAGGTAGGTGAACTGATGTACTTACTCTACACACACGAAATTGACCTTTGTACATCTTACCTAGTCATCAAAAGTGTACAGCTTTCTAGTCCGCTCTGATATTGCTATATTCTGTACTGGTATTTAGAGGCGGACTCGAACTTTGGCGCATACTGTACTTAGTGATAGAAGCAACTATGTAAATTAGGGCGAAGCCTCATTAATGCGTTGCAACGTATCAACGCATTGTATGCCTTGCGTTGCTTTGACACACGATGTCTAACTCGTAAACACATTTCTAATTAGTACAGCAAAAATTTGGAATGCCCTTCCAGCGTTTGTGTTTCCTGCCACTTATAATTTAAACACCTTCAAAGCAAGAGTGGAAACGGAACGAATGAAACCGCGCGGAAGCTAGTTTAAAATATATGGAAAACGACGCAGTTTCGACGCTACGACATCGTAGTTTAACGCAATGCACTAATGGCGCATCATTCTTAGTTAGCAGGTATTGCTCAGAAAACAACATCAGGTATCTACCACTTTTAGCCATGAGATGCTAAATTTACAGATTTTTAATTGATTAAAGAAGTATCATAGCTTATGACAAGTAAGACACCAAACTTTTTAAAGGTGGAGTCACATAAGAAGGAGCGGGTACAGAAGACCGCTTTCGGACGGAGTGAGGAAGATGGCGCGGAGGAGATGTGGAGCTCGAGCGAGTCGAGCGGCAGCTTGCTGTGCTCTCTGGCGCCGGCATGGCTGACGGCTCGCCGCAGACGACGACGCGCCGCACCGCCTGGTGTGGATATACCTTTATATATACTAGCAGACGTCTGCAACTCCACAAATCCCGCAGAAACCATGATTTATCCGGGCTAAAAAGTGGCCTTTGTTCTGCTTCAAGGTCTAATTTTACTATAGATAGATAGATATACTTTTTTTCCACACCATAGTGACAAAAACAAGAGAAATAAAAACATCATGAAGAGATCAGCATACAAAAGGCGGACTTATCGCTAAGTAGCGATTTCTGTCATGCAAGCTTCAGTTAGTTCAGTGTACCTACCAAATGTCACCCAAATCGGTTTTGTGGTTTAGTTAGTTAGGTAAAAAATAGATAGACTATCGCATTGTTTATAGTGTGATTGAGGAAATTATTATAGTGGCTGTTTTTCAATTTGAACAGTATCTTCATCTTCATCGTTGGTCTATATTAACAGCCTTAGGATTTTAGTAAGACCCTACTAGGACCAGCTTTGGATACCCATTCTAATTATAGAACTTGTTGCAGTTCTAGTGAAGCCAAGGTCTTTGGGCAAGTTAGAGATTTTGCTGGTAATCCTCTTGTACTTAAGGCATACCAACTAACCATATACCCTAGTTATTTTTAGTTCATTCATTTCTTAGAAAAAAAAGTAGAGTACATAAAGTACTATCTATTTATGACTATAGGAGAATGGGCAGTGACAGTCGCTGGTTCCTGTCCAGCAGCCTTGCCCAACGACGTGGAGATGCGGCTGCGCTTCCCCGACCCCAGCCGTCGGTCAGCTCCCGCGCCGACCCCGCAGCCCCCGCCCCCGCCCCCGCCCGCCTGCCCCCGCGCCGTGAGTACACTTTGACTACACGTGGAGATGCCGCTGCGCTTCCCTGACCCCAGCCGTCGGTCATCACAGCGCCGAACCTTCGGGGTAAGCGCGGGTGTTGACCATAGTTGAAACTGAAAGCCAGAAACACACGCATAACATGTCTGACAAAGTGCTGCCTCATGTCTAACCTGAGGCGTAGGCGGTAAGCCACATGTGGGTAAGATCGAAATACAACAATGATGCATAATTAAGCACGCTGATACCTACTTTCTCGGACAACCTCTGTCACAAAAAGGACTACTACTTACTATCTTTTGGTTATAATCATCATAATTCTAAAGGCTCATTCTTTTTGGATACGAGTATAAGACACATCCCTCTTAATACCCTCACGTACTTCTAGCCCTTATGTTCAATTCCTGCATAACTCATGGGCTCGTCCAGACCATTAAAGAAAAGTTGAGCCCGAAGACTAGAAGAACATAAGTGGAAGGGTGGCCTATCTAAGGGAATCGCTTGTCAAACTCTAACCTCGGTATACCGGGGTTCGAGTTGACGTACGTGACGTACGTGAGGGTATGAACGACTCTGTAAGAGTCTACAATGTCTTGACGATGGGAACTTTCTGCACCGGCTCACTGCTGAGCTCGAGTCTCCTCTCATACTGAGAAGGGTTAGGCCAATAGTCCACCACGCTGGCCCAATGCGGATTTGCAGACTTCACACACGCAGAGAATTGAAAAATTCTCTGGTGTGCAGGTTTCCTCACGATGTTTTCCTTCACCGTTTGAGACACGTGATATTTAATTTCTTTAAATGCACACAACTGAAAAGTTGGAGGTACTTTTTGCACAATTATTGTATAATCGTTGTAGGTGGAATGCGGCGCGCAATGCTCGCAGAGCGGACGACCTCGCCGGGTGCTGGACGACGCGGGCAGACTCACACTCACCGTCAAGAAAGAGGCTTCAGGTTAGACAAGCATTAAAAAAACTCATATAGGTAACATGCAAACAGCTAGCGATTACTTAAAAACATGACCAATGTTTACTTTCCTAAAGGTTAGGAGGAGTCATTATATGGTTTATACATGTCTTTACTTCTTACAAGTTTATCATCATCATTATCGATCTTGGCAGAAGAATGGGATCAGAGCATATTGTACTGAGGGAAGTTATGACTTACTCACTAGCTTCTTCTTAATCGTCCACTCGTGAGTGGTTGCAGCGATGAGCGACGCCTTGCATGCGTGCAATGCTCTTCCACTTTTGGAGATTGGCTGCAGTATGGATGATTATGTAGCAGACTTGACTAAATCCGTCGAGCGGGTTGGAGATCGGCCTCTGAAGATGCACTACCAACCGCTCAATTGAATCATGATTTCTGGAGATGTGGCTAAAGAACTTTAAAACCCGTAAAAGCACATTCGACAAAAGTCTTTCTTGTAACTTTACTTCATTGAGAATGGAAATGTTGGTTCTGAACGCTGTCCAAGGAAGTCCAACAAACGTCTCCAACACCACTTCTCACTCACTAGCTACGTTTCATCATTATTAGCCAATGGAGTTCCATTGACGGACATATACCTCTTGTAGAGACTACAAAATACCATGGGCTTGAACCGCATGTATCCACCGGCACCCTGTTATTAGCTTAATGACCCTACCCACCTAGTAGGGGCTGCGTTTTGCGGTGCAGGGTCGTCACCTTTTGACCTTACGAGCACATTGTGTTGACGTTCCAGACTCTTCAATCGTAGCGTCGAAGAGTGTCAAGAAGTCATCGGATCTGCTGCCCGATCTACACACGTACCGCGCCTCGCGCAGCAAAACACGCAGCTCCGTCAAGGTAAGAGGCTGATTCATCATCATCGTCATATAATAGCTAATCATCGGGCGAGATTGCAGTCAATCCGCATTGGGCCAGCGCGGTGATCGATAAGCCTCTCATTCTAAGAGGATATACTCTCTTATCCTCAACAGTGAGCTAACAACGGAGTTGTTAATGATGATGATGATGATGATGATGATGATGATGATGATGATGATGATGATGATGATGATGATGATGATGATGATGATGATGATGATGATGATGATGATGATGATGATGATGATGATGATGATGATGATGATGATGATGATGATGATGATGATGAGGAAGATGATATGCACAGTTGATCAAGCGTACAATTTACCAATGTAAGAAGGCGGTTGTTTCAGACGCGGCGAGGGTACTCCCTGCACTGTTGGCTACCGGAAGACGAACCTACGCCGATAAGGTACCAAGCATTTTTCTTTTATAAAGTGATAATGGACAGCCCAAGCAGATAACCCACCTGATGGTAAGTGGAAAACTATCGGTTATACAATAGATTTTAATGCCACTGTCTGTTGCACAAGTGATTTTTGTGCAAGATGGACTTAATAATAGACAGCTCGAGTGCTACAATGGCTGATTACGTGCAGTGGCTATACAGCACGTAATACACTACTTTTTCTGATGGTAAATGGAAAAACCATCGACTATACATATAGCTTTTTTATGCCACTGTCATCTGATGAAGGCCATTGTAGCACAGGTAATTTTTGTGCTATGCGGTGAAACCGAATTGCACAATAAACAGTGTGAGTGCTACAATGGCTAATTACAAGCAATGGCGTACACTACTTTTTCTGATGGTAAATGGAAAAACCATCGACTATACAAATAGTGTTTTATGCCACTGTCACGTAGTGAAGGCCATTATAGCACGAGTGTTTTTTGTGCAATGAGCTGAATACGAATTTCATAATAGACAGCACGAGTGCTACAATGGCTAATTACGTGCAATGGCGTAAAATAATTTGTCTACTATCATAATAAAATAAATAAAAGACTAACTTGAAGCTTAACAACTACTTTGTTAAGTAGTTGTTAAGATTCAAGGTCATGTATTGGTAGACATAGACATTAGTGAAGGTTTTTTTGCAGAGCACGTAACGGACTGGCAGTGGAGGGCAGTGCTATCGTACCTCACCGGAAACCGCGAGTGCCTTCGATGAGTGAGCGAGATCTCACTCGAGGACCCTTCTCAAGACACCTCCGTCATCTCTTCTAACCTCCTCTTCCGTCCTTTAATGCGTGAGTGAGATCGCACTAGATTGCTTTCAATGAATTACCGAGATCTCACTCAAAGACCCTTCTCAAGACTTCACCGCCATCTCCTTTTACCTCCTTTTCCGTCCTTTAATGTGTGAGTGAGGTCGCACAAGACTGCTTTCAATAAATAAGCGAGATCTCATTTGAGGACTCTTTCAAGGCTTATCAGTCATCATTCTCAAATACGACCTCCTATTACTTTAATGAGTGAGTGAGATCTTACAGGATTGAGTTCAATGTGTCAGCGAGATCTCACTCGAGAACGCTTTTCAAGACATCTCCTTTTCCTCTTCTAACCTCTTTTTCCGTCCTTTAATGCGTAAGGGAGATCGCACTAGATAGCTTTCAATGAATTACCGAGATCTCACTCAAAGACCCTTCTCAAGACTTCACCGCCATCTCCTCTTACCTCCTTTTCCGCCCTTTTATGTGTGAGTGAGGTCGCACAAGATCAATTAATAAGCGAGATCTCGTTTGAGGACTCTTTTCAAGACTTCTCAGTCATCATTCTCAAATACTTTCCTATTACTTTAATGAGTGAGTGACATCTTACAGGATTGAGTTCAATGAGTCAGCGAGATCTCACTTGAGGACCCCGCTCAAGACACCTCCGTCATTTCTTTAATATATGACCTCCTTTTCCTTCCTTTAATTAGTGAGATCTTACAGGATTGCCTTCGTTAAGTGAGCGAGATCTCTCTCGATGACCCTTTTTTGAGCACCTCCATCATCTCTTCTAACCTCTTTCTAAATAAGACCTCCTTTTCCTTTAATGACTGAGTGAGATCTTACAGGATTGCCTTTATTGAGTAAGCGAGATATCACTTGAGGACCTTTCTCAAGACGGCCTTTTTTATTATTTTTTCCTCTATTAACCTATACGAACTGTACTTACAAATTAGCGGACGTCCCCAATTTCTTCCGCATAAGATCTGCCCCCATAACCAAGTGGCACGTCGATTCTCTTTCTACAAACGCTAACGCTTCATAAACTAATAAAATGTATGCTATGTATGGGAATGACAGATCCGATAACTTGATCACGTGACCTGCCTAAAGCCATACATTTTATATTTTAAAAGCGTTTGCGATTGTAGAAAGAGATTCGACGTGTCACATGACTACAGACCCTGGATTGTTTTATTCACAGTTTTTCTGATGTCCCATCTCAATGAAATAATAACTTACTAACTAACCCTATGTAAAAGTAGGTATTTTTGAAATGCCTAAATATATTATTGTGAACATAAAGACAAACAGACAATGTTTTTTATTATTTTACTATCACTTCAAGGTCCGTTCTTAATTATTATTGGAACTTAAATTATATGTAAAGAACATGATTGGTATAGTATTTAATACTTTTCTGTTTTGTATGTTAATAAATATTTATATAACTATACTATTACATAGATTAAGTTAGAAACGAAAGTAGTGATCCTAGTAAAAAAAATATGTACGTACAAAATTGTTAACCAATTATAAAGCTGTTTTTAATTGTATTTTGTATTTTTATTTCTATAATTAAATAAAAATTATTACATTACTATTCAATGAGATTATTTTTGCTATTCTCCTACAATGGGGATGATGACTTGGTATGAATGTATTGATTTTTATGATACATTCGGGTAAATAACGTTGTTGTTAACTAATTTATACATAAAAAGCAAAGATTGTCTGGATATTTGCAAAATAAATGAGATTATAAAATTTCAAAATCTATTAAAAATCTTTTATCGTAATTAGATGAAAATTCATACAGTTTTAGCTTCCTTACATTAAATAATGTAACATTTTTTAATAAATGAACTATAAAAATAAACGCACAAATAAAAAAGATATTAGTATTTTTGTTTGAACGCGCATACAAATGTAACGACCATTACATTACCTACGACGTCATTAGTTCGTGCCATTTTGTATGGGGCGTTTTTCAGAAATCCGCGGCAACGCCGCGGATATTTGCAATCATTACTTTCGGATATTTGCAATCATTATTTGCGGATTTAGCTCCGAAAGTAATGATCGCAGATACCCTGTTCCTTTTATAAAATTGCTTTACCATTAACATACTCTTAATTTATATACAATTTAAAAAACTGTCATCATCCCTATTGGGTATGGATAATTGTAGAGTTAAAATCTGGTGAGAATGCTCCAGTTTCGGAGTGAAAACTTACTTTGAGGCAACGATATTTATATACTAGAGATAGGTATGGCACTAGTGCGTCGAAACTGAGGCGGACAAATGTGGCTATTGGAAATTGTGGCGGACAAATGAAATTAAGACAATTAATTTCATTTAGTCGCTTATCAAACAACGAAAGATATTTTAACAAATAATACCTAAAAATTGTCTAATGTCGAGTTGTGTGTTCAGGAAGTGTAAAAACTATATATAGGTACATAAATATATAACGTAAGTAAACACAAAATAGCGCATGTGTGGAACAGCTGAGTTTGGATCACTTTTTGCGGTGATTTTGTAGGCACGTAACATATTTACAAGTATAAAATATCGTTCCTTTGAGGGCACAGAACAGACAACGATAAAAGCTAACGCTTTTAGCAATAGAAGTAGCAAGGGGGCGTGGCCCGCGTACACCCGGGTGTGCGGAACATCGCAAGCGTGTCCGCGCATGTACTAGCAGTCTTGTTTTGTTCTGTGACAAAAGGAATAAATAATAACAACTTTAAAGTAAGGGTGACATATTTCATTTTTCACTAAATATTAAACAGCCATTTAGGCCACGCCCCTGGGTACGCTGGGTTCAATACAAAGAATTGACACTTTATAAATCTAGTTACCTCTTATATCTGTGTTTGAGGGTATTTGTAAGGTTTAGGTGTCGTTGCCGCTTGTTTGCTTCATTGTCACTAAATATACTTCGTGAAGACATTAAATTCAATTCTTTTATTTATGAAATAAATAAATTTTACAAATAATTTAAGAAACAACCCTTAAGCCTACTTTGTTTTTTCCTTCTTACCCTTAGAATTATCTTTTTTCACTACCCTCCTTATCAGCTTAATTCCTACAACTAATACTATCAGCAGTACAACAAGTATATCTAAATGCATCTTCTGGTAACAAGGCACAGATAGGGCAGGTGACTTCAAATGGCTGGCTCCTCCGGTTGCGACCACGTGTTCTATCCAGAAGACCAGCTCGTCACCTGGTTGCTGGTTTCTGTTGTGGTAGATGAACGATAACTCTTTCGCCTTTGCTTTGTATCTGTAAAAACAGGATAAATAATTAATTATTAATGTTATTGTGGACAGGGGTATCACTGTTGATATAAATAAGAGGGTATTTGATGACTTGAGCTGAGTTGTTTGTGAGGCAGCGTAGATACCGTCACGCTGCCAGTCACGTTATTGATTATGTGCAATTGTGTGTAATTATTATGCCAAAGCTCACATGTTGGTCCCCAAGCATCGGTAGGTATGCTAAAATGACTGGCACACCAAAGTGTACGGTTATTTATTTAATTTTAACTATTATTATAATAATTAATGTAACTTACTTGTTACTTTCCAACATTTTCTGTATAGCGACATATATGTGGTCAGCCATGTCTTCTGCCAACGTGATCGCGATGCCAAAGCCCTTCTTGGCCACGGAGCGCATATTAACGTATTGGTCCCCAGCTATCGGTATGCCAATGACTGGCACGCCGAAGTGTATGGCCTCAGTCGTTGATAGCTGGCCGCCGTGCGTGATGAAGAATTTCAGGTTTGGGTGAGCTGAAATTATCAAATTATACATACGAATAATAAAGGTCATTAACTATACTAAAAGGTTATTTATTTATTTATTTATTTATTTGGTCCACCAGTGACTGTTGCAGCATTTACACAAATACAATCTAAAAAAAACACAAACACAAGGCTCTGCACAATCAAATGAAGGTAGACACGGCATGCACATTTCCGTAATATTAAAATAAATTGACGATTACATTAAATCAATTACATAAGAAAAATTTTTTTTTTTTTTTTTTATTTATACTTTATTGCACAAAACAAAAACAATAACAAAGAAAACAAAGGAAAACATAGAAAACAAGTATGTGCAAAGGCGGTCTTATTGCTTATAGCAATATCTACCAGACAACCTTTGGATAAAGGATTTAATGTAATTAATAAAATGCGGGATAGTGCAACAAAAAAAATATATATATATAATAATAAAAATAGTATATTTATATATACTACATGTATAAATATAAAATATACATAATATATAATAAAATAAATAAATAAAAATATACATTTTACAGGTTAAGAGGTAAAGTTTGTGGTAGGGTTAAGGTAATCTCTGGATCTACTTAACCGATTTTAAAAATTCTTTTACCACTGGAAAGCCACGTTAATTATGAGTGTCATACTTTATCTCACAGGAATAGGAACTACGCGGGAAAACCGCGAGATGTCGGCTAGTTTAACTAGTTATTAATATACGGACGAGTAATAATACTGAAAATATGTTAGAAGAAAGGAAAGCTCAGTAGGTGTCTCAGTACACAGCCCGACCCAGATCCCGAACCCAGGACCTCGTGATTTAAAGCCATAAAGGCTAACCACTGAACCAGCGAGGCAGTTCTTTATCTAAACCAAAAAAAAAAAAAATAGTTCGTAAATACGTTACTTTTTTTTTTTTTTTTTTAAAGGTAAATTCATCCTTTTTACCATTCCTTTACGGTGCAAGGCTTTGTGCTTTTAATAAAAAGCACGGTGGGATCCGCCCCATCGCTGTTGGTTGTACTTTTCGCCGTTTGGCGGCAAAATTAGCGTGTAGACACATTGTCACTACCCTAAAGGAAAAGTTTCAACCTATTCAAGTAGGGTTTGGTAGTAAAGGTGGTTGTGAGGCAGCAGTACATTCGGCTCGTACATTCTTAAAGAATGGCGAGGTTGAAGTACTGCTCAAAGTAGACGTGAAAAATGCTTTCAATTCTTTGGATAGGGCAACTTTGCTGAACGAAGTTTCAACGCATCTTCCTGAAATTTACCCATATGTTTGGCAATGTTACAGCTCAGATACCAAATTGTTTTTTGGAAATAACGGTATTAAATCTAGTGTAGGCGTCCAGCAGGGGGATCCTTTAGGTCCAGCCCTTTTCAGCTTAGGGATACATAGCCATATCTCAAATTTAACATCTAAATTTAACATATGGTATCTTGATGATGGAACTATTGGAGGCAACGTGATTGATGCCTTAAAAGATCTTAACGAAGTTAAGCAAAAATTTAGTCAAATTGGTTTAGAATTAAATTACTCGAAATGTGAATTATTTTTCACGGAAAGACTGTCGCAAGAACGACAATTACAGGCTTTTGAATTATTTAATAGAATTGCTCCCAATATTAAAATAGTTAACAAGCAATCACTTTGCCTACTTGGTGCTCCTCTTTATGACGAAGCCATTCAACCCAATTTGGATCAAAAACTCAAAACATTTTCGGCTAATACAGACAAATTGGGCTCTCTAAATTCTCACATAGCTTTTTCGATTCTAAAACATTGCCTTTTTGTACCTAAATTAATGTACGTTTTACGTTCTAGCCCAATTTGGAAATTTCCTGGTCAACTCGAAAATATGGATGCCACCTTACGAATCACACTTGAAAAAATTCTAAATTTGCATTTCGATGATCAGTCTTGGAACCAAGCTACTTTACCGGTCAAATACGGTGGCATCGGCGTGCGAAAAATTTCTAGTGTTGCTCTTCCGGCTTTTCTTTCCTCTGTGCATAGTATAAAAGAGCTCAGTTCTCGTATTCTTAATTCCAATTCAGTTTGCATAACCTATGCCACAGAGGCTCTAAAGAGTTGGAAGGTCAGATGTCCCAACGTTGACATCCCAAAGGAACGTACTACACAAAAACTTTGGGATGCTCCATTGGTTCAGCTGACACATGAAAATTTAGTTCAAAATCTTACAAGTGCTGTAGATAGAGCCAGGCTTCTAGCATTATCCGAAAAGGAATCTGGGTATTGGCTCCATGCCTTGCCATCGAAAAATCTTGGCACTTTATTAGACAACGAAAGTTTTCGTGTGGCTCTAGGACTCAGATTGGGTACACCATTGTGTTTAGAGCACAAATGTCCATGTGGGAAAGAGGTGAGTAAATTTGGAATCCACGGGCTTTCATGCCAAAGGAGTGGCGGTAGGCTATTTCGGCATGGCTCTCTTAATGACATAATAAAAAGGGCTCTTGCCACCATAAATATTCCTGCGCTAATCGAGCCGTTAGGAATCAGTCGGGATGATGGCAAGAGACCTGATGGATTGACGCTGGTTCCCTGGGAAATGGGGCGGGCCCTAATGTGGGACGCTACATGCGTCGACACATTAGCACCGTGTCATATCAGGGAGACAGAATCAAGGCCGGGAGCCGCAGCAGAAAAAGCTGAAACCGGTAAGTGGCTCAAGTATGCCTCTCTGACAGAGAGTTACATATTTGTACCTTTTGCCGTGGAGACCCTTGGGCCATGGAGTCGCAGTGCCAAAAAATTTTTCCGTACTATTTCACCGCGGCTTGTTGCCTCGACTGGTGACAGAAGGGCTGGCTCATTTTTTGCGCAAAGGATCAGCCTGGCTGTCCAACGCGGAAATGCAGCCAGTATTCTTGCCACCATTCCACGTGGGCATGATTTGTATAGTTATTAGGATAAGTTAGCTTAAGTTCCTTATTGTATTCTTTCTCAATAAAAAAATAAAAAAAATACGTTACTTATAATAAGTGCGTACTTAGATAGTTTACAATATGCGTACTTAGATTTTTTTTATTCTTTACAAGTTAGCCCTTGACTACAATCTCACCTGATGGTAAGTGATGATGCAGTCTAAGATGGAAGAGGGCTAAATTGTTAGGAGGAGGATGCAAATCCACTCTCCTTTTGGTTTCTACACGACATCGTACCAGAACGCTAAATCGCTTGGCGTTACGTCTTTGGCGGTAGGGTGGTAACTAGCCACGGCCGAAGCCTCCACCAGCCAGACCTGGACCAATTAAGAAAATCTCAACCTGCCCAGCCGGGAATCGAACCCAGGACCTCCGTTTTGTAAATCCACCGCGCATACCACTGCACCACGGAGGCCGTCAGATAGTTATCAATATAAGTAGTTAGGTATTACGCACGTATTATACATACGCGTTTTACAAAAAAGTATACGTATTTTTGCATTTGAAATATTGTATGCATAACACTTTAGATGTGAAAGAAACGTCGCGGACAAAAGCTAATAATATAACTCATCGTGGGTGAGGTATAAATATAACTGAATTCAACTCTATGATCCATCATATCCATGGATTTTGGTACAAAAATAATCTATTTGTCAATCCAGTGTGCTTATATATAATTTCAGCCAATTGGTTGGTTATTGGTTCATTAGATGAAACCTGAAATAGTAACGTACCTACTTTCGCATTTTTAATATAAGAACATCAAATTGAAAATTTTGAAATACCCGCGAATGTCATGAAATTATTAATTACACTCTCGATCAAGTCATCAATATTCTCTTTCAGTGCGCTTTCATTTGAGACCGCACTCGAGTATATTTGCAGACATTCGGTCATTCTTACCCACTTTCACCCCTAAAACTTTTAAACGGCTCAACAGATTTGCATCAAACATATCTAAGAACAATCGCGCATAAGCCACCTTTAAAACAAAAAAAAAACTAAATTGTAATCGCTTCATCCGTTCGGGAGCTATGGTGACACAGACAGACAGACACGTCAAACTTATAACACCCCTCTTTTTGCGTCGGGGTTAATTATAGTATTATTTTGATGTGACGGCCTTCGTGGCGCAGTGATATGCGCGGTGGATTTACAAAACGGAGGTCCTGGGTACGATCCCCGGCTGGACAGATTGAGGTTTTCTTAATTGGTCCAGGTCTGGCTGGTGGCTAGTTACCACCCTACTGACAAAAGACTTACCGCCAAGGATTTAGCGTTCTGGTACGATATCGCGTAGAAACCGAAAAGGGGTGTGGATTTTCATCCTCCTCCTAATAAGTTAGCCCGCTTCCATCTTAGATTGCATCATCACTTACCACCAGGTGACATTGTAGTCAAGGGCTAAATTGTAAAGAATGAAAAAAAAAATTCATCCTCCTCCTAACAAGTTAGCCCGCTTCCATCTTAGACTGCATCATCACCATTAGTTGAGATTGTAGTCAAGGGCTAACTTGTACAGAATGAAAAAAAATAATTTCATCGTCCTCCTAACAAGTTAGCACGCTTCCATCTAAGACTGCATCATCACTTACCATAAAGTGAGATTGTAGTCAAGGTCTAACTTGCAAAGAATAAAAAAAAACATACCGAGTATAGCCAACTGTGGAGCCCATTTAACCAATTGAACATTAGCCGGAACTTTATCCAAGTCCTCTTCAAATTTCCAAATAACCGTCTGTTTTAGTTTGGCGAACATGTCCAGTAGGGTTTTCTTCATGTTTTCCGACATGTCTGCACTTTTCCAGTTACTGCCCATGCTGAAGTATATTACTCCGTACTTCGCTTCGTCCATAAGCTTCTGTAGATCCTGGAATTTATGAAACGTATTTTTTAGGGTACCGTAAGGCCGCATTCGCACTAGAGTTTTTTTAACGGATGTTAAAAAAAGCATACAACAAATGCATTACGGAGTTACACACGACAGTGTTTACAAACTCTTCAACTTTATAATATTAGTATAGATATTAACGCTTTTTTAACGTCCGTTAAAAAAACTCTCGTGCGAATGGGGGCTAAAACCTGCATTATTAAGTAATTGCTATTATTTTATGCGGGCGTTTATGTGATACTTCTGATTAGATGTTTTTTGGGTAGCTATTTATTATAAAGAGGCGTGATAGACCAGTGGATATGACCTCTTTAATTTAGAGGGCGTAGGTTCGAATGCGGTTCGGAGCATGCACCTCCAACTTTTCAGTTATGTGCATTTTAAGAAATTGAATATCACTTGTCTCAAACGTTGAAGGAAAAACATCGTGAGGAAACCTTCATACCAGATAATTTTCTTAATTATCTGCGTGTCTGAAGTCTGCCAATCCGCAATGGGCCAGCGTGGTGGACTAAGGCCTAACTCCTCTTTTTCTGAGAGGAGACACGTGCTCAACAGTGAGCCGAGTATGAGTTGTTATTTATTCAATAACTATCTTACCTTCGGCAAAGGTTTGACAGTCCTGTCAATATGGTATCCAGCAATGTACTTAGCACTCTGCGGCAATCTAAAGGGCGTGCCGATAGAGGGATGCGAGTTAATAAACATAAAGCTGCCGTTGTAGACCGCCTCGTCGTAAGATGGCAGAGTGAGGCCCTTAGCAGCAGCGATACTTGTGAATGTCTCATGGTATAACGTTTTCTCCCATGGCGTGAAGATTACACTATAAGCAATTAACAAACTCATGACTGTATTCTCCAGGAACGAATACATGTTTTATTAAATGACTAGCGGACGCCCGCGACTTCGTCCGCGTTAATTTCGATGTCAACTTTACTACTACCCCTACCCTACCCTACACAACCCCTACATCTACCCTACCCCTACCCTACCCCTACCCCCACCCTACCCCTACTCTACCCCAACCTACCCCTACCCTACCCATACCTTACCTACACCCTACTCCCATCCTACCCCTACCCCCATCCTACCCCTAACCCCATCCTACACCTACCCTCCCCGTACCCTATCTCTTTCCTACCCCTATCCCACCCGTACCCCTATCTCACGCCTATCCTACCCCTACCCTACCACTTCCCTATCCTACCCGTACCTCTACCCTACCACTACCCTATCTCTACCTCTACCCTACCACTACCTTAAACCCGGCCTTAAACCTACCCTACCCCTACACTACCCCTACGCTTCCCTACCCGTACCCTACCCTACCCTGTAACTTCTCTATCTTACTCCTACCCCTAGCAAAATCGGTCCAGTCCTTCGAGAGTGGTGGTATGACCAAGAGAAATAGAGACTCCTATGCTAATAATATAAAGAGGTAAAGTTCGTGTGGTTGTAGGAGGTAATCTCTGGATCTACTGGACCGATTTGAAAAATTGTTTTACCAATAGAAAGCTACGTTATTTGCGAGTGTTATAGGCTATGTTTGATCCCCATATTCACACGGGAACGGGAACTACGTAAATGAAAGCGCCGGGCGTCATATAGCGGAATTACTGCGTCTTTTAGAAATTTTGTATTATCTCCGAAACTATTTAAGTAATTAACATACTGTAAAGAGCAAATGTTATCTCCATAATATCCTTGAGATTATTAAACAATTTATTTATAATAAGGATTAAAGTTTAGTTGTATAAATAATGACGTAAACCTAAGTATATAAAATTAATAATTTTTAAAACACAAAAGGTACTATATCTGCTAATATATAGAAGATAGATATATGGCGTCGCGGACTTTTTTGTAGAACTTTTAAAGATACATAAAGTCTCTATACATTAATTTCAATTTTACACAATGGTTAAGGCAGCGCATGCGAATAAGTCTGTTTAAAAGGTTTTTAGTCCGACCTGTATGACAAAAACTGTGATAACTCGGCTAATATATATGATACCAATATAAAATATAGCCTATAGCACTCCCCGATAATGTAGCATTCTATTGGTGAAAGAATTTTTAAAATCGGACCAGTAGTTCCGAAGATTACCCCATTTAAAAAATGTGACAAACTTACAAACTTTACCTCTTTATAATATTAGTATAGAGTATAGATGGCGTTTTGGGCACGTACAATGAAAAACACAAACAAAACTGATTTACAAAGCGAGGGTATTTGGAAATGTTGAAAGGCGAAGGCCAAGAACGTACCTGGAACAAATACAGGACATCTATACTAATATTATAAAGCTGAAGAGTTTGTTTTGATTGAACGCGCTAATCTCAGGAACTACCGGTCCGATTTGAAAAATTCTTTCAGTGTTAGATAGCCCATTTATCGAGGAAGGCTACAGACTATATTTTATTCTCGTATTCCTACGGGAACGGGAACTACGTGGGTGAAACCGCGCAGCGTTTACTATTTTTTTAATAAAGGCCGAGATCTTAACCGGTGAACTTGTATTAAATGACTGATAAGAATGAGAAAAGTAAGGGAGATAAGATAAGGGTCGTAGCAAGTGGATGTGGTATTTGCCTACCCCTAAGGAAACGAGGCAAGATGCATGTATGTATGGACGGTCCAAGTAGATTGTAAGAAGAAAACCATGTTCCTACTTATACTAATATTTTAAAGAGGTAAAGTTTGTGGTGTTTTAGAGGGTAATCTCTGGATTTACTGAATAGGTTTGGAAAATTGTTTTACCACTAAAAAGCCATGTTATCTGTGAATGTCATAGGCTATATTATCCCCGTCCTCCTACGGGAACGGGCACCACGCGAGTGAAAGTGATTGAAGTCGGCTAGTCTTCTTTAAACTAAAATAACAGGCATTCACCTAAATATAAGCATCTTTTTCATCATAGTATAAAACTCGAGGAATCTCTCCCAATAGCTCAGTGGCGGTCTACTGGCAGAGAAGATGTCCACATTAAACGCTGGGTTCGGTACCTCGTCGATGAGCTTCATGACTTGCCAGTGAGCTTCTGTAGATGCGAACCAGATCAGTGGGCACTGGAATAGAGGAGCTATCCTGGAAAAGTAAGATAGCACATCATCATCATCAATACACACGAATATTTAACTTCTTATGAGGTTTATATTTTGCTATAGACCTCCTAAGAAGGCTTGAGCTCTCAAGGTGCTGGAATGGTGACCTCGCACCGGAACTAACGACGCGAGTCGCAGGGATTCGCTGGACGTAGGCGGCTCAGGATCGTGATGTTTGGAAGTCCCTACAAAAGGTCTATTTCCTACAGTGGACGTCCATCGGCTGACATGATGATGATGATGAAGTGAAGGTGAAGAAGTATCCTGAATAAACGCAAAAGTTACTGGACTGATTTCAAAAATTCTTGCACCAATAGAAATCGCAGTAATAACCGAGCTAATCTTTGAAACGGCTGAACTTATTCCAAAGGGAAAATAGAGTAGATTATTAAGAAACATTTAGGCTACTTTTAACCGACTTCAAAAAGGACGAGGCTCTCGGAAAAATCTTCGGATAAATCCATGGTTCTCGCAAGATTTTTAAAAAACTGAAATCCACGCGGACAGGGACGCGGGCGATTGCTTGTTCATGTTGGTACTGAATACTTTGTTATTAACGCTCAGTGATTATTCTTATCGATAGAGTAACCATAATATTGATAGTTAATTGTTATCTAGTGATAGTAGTATTGCATTTGTATGTAACATCTTCAATGACAAATCACTAAACACTTCTTATAGATATCTACTTTAATCATCATCATGACATAACACTACTAACCTAGCGATGACGTCAGAGAAGAACCACTAAAGCACCACCGCATGGGACTTCTGCTTGGGATCCTTGAGGAACTGTATTCCCTTGTTTATGCTGAGTGTGAAATACATGATCATCATGATTTAACACTACTAACCCAGCGATGACGTCAGAGAAAAACAAATCAAGCTTCTGCTTGGGATCCTTGAGGAACTGTATTCTCTTATGTATGCTATGCGTGAAATAAATGATCATCATGATTTAACACTACTAACCCAGCGATGACGTCAGAGAAGAACCATTCAAGCACCACCGCATCAAACTTCTGCTTGGGATCCTTGAGAAACTGCACCAGCTCTTCAGTGCCCAGGATTTTCTTGTGTATGTCATACGTGAAGTACATGAAGAACACTGAGTCACCAAAGTTCCCTTTGCCAACCATATTCTTTATTTTGTACGTGTCATCTGTAAAATCGATATTATAACACATTTGCTCGTAAAGTATCTCTTATTTCACCAATTTCAATATTGTAATATATCTCATTACGCACATGTGCCGTAATATAAGGTAAAATGCACAGTAGTAAGGTTTCCTCACGATGTTTTACCATCACCGTTTGAGACACGTAATATTTAATTTCAATAAATAAATTGCAACCATTTCATCATAGCCGTGATAGCCCAGTGGATATGACCTCTGCCTCCGTTTCCGGAGGGTGTGGGTTCGAATCCGGTCCGGGGCATGCACCTCCAACTTTTCAGTTGTGTGCATTTAAAGAAATAAATATCACGTGTCTCAATCGGTGAAGGAAAACATCGTGAGGAAACCTGCATACCAGAGAATTATCTTAATTCTCTGCGTGTGTGAAGTCTGCTAATCCGCATTGGGCCAGCGTGGTAGACTACTGGCCTAACCTGGCATTCTGAGATGAGACTCGAGCTCAGCAGTGAGCCGAATATGGGTTGATGACGACGATTATAATTATTATGCTTTCGTAGGCGACGTTGCAGGCTAGAAAATTCCATAAAACTATTACCGTTAGCCATAGATGCCTTCATCTTTTTCCCTGTCTCTTCTAGATTTACTTCTGTTAGGTTTGGAGATGGCTTTTCCGTCGGAAATGAAGTGACGTGCACAACCTGGAATCATCATTTGTTAATTATTTATTTCATCATCATCATTAACAACCTAATACCGCACATTAGAGATAGTGGCGTGCATGGGGTGTTTAACTAGAGTGTGCACTGCATGTACAATTTTATTACAAAGTGAAAAGAATCCTTTTTCAATGCAGGTTCATAAAGACCCCTTTTTTTATTCTTTACAAGTTAGCCCTTGACTACAATCTCACCTGATGGTAAGTGATGATGCAGTCTAAGATAGAAGCGGGCTAACTTGTTAGGAGGAGGATGAAAATCCACACCCCTTTTAGTTTCTACGCGGCATCGTACCGGAACGCTAAATCGCTCGGCGGTACGTCTTACTAGGTAACTAGCCGCGGCCGAAGCCTCCCACCAGCCAGACCTGGGCAAATTAAGAAAATCTCAATCTGCCCAGCCGGGGATCGAACCCAGGACCTCCGTCTTGTAAATCCACCGCGCATACCACTGCGCCACGGAGGCCGCCAAAAAAACCCCTTTAGGATAGGCAGTGCATTTTTTGCATCTATGGAGTATCATACTTCCAAACATCACGATCCTGAGCCGCTTGCATCCAGCGAATCCCTGCGACTCGCTTGATGTAGTCAGTCTACTTGGTGGAGGGTCGACCAACACTGCGCTTTCTAGTGCGGGGTCGCCATTCCAGCACCTTGGGACCCCAACGTCCATCGGTTCTACGGACTATGTGGTCTCGCACGTTGCCATTTCACGACTCGTTCAGCTATATTTGTGACTTTGGTCCTTCATATCTGATTCGATCACGCAGAGACACTACGAGTATAGATGTGTGACTCTGAGATTTCTTATGAGGCCCATAGCAAGCGAGCATAGCTGGGCACCGTTAATCAAATAGTTAACTACGTTAATCGTTAATCCGCTACAAAAAAAGTTAGCTTCGTTAAACGTTAAAGCGTTATATTCCGGAAGAATTAACGCAAGTTAACGTTAATCGTTAATCCGTTAATATGACTGGTTAATATTGCATTTTTATATCATTGTGTGAGATCCCCATTGGAAAAATAAGGGTGAGCACTGGGGAAAAGTGCCATAATTTGTTTTTAGTTGATTTTATCTATAATTTTAATATAAATATAGTAATTTGTTGATTTCTTTGAAAAAAAAAATCTTTCATCATTTCTTACTTGTCTAAACCTGTTAATAGCGTCGCGCGGTAAATAGTGGGCATCGGACTAACGATTAACGGACTTCTGCATATTAACGGAAGTTAACGGGTCCGTTAACATTTTTAATAGTTAATCCGTTAATCAAAATGTTAACTTCGTTAATTAACTATTAACGGATTAACGAGTTAATGCCCAGCTATGTAAGCGACCAAGTCTCGGAACCATAGGTCATCACTTGCAACACGCACTGTTCGAAGATTCAGTGGAAAAAAAGAAGGAGAGGGGAAGATCGAAGAAGAACCTTCAGGCACTGAGGAATTTCGGACGAAAAGATATTGCGAAGTTTCACGAAAGAGGCGAACCGCCGAATCGAAGTACCTAACTGTACCATACGTCCTAGGTATATGCATTCGCCTACAATTTTGAGTGCAGCGTTCTGAACTATAATTGGGTGGAGCGATACATGAGCGTTACACATTATTTGGGGGCAAGGGTTATAATGTTAAATTAATTAATGACCACATTCAGATGTTAATTATAATGTCAAAGACCGAAGGTAATAACGTTCTCTGAAGCAATGGGTGTAACACCACAATTCCCCAAATCCGGCCATAGAACCAAACAGGTAACTATTTAATTAACTAGCCAACGCGGTTCTACCTCAGTAGTTCCCGTTCCCTTGAAAATACGGGGATAAAATATAACTTATGACACTAGCAAATAACGTGGCTTTCGAGAGGTAAAAGGATTTTCAAAATCGGTTTAGTAGATCCAGAGATTAATCCCTACAACACCATCAAAATGTATCTCTTTATCAGTGGCGTAGGTTACCTTGGAGGGGCCCCGTATCAAAGTTAGTGGGGGAGGGGGGGGGGGGGGGGGGGTTTTAAGTAACCAGCGGCAAATCCCAAAAATCTCTTTAGCAGTTATTTTAAATTATGTTTTATTTGCAACGAGAAGCACCAAATTAAGTAAGATTGTAGGATACATTTTACTAATTTTTTTACACACGGTAGCTACGCTCCTACTCTTTATAATATTAGTATGGATCATATATCTAACAGCACTTAATGCTGCATATAAATTGATCATTTAGGTTAATTACATAACTTACTTACGAATGTGGGTTGATAACGAACACGAGTAGTTCGGTGTTTCGCTATTAGCAATACATACCTCATGACCAGCTTCTAACAGCCTATTGACGACCCCGTGACCCAATATGCTGTGACTCTTGGAGTACATCGGGAAGAACACCAGGATCCTCAACGCTTCACTGGATGACATCATTAGAGCTATGGCTAAGCCGAAAACGATGATATTCTTCGCCATCTGCAGGTAGAAAAAAAAAATTCAGCAATTGAGTTTGTCTGGTAGTTTCGGTAGTGGCTAGTTACCACTCTACGGGAAAACACGAACTGCCATGCGATTTAGTTTTGGTACGATATCGCATAGAAATTGTATTTTTTTTTTAATCTTTACAAGTTAGACCTTGACTAATATCGCAGCTGATGGTAAGTGATGATGCAGTCTAAGATGGATGCGGGCTAATTTGTTTGGAGGAGGAGGAAAATCCACACCCCTTTCGGTTTCTACACGACATCGTACCGGAAAGCTAAATCGCTTGGCGGTACATCTATGCCGGTAGTGTCGTAACTAGCCACAGCTGAAGCCTTTCACCAGCCAAACCTGGAACAATTAAGAAAATCAATCGGCCAAGCCAGGGATCGAACCCAGGACCTCCGTTTTGTACATCCACCGCGCATACCACTGTGCCACGGAGGCCGTCAAAGAATATAGCTTGTAATTCCTCAGTTAAAATTTTATTACCGTTAATAAAGTTATGAAGTCACAGTTAATATTATCTATATATAATAATAATAATAATAAAAGACATTGTAAACTAGTTGTCAATCAAACAATATTAATCTTAGACACGTGATTCAAAGATGAAGATAACATCTCTAGCTTCTAGGTCATATTCATAAGTCATAATAATTATCCCACAGATCTGCATTGAGACGGTATGGTGGGTCAAAAGTCGCCTCTTTTCTCGTATAAGATAGGCATCCAATACCCCGCATTGAGACAATAATGAATTAATAGACTATGTAGAATATGTAGACTAAGGAATTTAAGAAATATACCTAACGTTTCTCAAACGGTAAAGGAAAAACATCGTGAGGAAACCTGTATACCAGACAATTCTTAATACTGCGTGTGTGAAGTCTGCATTGGGCTAGCGTGGTGGACTATTGGCCTAGCCCCTCTCATTCTGAGAGGAGACTCGAGGTCAGCAGTAAGCCGAATATAGGTTGATGATGAATGGAACCAATTCGGTTACGGAAAGGATGCCCGATATATGATAGAAGGATTAAAACTTGGAAACTTAACCAACCATTCACAAATGTGGGTTAGAGGGTTTAGCATGACAACTTTTGGTTCTGTAAAGATCACTAGAAGGTCGTGATAATTAGTTTATCTTAATGACAATAAAGGCTATGTTATGACTCTCTCTGAAGAATAAAATCCGGAACGAGGAAATCCGTAGGAGAATTAAATTTATCGACGTAGCCAAAAACGTCAAACAGTTTTTAGCAAACTGTAGTGGGAGTGGGCGAGCCATATTTGTCGCAGAACAGATGGCCGCTGGTGCAGACGTGTTCTGGAGTGGAGACCACGTACCAGCAAGCGCAGTGTAGAACGCCCTTCAGCTAGATGGTCCAACGACATTAAGTGGCTGGATGAAGAAGGCGGAGGATCGTATGTGGAGATGCGCTTTCGAAAAGACCTATGTCCAGCTGTGGACGACGACGACGATGACTTTTTTATATATCTCACGTCACCATATCCTTTAAATTCCGTACACTCTTTGGGTACGGAACCCTAAAGGATATGGTGGACCATATCCTTTAGGGTTTCAGGTCCACTCTTGTACACCATATCATTAAAATTTAAAAAATACAAGGTTTTTATTAAAATCTAAGTAAGTCAATAAATCTAACTAAATAAAAAGAAATAAATGAAATTAAAACCCAAGTTTTTGAGTTATACCAAGATGGCGCCCTTAGAGCAACTATGACATGACAATTGACAGCAAACGTCAAAACGACTACTGCATTCCACATCATCAATCCGCCATTATTACCCGTAGTAGTGTTGCATTTCTTGGGAAATAATGAATATTTCGAAAGAATTAAAGTAAATTCGTAGATTTGTATAATCAAAATTAGTCAAAAAAAATATTTTGTTTTATTTCCGCCAGGGATGACTGATCCTGGGCTCCATACAATTTTGGACCATCTTCTTTGTCATTCAATATTTTGTAGGGACGTAACCGATCTAAAGTATAAAATTATCATTGCATCTAACAGTGTTTAATATCATTGTCGTGTATAATATGATACCGGTGTAAATAAAACTTTACTGCTCTGCATACAGTTATAATCTTAGGCCGCATCTCCACTGAGACGAATCGAATATAAAGCGAGGGTCACACTCGGGCGTTCAACTTGTGCTAATGATAGCGTTCGAATCCCAAGATGTGCCAATTATAGCAAATCTTAACTGGTTTTACAAGAATTGAGGGAATCCTCGTCGTCATGGACCCATATTCGGCTCACTGCTGAGCTCGAGTCTCCTCTCAGAAAGAGAGCCATATGGCCAATAGTCCACCACGCTGGCCCAATGCGGATTGGCAGACTTCACACACGCAGAGAATTAAGATAATTCTCTGGTATGCAGGTTTCCTCACGATGTTTTCCTTCACCGATTGAGACACGTGATATTTAATTTCTTAAAATGCACACAACTGAAAAGTTGGAGGTGCATGCGCCGGACCGGATTCGAACCCACGCCCTCCGGAATTGGAGGCAGAGGTCATATCCACTGGACTATCACGGCTCAGGGAGGGTATCCTCACATATTATTAATAGGTACCTACATCATCATCGTACCTTTTTAACGGTTCTACCCAAGAAACTAAAAAGCGAAAAATAACTCGTATACCTATATGCTACTTCTGATAACTTTGAAGGCGGTGCCAATTCAGTGTCGTGTTTTAATGCTTTAATTAAAAAAAAGTGTTTCTGAAAGAACTACAGTAATTTTGTAATTCTAACAGCTTAATACATCACTGGCTTGGCTTGGTAAGATGTTATTTTTCGCTCTTTACTTTATTGGGTAGGTTAATTTTAGTGTTGGAAGTCGGTTGAAATTTTTTTATAATTTTTTTAATTTACTGACTTTTAACGATCTCCGTGAACCACTGGTGTGCGCGGTGGATTTACTAGACGGTGGGTTCGATCCCCGGCTGGATCGATTGAGGTTTCTGAATTGGTTCAGGTCTGGTTGGTGGGAGGATTCGACCTTGGCTCGAAGGTCGAACCTACCGGCAAACACTTCTTTTTTTTTAAAGTTGGCCTCATGAGTTCTCCTTCATGTACGCAGGTTTTCCCACGATGTTTTTCCTTCATCGTTAGAGACACGTAAAATTGGTGGTGCATGCCCCGGATGCCAATATTTGACCATGACCATATTTGACTTGATAAAATGAGGTAAGTCTAGCCTTTGCTGGCTATTATTCTATTATAAGTGTAATTATTATCTATCTACCCACCTTTGTTTTAAAAATAGAGTCCTCAAACTTCAAGTCTTCAAATCCATCTATATATTTCACAACAATACACGTAGCAACAATGTAGTAAATATTATGCACTTAAAAATAGTCACACGCACACACACGGCCAATGGTCCTTTGCAGACTGAATCACTCGCATACAGCTCGTTGAAATGTTTCAGTACCACGGAATTACATTTATCTAGAGGCCTGCATTAAAAAAATATCTTAATTTACTAAAAATGGTTACAATACCAAGTAGTAAATTTTCTGTGAACAGTTACCTTGATTTCCTTCCCGTTTTTCCATAGGACATAAGTGTCAAGTACTTTTTTTTAATTGTCTTAAATTGATCAATATCGTTCTAACTAATTAAAAAAACATTTTTTAAGACGTGATTACATGAAAATTTTAGTTTTTAAATATTATTTTTATTTTATTTTGGCAAAAACATTCCTTACAAAACAATAATAAACTAGTAAAAAAATACAATCACAATAGACAATACATTGCCGAAAAAGTACAATTATGAAATCCTTAACTTTTGTTTATTGATATCGATATATTTCGGACCCATAATCCATGTACCATACGAAAATTATTTATATTAAATTTGATATGAGTCAACTACCCTAATAATCAAATACGCCAACCAGCATTGGAACAACATGCTGGGTCTAAGCTCCATATCCTCTCTTTTGTAGCTGAATTTTACCGCAATTCAAATAATTTACGGCAAATTAGGTGCAGTATACAAAAAATGCAGCACCCTTGCACAAACGGCGTACGGCATCTAGTTAAATATTCCTCCGTGATACCTAGGTAGGTCCTAGCTCTATGATATAATAATAGTACAAAACCAATTTAAGCTATTGAATACGATACAATAGTAATATTCAACTGTATTTACCTGTTATATTTGCGACATGACAAGGTCATTATGATATCATGAGTCTTACTATGTCAGCCCTCCTTGCGAAGTGGCATGTCGATTCTCTTTCTACGATCGCTAACGCTTCGAAAACTAGAAAATTGTATGGGAATGACATTTGCTATCGACAGGTCACGTAATCAAGATCTGTCATTCCCATACATTTTTCTAGTTTTCGAAGCGTTAGCGATCGTAGAAAGAGAATCGACGTGCTACTTGGCTAGGGGGGCTGTAGCTTTTTACAGTTTCTTCGGTATGATTTATGAGCTTTGGTGGACTTACCTTATCAGCCGATAGACGTCCACTGCTGGATTTAGGCCTCTTGCATTGACCTCCAAGCACAACGGTCTCGAGCCGCCAGCATCCAGCGGCTCCCTGCAACCTGCTTGATATTCTTGGTCCACCTAGTGGGGGGTCGACCAACACTGCGCTTTCCGGTGCGGTGTCGCCATTCCAGCATCTCGGGACCCCCACATCCATCGGCTCTTCGATGTGGCCTGCCCATTGCCACTTCAGCTTCGCGACTCGCTGAGCTATGTCAGTGACTTTGGTTCGTCTGCGGATCTCCTCATTTCTGATTCGATCACGCAAAGCATAGCTCGCTGCATCGCCCGCTGTGTGACTTTGAGCCTTCTAATAAGGCCAAGTCTCGGATCCGTAGGTTATCACTGGCAACACGCACTGATCGAAGACTTCTTCAAGCGCTGAGAATTTCGGATGAAAAGATGTCCCTGAGTTTCCCAAACGCTGCCCAGCCGAGCTGGCTTCAGCGATTAACCTTTTTTCTCGAAATTGGACATATGAGTACCTTGGTAATATTGGTGGACTTACCACGGACATATAGGCTAAGTAGACCTAAAGCCTAGATTTATGGGGGTCGATGGAGCAAAATTGTTCGTCTTTTGTAATGAGCATTCGTGCAAATGTTACATCACAGCAATATACGAGAACATTATATATATAAAATATACATATACATCACAGATATATACAAAATATATCCAGGTCATGTTCATTGCATTAAGGAAAATGGTGTTATTCCCCTGAGGCTTGTACTATTACATTTGTGAGGTTTGTATCCATCATTAGACATCAATAAGGTAAAGAACCTTATTAGTCATGACTTTGTGCTCCGTGCATGTTTCCTCGTGTTTACCCGACTACGGATTTGTGCATGAATAATGTATTTCTTCGTGAGGAAACCTGCATACCATAGAATTTTCGAAATTCTCTGCGTGTTTGAAGTCTGCCAATCAGCATTGGGCCAGCGTGGTGAATTCCTATCCCCTCTCATTCTGAGAGGAGACTCGAGCTCAGCAGTGAGCCGAATATGATGAAAAATTTAAAAAAAATCGAAAAACCGCGGCCGAGCGCCGCCGCACCGCACCGTGTGTCTTCTCCCTCACTTTTTAGTTCAGGAGTTTGTGCTATAGCCCTTTTCATAAAACAAATCCCGTAGACGCGGCGCTAATATCTTATTGGCGCTCATTATCATTTAGCAATGGCGGCGGAAATCAAATTAATGACCATTGTGTTTGGAGGTCCATGCAAGAGGCCTATGTCCAGCAGTAGACGTCTATCGGCTGATAAGGTAATGGCGGTCATTGTCATTTGATTAAGGCGCTGTCACTTTAGTTCAAGTTTTGCCGCGGGACTACTGTCATGAAAAGGACTCTACGTCTATAGTTCAACCTGAAAGCTGAAGGTTTGTCAGCATTACTACAGTATTATATTATGAGAATACTAAGGCTATCAGTCAAGAAGTCCATTTATTTATTTACTTCGTACTATCGTAATTACTCGCAAATGCCAACCGAAGTTTATTTTAGCGCTCACTGTTCGAAAATAAACTACGATTGATGGATTAGTTTTATTTTATTATTTGCTAAGCGCCATCTTTATTTAATATCCTGAACTAGCAATCGGACTGCTTTTTAGCATAAGTGCCGATATACACCACTAGATGGCTCTGACATCGCCTAACATTTTGTTAAAGCGCCATCTACTTTAAAGCTCTTAAACTTGTGGAACGGTAGGATGTATTTCTGAAACGTAGCTATCGTATGGCGTAAGAGTGTCTATAAATGTCGATAGATGGCTCTGATATTTCCAATAACCTTTACGAGGAAATAATTTATAATGTTCTAATTTGTATTTTGTAGTTATTCCATTCAACATTAAACAGTTTCTAAAACCGAGCGATATCTCTTTTCATCTAAAATTCTAGAATAACGTGTACAATATTTAAAGTAGATAATTAAGTATACTTACTCAGAGGCACAATAAATCCGCCCACTTTAACATGACGCGAGTATATTGAAGTGGGTGGATAATTGTGCCTCTCAGTACATTTGTATAGCTCCATATCCCATCATATAGGAGAGGGGTTATCAACGATATTTTATACTAGGGGATATAAAGTTCAGACCCACCTCGTTGGTTCAACGCGGATTAGGATGGTGGGCGAGGTGATAACGTTTGAATATTTAATGACCACTATCTTATGTTAGTGTTAATGACCGGAATCCGGCGGTTTTACACCATTATCATCATCATCATCATCAGCCGATGCTCGTCCACTGCTGGACATAAGCCTCTTGCATGGACTTCCAAATGGACGGTCTCGAGTCGCCAGCATCCAGCGGCTCCCTGCAACCCGCTTGATATCCTCGGTCCACCTAGTGGGGGGTCGACCAACACTACGCTTTCCGGTGCGGGGTCGCCATTCCAGCACCTTGGGACCCCAACATCCATCGGCTCTTCGAACTATGTACCTAGCACCAGTCACCCTGCAGAGTGACTGACGAGGCTCTGGTGACTGACTAATAGCGGTATAACCATTCGAAAACAGCTGGATTTTGACGGCCCCCGTGGCGTGGTGGATTTACAAGACGGAGGTCCTGGGTTCGATCCCCGGCTGGGCCGATTGAGGTTTTCTTAATTGGTCCAGGTCTGGCTGGTGGGAGGCTTCGGCTGTGGTTAGTTACCACCCTACCGGCATACGCCGATTTAGCGTTCCGATCCGATGTCGTGTAGAATGAAAGGGGTGTGGATTTTCATCCTCCTACTAACTAGTTAACCCGCTTCCATTTTAGACCGCATTAACACTTACCATCAGGTGAGATTGTAGTCAAGGGCTAACTAGTAGTAAAATAAAAATTTTAATAAAAAAAATTCAACCGACTTCCAACTCAAAAATTAACCTAAACTAAAAAGCAAAAAATAACATCTTACCTATGTGCTACCTTCTGATCAGTTTGAAGGCGGTGCCAAGCCAGTGATGTTTTAATTCAAGTAGTTTAAATTACACAATTTCTGTGGTTCTTTCAGAAACGGCTTTAATTAAAACATGACACTCATGACTCAGAATGAGAGGCCTAACCCCTCTCATTCTGAGAGGAGACTCGAGCTCAACAGTGAGCCGAATATGGGTTGATAACGACGACGACGATTTGCTTACCCTCATCTGTTATTTACCTATTAGTGATAAATAATAAATGATAGATATAATAATCACAGTGACACATTGCAAATAGGTTGCCGAGTTAACTTGCTTCCAGACACATTTTTCATACAAAATCTAGGAAACTATGAACTAAATCAAAGGCAACCTAATAAAGTAAATAAGCTTTCATTTGAACTATTAGACGACTAAACAACTGATGAGGGTATATAATAGTACATTATGATATAAGTGTGTTAAGTAAAATTACAGCCGAGCCGATATTGCAAGATCGAGCCGAAGGCGAGAGCCATAGTAAGGAAGCAGAGGCTGTAATTATCAAAGCGCACGTATGTCATACGACGTTTTATAACACATTTGCGAGAAAAACACACTTTCAACACACTTTCTGAAAACGAATTTGCATCTTTGTTTGTTTTCCTTACGATGACATTTTGATACGCTTGTCAGTTTTGCACAGATAGCGAAGTGCGTGCGTTTTTTTTAGGCAAATTTACCAAAAACAGCCAGTATTACTATTAGTAAAGTAATTTAATATTTTTGTCTGTGTCATAATATGTTACAGATAGATGGTTGTCATTTATTGTCAAAATTATTAAAATGAAGGAATCGAATGTTTTTTTATTATATTTTATCTCACAAAGTTTATTTTATTAATAAAATGTGGAGCACTTTTCTGCCTGAAAAAGAAAAAGTACCGTTCGTTTTTAGACAGATGATAAAGGTTTTATATTACATTACGGCACATTTTACTTTACATTACGGCACACGTGCGTAATGATATACATTAAAATATTGAAATTGGTGAAATAAGATATACTTTACGAGCAAATGACAAAACCTACAATTGAATAAGCAGGCAACCTTTAACCTTTTTCAATTCTTTTGGGTATATTTTATTAACTAATATAACTTTTTTTAATTACCCATGAAGGAAGTAGTCCAAATAAATAATAAAAAAAAACATTTAATAATCCGTCCGCAACCTATGTGTCAATCTTGTATTAATGTGAATATTATTAATTCCTTATACCAAATAAATAACAGATGACTGATGAGGGTATATATTTCCTATGCCGGATCTTTTACTAGTATATTTAGTCAGTGTATGTAAATTATTATGACTCATGTGTCTGTAAATACACTAGTAATTTAATAACTTAGAGCCGCATGGCAACAACAACGCCAAGAGGTAGTGGGTTCGGACCTCGCCCCATGGACTATTGTCGTACCAACACTTAGCTCTTTACGACTAATTGGAGGAAAATGGGAATATTTGTAATATTTAAAACATATTTACAAAACTAATATTGAGAACTTGTAATAGCCAGCCAGCTAATTCATTATCTTTGACGTAAGTTTGACGGCCTCCGTGGCGCAGTGGTATGCGCGGTGGATTTACATGACGGAGGTTCTGGGTTCGATCCCCGGCTGGGCAGACTGAGATTTTCTTAATTTGTCCAGGTCTGGCTGGTGGGAGGCTTCGGCCGTAGCTAGTAACCACCCTACCGGCAAAGACGTACCGCCAAGCGATTTAGCGTTCCGGTACGATGCCGTGTAGAAACCGAAAGGGGTGTGGATTTTCATCCTCCTCCTTACAAGTTAGCCCGCTTCCATCTTAGACTACATCATCACTTACCATCAGGAGAGAGGTGAGTAGTCAAGAGCTAACTTGTAAAGAATATTCTTGTAATTTTCGTATTCCGTATAGTCCATTGTTTACATAAATCACAATGTCAACTGCGAATTGTCATCTACCTACGAGTAATGTAAGATAACAACTAAAGATTGTCAGTATGCACTGGGTGACATTTTTTACCTATAACCTCAATTTTGATCTTAGCATTAAATGAATTGTGTATATGAAATCATATGTTTTAGAATCACATCACACTAATATACAATACAGTTCGATTCCCACAACTGGAAAATATTTGTGTGATGAGCATAGGTGTTTTCCAGTGTCTGTGTGTATTTATACATTATATAAGTGTTTATATGTAGTATATAATTGTATATATTATAATATCAACTATCTTAGCACCCATAACACAAGTTACTCTGTATGCTTACTTTGGGGCTAGATAGTGATGTGTATTGTTTAAGTATTCAGTATATATAATATCCAGTCAATCTTTGCTTTTTATGTACAAATTAGTTATTGACTTTATTTACCCGAATGTATCATAAAAATCAATATATTCAAACCTAGTCATCATCCCCATTAATAAATGTGTAAATTAACATATGTTTTTATTTTAAGTGTTTAACACTAAACTTCACTACAGTTATTCATCAATATCAGGTAAGTAGGGGGTCTACCCAACACGGAAAAACATGACAAGGGGTCTACGACATAAAAAAGTTTTGGGACTCATGTTTAAACAATGTATTAAATACTTGTATAGTAGTTTTTTATAAAGTAATAGGTAGGTACGAGTACAACAGTTGTAAAGTTGTTAATTTTTAAACGACGTCAGCTTTTCCTTAATGATCGCCATAAAATTTTAATTAATAGACGTAAATACGAATATTTTTTGCTTTTTAAATAGGTACTTAATAGTTATAAACCTTACCTTTCCTTTATAGTTTAATTATTTTGTTTGTTTAAGTTAATATAATGATGACAAATCTTGTTAGGCTACCTATTACAACTTTTGTCGTCATTTAATAAAGAAAATGTATATTTTTTAATTAAAAAAAATATTTTTTAACCGACTTCCAAAAAGGAGGAGGTTCTACGTTCGGCTGTATGTATGTTTTTTTTTTTTTTTTTTTTTTTTTTTTTTTTTTTTTTTTTTTTTTTTTTTTATGTATGTCCAGCGATAATTCCGTCATTTGTGGACCGATTTTGAAAATTCTTTTTTTGTTTTGAAGGGTTTGATTCCAGGGTGGTCCCATTTTTTTCATGTCAGGATCTGATGATGGCATCCTGGAGAAATCGAGGGGAACTTTCGAAAATCGTAGAGACGGCTAGTGCGTTTGTTAGTGTTTCCATAAGGTATTTTAAACCACTACAATTTTATGAAGGTCTGGAGTTGGTCTGATGATGGAGCCGATACACAGACGATAGAACTCGTCAACGATTTACAGCAGGTACCTTTTGTTTGGGCTTAATTTATTTGTATTGATGAGAACTTTCCACCTAGATGAGTTGTGACTGTATTAAGGGTCTGATGATGAAGACGAAGGACAGTGAAGAGAACTCCTCGACGGTTCACAGTAGCTACCTTGTGTTTGGACTTGATAAATTTGTATTGATGAGAACTTTCCACCTAGATGGGTTTTGACTGTATTAGGGGTCTGGTGATGAAGACGAAGGATAGTTAAGGGAACTCCTCGACGGTTCACAGTAGCTACCTTGTGTTTTGACTTGATAATTTTGTATTGATGAGAACTTTCCACCTGGATAGATTGTGACTGTATTAGAGGTCTGGTGATGAAGATGAAGGAGAGTTAAGGGAACTCCTCGACGGTTCACAGTAGCTACCTTGTGTTTGGACTTGATAAATTTTATATTGATGAGAACTTTCCACCCATATGGATTGTGACTGCATAGGGGGTCTGGTGATGAAGACGGAGGACAGTCAGTTCACACTCAGTAGGTGTGCTAACACTAAAAATTAAAAAATAAAAATTTTAATAAAAAAAATTCAACCGACTTCCAACTCAAAAATTAACCTAAACTAAAAAGCAAAAAATAACATCTTACCTATGTGCTACCTTCTGATCAGTTTGAAGGCGGTGCCAATCCAGTGTCATGTTTTAATTAAAGCCGTTTCTGAAAGAACCACAGAAATTGTGTAATTTAAACTACTTGAATTAAAACATCACTGGCTTGGCACCGCCTTCAAACTGATCAGAAGGTAGCACATAGGTAAGATGTTATTTTTTGCTTTTTAGTTTAGGTTAATTTTTGAGTTGGAAGTCGGTTGAATTTTTTTTATTAAAATTTTTATTTTTTAATTTTTAGTGTTAGCACACCTACTGAGTGTGAACTGACTGTCCTCCGTCTTCATCACCAGACCCCCTATGCAGTCACAATCCATATGGGTGGAAAGTTCTCATCAATATAAAATTTATCAAGTCCAAACACAAGGTAGCTACTGTGAACCGTCGAGGAGTTCCCTTAACTCTCCTTCATCTTCATCACCAGACCTCTAATACAGTCACAATCTATCCAGGTGGAAAGTTCTCATCAATACAAAATTATCAAGTCAAAACACAAGGTAGCTACTGTGAACCGTCGAGGAGTTCCCTTAACTATCCTTCGTCTTCATCACCAGACCCCTAATACAGTCAAAACCCATCTAGGTGGAAAGTTCTCATCAATACAAATTTATCAAGTCCAAACACAAGGTAGCTACTGTGAACCGTCGAGGAGTTCTCTTCACTGTCCTTCGTCTTCATCATCAGACCCTTAATACAGTCACAACTCATCTAGGTGGAAAGTTCTCATCAATACAAATAAATTAAGCCCAAACAAAAGGTACCTGCTGTAAATCGTTGACGAGTTCTATCGTCTGTGTATCGGCTCCATCATCAGACCAACTCCAGACCTTCATAAAATTGTAGTGGTTTAAAATACCTTATGGAAACACTAACAAACGCACTAGCCGTCTCTACGATTTTCGAAAGTTCCCCTCGATTTCTCCAGGATGCCATCATCAGATCCTGACATGAAAAAAATGGGACCACCCTGGAATCAAACCCTTCAAAACAAAAAAAGAATTTTCAAAATCGGTCCACAAATGACGGAATTATCGCTGGACATACATAAAAAAAAAAAAAAAAAAAAAAAAAAAAAAAAAAAAAAAAAAAAACATACATACAGCCGAACGTAGAACCTCCTCCTTTTTGGAAGTCGGTTAAAAAATATTTTTTTTAATTAAAAAATATACATTTTCTTTATTAAATGACGACAAAAGTTGTAATAGGTAGCCTAACAAGATTTGTCATCATTATATTAACTTAAACAAACAAAATAATTAAACTATAAAGGAAAGGTAAGGTTTATAACTATTAAGTACCTATTTAAAAAGCAAAAAATATTCGTATTTACGTCTATTAATTAAAATTTTATGGCGATCATTAAGGAAAAGCTGACGTCGTTTAAAAATTAACAACTTTACAACTGTTGTACTCGTACCTACCTATTACTTTATAAAAAACTACTATACAAGTATTTAATACATTGTTTAAACATGAGTCCCAAAACTTTTTTATGTCGTAGACCCCTTGTCATGTTTTTCCGTGTTGGGTAGACCCCCTACTTACCTGATATTGATGAATAACTGTAGTGAAGTTTAGTGTTAAACACTTAAAATAAAAACATATGTTAATTTACACATTTATTAATGGGGATGATGACTAGGTTTGAATATATTGATTTTTATGATACATTCGGGTAAATAAAGTCAATAACTAATTTGTACATAAAAAGCAAAGATTGACTGGATATTATATATACTGAATACTTAAACAATACACATCACTATCTAGCCCCAAAGTAAGCATACAGAGTAACTTGTGTTATGGGTGCTAAGATAGTTGATATTATAATATATACAATTATATACTACATATAAACACTTATATAATGTATAAATACACACAGACACTGGAAAACACCTATGCTCATCACACAAATATTTTCCAGTTGTGGGAATCGAACTGTATTGTATATTAGTGTGATGTGATTCTAAAACATATGATTTCATATACACAATTCATTTAATGCTAAGATCAAAATTGAGGTTATAGGTAAAAAATGTCACCCAGTGCATACTGACAATCTTTAGTTGTTATCTTACATTACTCGTAGGTAGATGACAATTCGCAGTTGACATTGTGATTTATGTAAACAATGGACTATACGGAATACGAAAATTACAAGAATATTCTTTACAAGTTAGCTCTTGACTACTCACCTCTCTCCTGATGGTAAGTGATGATGTAGTCTAAGATGGAAGCGGGCTAACTTGTAAGGAGACCTGGACAAATTAAGAAAATCTCAATCTGCCCAGCCGGGGATCGAACCCAGGACCTCCGTCTTGTAAATCCACCGCGCAATCCACTGCGCCACGGAGGCCGTTAAAAAATGTTATGCATATTTAAAAAAATCCAATAATTGATTTTATAAATATGAAATGAACGACTGAGGAAAATATTTAATAAAATTCAATATCTGCAAAAGTAATTATCATCGATAATACTTTGATAAATATACAGGGTGTTGGATCTTAGAGTATACGAACAAGTCTTATCGTTGTAAGCAATACAATATTTTTTGCAATGATACTAGTAACTGAGCGCCACAGATCGATTCACAGACAACGTTCATATCACCCAAGTGGCGGACATGTGTTGTTGTAGTAGAATTGTTGTTTTGTTGACACTGGTGTTGAATTGTTGTTATGGATACAAGGTGCTCGTTGTGTTCCCTGTGCCAGGGAAGAGTCATTCCATCCTCGGGGAGGGCTATGTTAGACATTTATTAGCTGCTGGACACGAGGTAATTATCAATACATATTAATAACACTAGCTGATGCCGAGCGGTTTCACCCGCGTGGTTCCCGTAGGAATATAGGGATAATACGTAGCCTATAACCTTCCTCGATAAATGGGCTATCTAACACTGAAAGAATTTTTCAAATCGGACCAGTAGTTCCTGAGATTAGCGCGTTCAACCAAACAAACAAACAAATTCTTCAGCTTTATAATATTAGTATAGATTTCCTTTTTTTATAATTTTAAGTAGTTAATAGTTTATATTAATACAATGTTATTAATATTGGAGTGTCAATGATTTCAAAATAATAGTGTTAAAGGTTATTTACTCAAAACAAAAACATTAACACGATTTTTAAATTTTTGTCTGTCTGTCAGTTTAATCTTTGAAATTCAACCGATTTTAATGGAACTTGCACTGGCAGACAGTAACATATCATTGAACAACATATAGGTTATTTTTATCCTGAAAAAAATCCATATCCATCCATATCCATATCCATCCATATCCATCCATCGTAATTAACGTAATCATATTTAGTTAAAAATATTAATATAGAATTAAAAATAAAGTTTCAATTAAATATTAAAAATAAAGAATTATTTTAAAATAGTGATGATATTCGTTGGATATCCGCAGAACAGATGAAAGCTAGCGGTTTTCTTAATATCTATGATATCTATTAAAAGAAAATGATATCTGGAGCAATTTTGTACAAAATTAAACGAATTTTGCGTTTATGTCCATAAAAACACCTTCGCAAAGAATACATTATTTTAGAAGAAAAGGCATTGCCGTTTTGAGCTTATCTAATTGCCAGAGATTTAATATTACTGCGTATATAATGTACAGTAGGTAATTCTTAGTTTATTTTAAAACGATTATTTCAAATGCTAAAATTTTGCTGCCACGTAGACTAATAAAATTTGATAAACAAATACCACCTTTAAAAGATTTTCCTGTTTTCGAAAAAAAATATTACTCTAAAAAGGATAATAGTGTGTTATCCTTAAAAGATAGACTATTAGGTAAAGCCTTTTTAGAAGTTTTCAAGGGTGACGATTCCGTCGTGCATAATTTTTACGTAACTTTCATCGATTACGCACAACAGAAGCTCTCAAAAGGAAATTTATTTTCTCGTTTTTCGCCACATTTTTCGTTTGTTGATTCTCCACTCCTGTTACTTGTGACGTGATGTTATACAGCCTATGTAACTCTCTAACTAACATAGCTCTAAACGCCCTGACTTCGTCCGTGTAAAATTTAGTTTTTTACAAATCCCTTGGGAACCATAGATTTTTCCGGGATGAAAAGTAACCTATGTGTTAATCCAGAGTAAAATTTATTTCCATTCCAAATTTCTGCCAAATCGCTTCAGTAGCCGCATCGTAAAGAATGAACAAACATACAAACAAAATTTTGCCTTTACAATATTAGTGTGATAGATATCATATCCACAATGAGATAATGCTATGCAATTGGCCATCAAGAAAAGATAATTCTTTAGTCGGTGACGGTTTCCATCTGATTTATAGTTATTGAGAATAATTAATTTTTGTTTATATAAGCCCCTATTCGCACGAGCGCTGTTTTAACGGGCGTTAAAAAGAGTTAAAATAGAACAAATTCCCAAGTATAGCTCACACGTCAGCGTTTTAAAAACGCGACGCTTTTTTCGATCTGTGTTAGATTTTCAATTTTGGGCGTTGGAAATAGACCTTCATTTCATACTATATTTTTTAACGTCCGTATAAGTAGAAAACTCGTGACGAGTATTTAATTTTGTACAAAATTGCTCCTGATGTCAATTTCTTTTAATAAATATCATATCACCACAAGCGTTAGCTTTTATCTGTTCTGTGGATATCCAACGAATATCACAGTTTTAAAATAATTCCGGAAAAAAGTAATGAAATTCTATTTTTAACCAAATATGATTACGTTAATTACGATGGATGGATATGGATTTTTTTTGGGATAAAAATAACCTATATGCTGTTTAATGTTATGCTACTATTTGCCAGTGCAAGTTCCATTAAAATCGGTTAAATGTCAAAGATTAAACAGATAGACAGACAAACATTTAAAAAGCGCTCGTGCGAATGGGGACTTATTTTTAGCAATAAAGACTACGTCCCTTCGTCATTGGGAGAACACGAATATTCACAATTATTATGCAGACATTATTTATTAGAATTTATTTATTTAATTTCATTACCAAGTTTCTAATAACAACAAAAAAAAAATAGAGACATTATGTATTAATATTATGCAGACAATAATTTTAGTCTTACGTCATTTTTTGACATTAATTTTAAATTTATGACTAATTTGACATTGATTGATTTGATTTTGTATTATACCTGACATGGCATTTATAATAATACTAGCTGCCGTCGCGCGGTTTCACCCGCGTGGTTCCCGCGGGGATAAAATATAGCCTATAGCCTTCCTCGATAAATGGGCTATCTAACACTGAAAGAATTTTTCAAATCGGACCAGTAGTTCCTGAGATTAGCGCGTTCAAGCAAACAAACAAACAAACAAACTCTTCAGCTTTATAATATTAGTATAGATAGTTTGACATTGTATAATATATTCTGACAGTTTATTAATTAATGATCTTCTTCTATTATGTAGTAAGTAACATTAAAACTGAAACTGCTATAGTTTTATTGTTGTTGGTTTTTTTTAGTTTTATGTTATTTTTTATTTGCTTATGTTAGCATAAGCAGTTAGTAATATAACATTATTTTTAATATTCACACACCTGTTAAGGTAGAAAGTATAAGGGCATGTATCTAAAAGAACAAACTGTAAACCTTGCATTTTCTAATGAATAAATGAATTATTATTATTATTATTATTATTCTTCGATCTCGAAATAAGTTAAGACTAACCTGGGCATGTAGCCAACTGTCACGTCGATTCTTTTTCTACGATCGCAAACGCTTCGAAAATTAAAAAATGTATAGGAATGACATTTACTATCGACAGGTTACGTGATCAAGTTGTCGATCGGATCTGTCATTCCCATACAATTTTCTAGTGTTCGAATTGTTAAAGTTTGTAGAAAGAGAATCGACGTGCCACTTAGCTAACCGCCCAGTTCCTATCAGTCAAAGTTTAGGTATGTACATATTTTTTAAAATACTCTTTCCTCGGTGGTATAATTTCTAATTAAAATCAATCTGGCTGCCAAAGGTTTTATGCTAATATATATAAATAAATAAAATAAATAAATATGCTTAAATAATACACATCACTATCTAGCCCCAAAGTAAGCATACAGAGTAGCTTGTGTTATGGGTGCTAAGATAGTTGATATTATAACATTAATATACAATTATATACTACATATAAATACTTATATAATGTATAAATACACTCAGACACTAACTATAACTAACTATAAGATATGTCACTAACGCGACGATACTGAGGCGAAAAAATGTGGCTAATTGTCTTAATTACATTTAGTCGAATAGTAAACAACGAAAGTTATTAAAATAAATAATACTTAAATACTATCTACAATGTCGAGCTTTTTCTTTTTTTTAAATAAATTTGTCACATCTTTTAAATATGGCCAATATTTCCATTCGCCTCCAACTAGTCGGGATAGACTGTATTAGGAGTGGGTACGACAATAGACCAACGGGGCGGGGATCGAACCACCCCCCTTCGGTGATGAGTCCGACCACTCTTACCGTTGAGCTATTGAGTTGTACATGTAATGCAAGTCAACACAAACTTGTGGATGTTTGTACTGTGTGAAGTAACTAAATTCAGCCACTTTTTGAGGTGAATTTGTAGGCACGTAACATATTTATAGTAAAAAATATCGTTGATTTGCAAAGGTTGCATTCAGATAAATACCTTTTTTTTATTCTTTACAAGTTAGCCCTTGACTACAATCTCACCTGATGGTAAGTGATGATGCAGTCTAAGTTGGAAGCGGGCTAACTTGTTAGGAGGAGGATGAAAATCCACACCCCTTTCGGTTTCTACACGGCATCGTACCGGAACGCTAAATCGCTTGGCGGTACGTCTTTGCCGGTAGGGTGGTAACTAGCCACGGCCGAAGCCTCCCACCAGCCTTGTTATATTTCTGCAGTAATATAGTATTATATAATTTCAACTGCATTATTTATCGTTCTTAACGCGATAATTGTTATTAACATTAAACTGATAAGAATTACAGATAACCTTAAGTTAAGTCAAATAAGGTATTATAAAATATACTTGAATAAGCGATCACTATGCAAGATAACCCTCCGATTTGACGACATCCGTGGCGCAGTGGTATGCGCGGTGGATTTACAAGACGAAGGTCCTGGGTTCAATCCCCGGCTGGGCCCACTGAGATTTTCTTAATTGGTCCAGGTCTGGCTGGTAGGCTTTGGTCGTGGCTAGTTACCACCCTACCGGCAAAGACGTACCGTCAAGCGATTTAGCATTCCGGTACGATGTCGTGTAGAAGCCAAAAGGGGTGTGGATTTTCATCCTCCTCCTAACAAGTTAGCCCGCTTCCATCTTTGATTGCATCATCACTTACCATCAGGTGAGATTGTAGTCAAGGGCTAACTTGTAAAGATTAAAAAAAGAAGATAGTATCAGTTATATTTGTTTATTAGTTATATGTATACTGGCGTTCGCCATCGACTTTGTCCACGCGAAATTCAGTTTTCCTCAAATACCGCGGGAACAATGGATTTTTTCAGGATAAAAGTAACGTATATATTTCTCCATAATCTCCTCTATCTACCAATGAAAGTCCCGTTAAAATTAAATTAACCCTTAATTTAACATGATAATGATATTTTTAGCTTTTAATATGGAAAATAGCTGACGCCGCACGGTCTTACCTGCGTGGTTCCCGTTCCCGTAGGAAAACGGGGATAATATAGAGCCTATAGCCTTCCTCGATAAATGGGCTATCTAACACTGATAGAATTTTTTAAATCGTAGTAGTAGTTCCTGAGATTAGCGCGTTCAATCAAACAAACAAACTTTTCAGCTTTATATATTAGTGTAGACATGGAGGTGAACAAAGTGACCTAAAAACGTAATAGTTAGTGAAAGACTAAGATTAAGTTATTAGACATTATCTCAATATAATAGTTATATAAGTATTATAGGTTTAGGTTAAAGTTAAATCACTAATTAGTAACATAAGTGGGCTAAATCGTAATTTTATGAAGTACCAAATTGGTACTTTACAACAGAGAAAAAAAAATCGCTTTTTAGTTAAGTTTCGTGTTAATGCAATCTTCTTCTTTCTTTTGGTTTATTGCTGTTTTTTTTTTACCTAAATTGTAAATTGTATATCAACCAATGGGGATGATGACTAGGTTTGAATATATATATTTTTATAATACATTCGGGTAAATAGGGTCAATGTTAACTAATACATAAAAAGCAAAGATTGTCTGGATATTTGCAAAATAAATGAGATTATAAAATTTCAAAATCTATTAAAAATATTTTATCGTAAATGAAAATTCATACAGTTTTAGCTTCCTTACATTAAAAGTGTAATTTTTTAATAAAAGAACTATAAACATAAACGCACAAATAACAAAGATATTAGTAGTTTTGTTTGAACGCACATACAGATCTAACGATCATTACAATGCCTACGACGTCATTAGTTCGTGCCACTTTGTATGGGGCGTTTTTCAGGGATCCGCAGCAGCGTCGCAAATATGACTCATTAAATCCCTGTAGCTCCGAAAGTAATGATCGCAGATACCCTGTTCCTTTTACAAAATTGCTTTACTATTAGTATACTCATAATTTATATACCATTAAAAAAACTGTCATCATCCCAATTGTAGCATTAAAAATGGGAAGACATTGCCTCTTGTAACACAGTAATTACTAGTATAGGAGGCAGGGTTTCAAACTGATTGTTAGTTAGTTTGATATTTTTTTTATTCTTTAAAAGTTAGCCATTGACTACAATCTCCCCTTATGGTAAGTGATGATGCAGTCTAAGATGGAAGCGGGCTAACTTGTTAGGAGGAGGATGAAAATACACACCCCTTTCGGTTTCTACACGGCATCGTACCGGAACGCTAAATCGCTTGGCGGTACGTGTTTGCCGGTAGGGTGGTAACTAGCTACGGCCGAAGCCTCCCACCAGCCAGACCTGGACTAATTAACAAAATCTCTATCTGCCCAGCCGGGGATCGAACCCAGGACCTCCGTTTTGTAAATCCACTGCGCCACGAGGCCGTCAAATAAAGATTTATAAAGATTTTATTTTATTATTTACAGGTGACGTACATAACACCTCTGCCAGTGAAAGATCCTCCACCGAGACTGCGTCAAGTTGATGTATCGGAGAATTTTAAATTTCTGCCCAGTAAGATTTAATACTATTTAATTTCTGCCCACTAAGATTTAATACTATTTAATTTCTACCCAGTAAGATTTAATACTTCATTATTATAATCGAAATAGCACTCGTATTGGTTTCTCACTGGTACGTCGATTCTATTTCTACGATCGCAAACGCTTTCTAAAACTAAAAAAAATGTATGTAAATGGCAGATCTTGATGTATTTTTTTTTAATTTTATTCTTTACAAGTTAGCTCTTGACTACAATCTCACCCGATGGTAAGTGATGATGCAATCTAAGATCTGGAACGAGGTAGCAGCTGAAAATCAGCGCCTCTTTGCCAAGTACTTTGATTGGTTTATGCGGCACAATGCTGAGCTGTTACCTTTTTTCAAGGTTTTGCCAAACATGACAAAGTGGTTTTTGATGCTTCAACTACTTTAGTTTTGGTTTTCAATTTTTAAGGTGGTTGAAGCATCAAACACTAAAATAGTGTTTACTTAGGCATTATGGTGCATGGTACAATTTTGTAAATAAATGTTTTTTCTTCTTTCTTTCTTTTCTTTCTAAGATAGAAGCGGACTAGCTTGTTAGCAGGAGGATGAAAATCCACACCCCTTTCGGTTTTTGTACACGACATCGTACCGGAACTCTAATCGCTTGGCGGTCCGTCTTTATCGGTAGGGCTTTATTTTGATCACGTGACCTGTCGATTGCAAATGTCTATGATAAATATGTATACATATAAAATAAAGAGGAATTATAAATTAACGGTAATATGTCGCTGTAAAATTCAATATCTACGTGATTCTGTACATTTGTGTGGTGTTTAGAAATTACATACATTACACTAACTCTTTGTGTATATATTGTGTTATGAATGGCTTACGTATCTACACACTGTATAAAAGGAATCCGTATGCAAATATTCACGCTAAATCATGTCTGTCAATTATCCTTTTATTATTGAAAAATCTTAGCACTTCCACAGAGATAAGCGTATCTAAATCCGTGGATCACAAATACCTACGTAGACTAATATGAAACTATTTAGATGTAGAGATCTTAGTGTTTGTTTGTAGACTACTGAATGGATTTTAATGCGGTTTGTACCGTTAGATAGAGTGATTTATGAGGAAGGTTTAACTAAATACATTTTTCAAGGTTTTGTATATCGGTGTCTCGTTTAAGTTCTGAAGTCTGTCTTACTTAACAAACACCTTTCAATTCTAAGTATGACTTAGAATTGAAAGGTGTTTGAGAGTGACCTACAGGCTAATTCACTAACTTTGACGTACGTTAATTGACATAGGTATACGATATGAGATTCTATGCAACAAATGTCATCCGGTGCCTACTGGTCACTCTTCGTGGATATCATACAGTAGGTAGATGACATTTCTCTGATTTGATGTTAATTTTAATACTAGCTGACGCCGCGCGGTTCCCGTTCCCGTAGGAATACGGAGATAAAATATAGCCTTTAGCCTTCCTCGATAAATGGGCTATCTAACACTAAAAGAATTTTTCAAATCGGACCAGTAATTCCTGATATTATTTATTTCTTATCCCAATTAAATAACAGATGAGGGTATACATTTCATAAGCAGAATCTCGTACTATAACTAAAAGAACTATGCTAACACATTTTTTTTTAATTTACAGATATCTTCGACGTTAAGAAGTTTATGAGCAAAGAGCTAGACATACAGAACTATTTCCTTCTACACAATGTGTTGAACGGTATGTTGTATGACACGTACCGAATGCCCGTCATACAGAAGTTTATAAATGATCCAATGGAGCGATATGACGCTGTGGTGGTTGAATGGTTGTATTCGGAGTTAAGTGTTGGGTAAGTTGAATACTAGGTTCCTTATAAACGATATTATTACGTTAACGATAGTTACTCAAGTACGGGTGATATTAATATTATTTATTTATATTATTCTATAAAAGATGTGATGGTAAAAAAGAGGGTATTTGATGACTTGAGTCAACTTCTTTAGGCAGCGTGAACACCGTCACGCTGCTAGTGGCGTTAGTGATTTTGTGCAATAAATTTGTGTGCGTGTGTTTTGTAATTATTAGGTAACTAGCGGAAGCAAGCGACTTCGTCCGCGCTTCCTTCTTAATCCGGCCCTCTCGTAAAATCCGTTCTTCGCGGACCTCCACCTTCTTAACTACCTACCTTACAACTACTTACTTCGTAACTACTTACCTTATAAACTACCTACCTGCCAAATTTCATCTTTGTACGTCAACCGGTTTTTAAGATTTCGTGATGAATGCCTAAAACCTTTCGCATTTATATATTAAAGACAATGTTTTGTGATGTAATTATTGATCATAAATTGTTTAGTGTGGGCATTGTGAACATGTCGGGTAGGGGAGTGTTCAGTGTTGATGCATTTTTAAGGGATCCCGTAAACCTACACACAAGTCCTGGGACCTGCTCGAGGTGTTCCCTCTACCATAAAATGATGTTTCACTGTCGCTGCTAACCGTCACGTCATAATATTACAGGTACAAACAGAGAGGTAACCTCTAGCGACGTAGGTTTAATGGTAACTAATGGGTCCGAGAATATAATAAATTATCCTGTAGAGAATCTAAGACATATCTGATTGGTAGATAAATAATACTTATTTCCGTGAAATCTATATTGCTCGGTTTCCTGGCAGTGCCGTCAAGGACAAAGTTATGTCATTTAACCACGTGTTTACATTTTACAAAATATGGTAGACGGAGAGCCCACGAACAAAATGGATTTTTTTATTAATATTTATTAAGCAATATAGGCTTGCAGTTGACAATTAGGCCTGATGGAAAGCGATCTAAGTTAGAGCGCGCTAGCCCAGAAGATGCCTATTCAGTCTTGCTTTGAAGGTGTTTAAATTATGAGTGTCAGGAAACACAAACGCCGAAAGGGCATTTTTGCTGTACGAATTAGAAATGTGGATGCAAACTCGTTTCGTTTCGTACGAGTTGCGTGGAGATCGATTCTTGTTCTTTATACTCGTCGTGGCCTATAACAAGTTATAATACAAATTGAACTTTATTTTTACGGGATGCCAAAAATCAAATAACAACGACGTTGCCATGGAAACGAGCGATGTCCCATCGCTGTAACTATACAAAATGCAGGGGCTGGACATCCACAATGTAAGGATATCACTGTTCGCGGCGTCTTGCTGTTCTGTGCTAGAAAGGAGAACGAGAAAGAAGATGGCTGGGCAGATTGAGATTTTCTTAATTTGTCCAGGTCTGGCTGGTGGGAGGCTTCGGCCGTGGCTAGTTACCACCCTACCGGCAAAGACGTACCGCCAAGCGATTTAGCGTTCCGGTACGATGCCGTGTAGAAACCGAAAGGGGTGTGGATTTTCATCCTCCTCCTACCAAGTTAGTCCGCTTCCATCTTAGACTGCATCATCACTTACCATCAGGTGAGATTGTAGTCAAGGGCTAACTTGTAAAGAATAAAAAAAAGAATAAAAAGTTCTTGAGTACAGTCACCAAAGTATATCCCGATCCTAGAATGCGACAGTTTTGCAAAGTCTGCAATTTTGCCTGTATCAACGGTTATTATTTACAATGATGATACATATTTTTAAATTAATTTTCTTCTGTTTACAACCTCACTGCCACAGTTGGTCGTGCTGTGGTTCTCATCAGAGAGGTCCGGGGTTCGATTTCCAGCTGGCTGATTTAATATTTTCTAAATTGGCTCGGGTCTGGTCTAGTGAGAGGCCTGCCGTGGCTAGTTAACACACTACCAAAGACGAACCAAGCGATTTAGCGTTCTGGTACAATGAAGCTTAGAAATTGTCAGAGGTATGGGTAGAATAAACTTTTCCCTCTTCCAAGTAAACCATCTTAGATTATATCGTCACTTAACATCAGGTGATATCACTGTCAAGGGATTACTTGCCATTAAATAAAAACATAATAACATCTTTTTACCCGACTGCAAGAAGGGTTATGTTTTTCGCGCGTATCTTGTATGTATGTATGTAATATTCTTTATTACCTCATATCTTCCAAACCACTGAACGGATTTACGTAATTAGGATATCGTTAGATTTGTCTCAATAACCCAAGTGTTCTTAGATAGGTGAAACTAAAAAAATATAACAAGACTACTGTGAAACGCTATAGACTGGAGGTGAAAAATATTTTTTTTTTCTAATATTGCAATATGGGTATCAAATTAAAGAACTTTTTGTGAGGATTTTAAAATGGCCATGTTTAAAAAAAACTACAATTAGACTTAGACTGTTTTCTAATTGCTTTCTACACTTCTAGACTGAGCTTGTTTTTTTTCTTTTCAGTTTTTTTATGCTTTATGCAGTCGGGTTTTTTTATTTGTTTAATTAATTTATTTATTCTAATGGTTCATCTGTTTTTAAGTAAAGACTGTCGTCTAAAAAGACTATGTGAGGCGCACGTCAATATGATCAATCAAACCATTTATAGTTAGGCCAGAAAAAAAAATAGCAGAAAACATTACCCTCCTTCTGACGCAGTCGGGTAAAAATAGGAAAAATATAGATATTTTTGCATTTAAATGTGCTAATTAATTATTAATATGGCTACAATTAAAAACAACAGCTAAAATTATTTTATTTAGCGGGCAGGTCATCTACTCAGATGAGAATCTGGGTGGTTACTGGCCTCGAACCTTAGCCTCCGTACTTGAATTTCTTTCTTTGTTTTGTTTGTTAACCCACCACGTTAAACAAATAAAAGGGTATATAAAAACAAAGAAACCGAAAATTATAAAATCAGCAGCGTATTACTTTTGTTTTAAAGGATTAATGCCAAAAATAATCCACATAGGAATGTGGATAACGGTGATTGGGCTCTTGGACTATGTAGAGTCTACTTGGAGTCTACCGAATTTTAATTACCTACTAGAAAAACATCTTAAACAATCACTTGTAAATAGGCAATACGACTTTTTTATTTAGCTAATGGTCATGTTTAATGTATTACTTAAAAAAAATCGTATTCTCATGTCATTGTTTGACTAGTTGGTAGTATTATATAGATCCGAATTAAAAACGAGCTTCACCCATCTGCTTACTGGATGAAAAGTATTTTATATCAAAATATGTCAATAAATATATTGTTGAATTTAATTAATATTTTTTAGGCAAACCAATGGAGTTTTTCCCAACCCAAAAAAAAGTTCAGTTTAAATGATCAATTGATTACTCAAAAAACTTTTGAATGTTTTTATACATTTTGTATTAGTTGTTGAAACTTATGTTACTCATCTATACTAATATTATAAAGCTGAAGAGTTTGTTTGTTTGTTTGTTTGTTTGATTGAACGCGCTAATCTCAGGAATAACTGGTCCCATTTATCGAGGAATTCTATAGGCTATATTTTATCCCCACATTCCTAAGGGAACGGGAACCACGCGGGTGAAACCACGCGCGGTCAGCTAGTACAAAATATACATAAACATTTTATTTTATTAAAATCCGTCAAGCCATTTCGGAGGAGTGCAAGCATGACACAAGATTCGTATATAAGTATGTTTTCTTTTTTTTCAGGTTTTCGTCAGTGTTCAATTGTCCGTTTATCTGGTCATCATCAATGATCCCACACACGGCGGTGCTTTCGCTGATAGATGGTCACGTGAACCCCGCATACTCTGTCGACCACTTGTCTAGAGACTACACGACCACCTTCTGGGACAGATTGTACCACTGGTATTACATAACCAAGCTTAGTTATCAAAAATGGTGAGTCGCAAAAACGTATAACAATAGTGCGTAGTTTTTACAGATGGTGTTTGCAGACTGTATTTGAGCCGCAGGTCATCTTCTCCCAAGTATGTTGATCGGGGATGGGTTTCAAGTCTTTGCCGCCTTGCCCGGGTATGACGCGGAGGAATTTGCTACCCGGTGATTTGTTTTATGTGGAGTTTTGATTTTGAAATGAAAGACACGTCTGTTTAAGAAACACGTACTCGTACGTTTATAACTGCTCAATAATTATGCGCTACATTATGTGTGTGTTACCTACACTTAGAGACTCTTAAAGTATATACATACTTCAGGTTCCTTCCAACCTCTTTCGGGGCTAAGGCATCTTGGCTTATGGGTACGAATTCGTCTTGTTCAGAGTCTCTGCGCGGACAGCGATTATCCTGCGCTGGACATTTTTGTATCCAGTACTTTGTCTCGTAGTGGTAGTGTCGCTGTGATCCTGACACACACTAAGACCTTGTCCTGTAGTGTCTCTTCCTGTGTTTTGTCCTACAAGGAGGGCGTCGTAGTATAAGATTCGTGACGATGAAAGATTTGGCTCATTTTGAGATTATGATATTTACGATGAATATAAAATAAAATTTTGTTTTTTCTGCGGAAACCTGGCAAATATATGCGGCAATATCACACATATCCGATAAAACTCCAACACAAACATTCCAGCTAAGTAAAATGGCAGTAATTTTGTGTTGAAAGTATCTTATCAGATGCCGCATGGTGTTGCCGTTTGAATTGCTAGTTTCTAAAAAATAGCAGCCTAGCAAGAATGCGAAGTAAGTTAATATATATTTACGTTATGAACTTCCGCAAAAAAGTCTGCTTTTATAAACTTATTCAATATTTCGTTATTTTATTCTCCTGAATGGGTTTAGACCACTACTTTAGCCCATTTCAATTAGAATTGAAATGTAATGAATTTGGGTATATTTTTTTATTATAATCTAAGTAGGTAAATTATTAATTAATATACATTGACCGTTGTATATTTTTGGCCTGTGTCAGCAGGTTTTTCGAAAATCATAAGAAAACTCACATCATTTCGATATATATTGAGGCACGCAATAAGTCCTCATTGCCATGGTGATGGAATTCACATCATATAGATTCATATTAGCCAGTAATGTCGTTATAGTCCCCACTGCGGTCAGCGGTTACTATCTGAGGCCACCATGGGAACCAATTTATTAAAATGATATGCAGCTATTTTCATAAATGCATTCAATTGTTATATATTGTATGACAGGACAATTGGTATGTATTTTATGTGGACAATTGTCTGAATGTCGTACTGTTGCGTAAGATTAATGACGTGACTTGAAACTGGCTATTTGTAAGCAAGGTCAGAGTGAAGCTAATATATAATGTTGTAATTAGCGGACGCCCGCGTCTTCGTCCGCGTGGAATTCAGTTTTTCGCAAATCTCGCAAAAACCATGGATTTTTTTTCAAGATAAAAAGTAGTAGTCAGGGATCCGTAGAACATTTTGTACAACTGATTACTATCTATATATTTTTTTTTACTTTAACACCTTTGATAAACTACTCTCCTCCCAACTTATGTCGATATCGAGGTTATTATTAGTACTTTTTTTCCTTTCCTGATTATTTCAGTTAGTTACCAGAATCGAGAATTTTTGTAAATAAAAAGTTAATCGTCTCATCGAGGCTACTCACGAAAAATTAACTGGATAGTTAATCAGTTGTAAAAAAAGTTCTATGGATCCCGGACTGTGTTATATGTTAATCCAGGTCTTTAGCTATCTCCGTTTTAAATTTCAGCCAAATTGGTTCCGTAGTTGGGCCGATATAGAGTAATAAACATCCAAAGAAATATTCATACAAACTTCCGCGTTTATAATATTGATAGGATTCGTTCATAGGTTTCTATTCATTGAATGCACGTTAACCAAGTCCCACTAGGTAGACCGAGGACATCAAGCCAGTGCTGAAGCCTTTGTCAGACAAACAAAGGCCAAAGGTCAAGACCAAAACCAAGCAGCTTAAGAATAAGAAGCAAGGGTTATCTTCCTTGCTTCTTCCACTCTCATTAATTCTTTCTTGTACATAAATCCTTTCATTAAGCTCATCGGTCGGCATAGAACATGCTATGTTCGTGTGTAGTGGAAGGTCGTGAACTGCTTAAAGTTACGGGAATAAGAGCGGTTTCAGACTAGCGTTTGATACGCGCGTTTGAGATCGTTTTTGAAAGCGCATGCAACTCGTACGAGCGTTAACGCGCTTCTTAGCTCGTATGTATGTTGATACTGACACGACACCACCGGTTCCAGCGAACACGCCGAAATATGCCCGTTTACGCGATTTTTTGAAGCGCGTATGGTGAAACGACCTTAAACGCGCAAAAAAATACGCTATCTGAAATCACTGTAAGGCGAAAACATGTATGTCTAGTAGTACTTCAAAATCCGTTGTAAGCTCTAGTAAACTAACTACACAAAGATACATACATACATATTTGTTAACATTTTTTTACTCCATACCTAATGATATCAATAAAACATAATTTTGCTAATTAACATTAATATATCCATTGTATTGACGAGGATGAATTAACATAATTATAACTTAATAATGCTTATTAATCACGTACTAGTAATTATTATTATTTCTGCGTGTTTGCAAACTAATGAAACGAGAACACAGAGAGACAACGTTTATACCATTAAGTTAAAGACTGACACGTGGTTAAACCTACCATTACTTTTCCACTTACGGGATGTATACAGGACATGTTGGTAAACCTAATAAGTTTTTATAGTCCACGAAAGATCTCATGGAACGCTTCATCTATTACTAACTAGAGGACGCCCGCGACTTCGTCCGCGTGAAACTCGATGTAAACTTTCAACTACCCCTACCCAATTCTACCCCTACCCTACCCCCTAGCCTACCCTATCCCACCTTTTCCTGAATTTTCTTTGCTATAAACCTCACGGAGCCCGAGACCTGTCCAACGAATGCAAAACCGTGGAAATCGGTTCGTGCGTTCTGGAGTTATAGCGTCAGGAAGGCAAACCCGACTTATTTTTATATAGTAGAGAAGACATTATAAAGAGGAAAACTTTGTTTGTTTGATTGTAATGAATAGGCTCAAAAACTACTGGATCGATATTAAAAATTCTTTCACCATTCGAAAGCTACATTATCCACAAGTAACATAGGCTAAATTTTATTTTGGAAAAAATAGGGTTCTGTAAGATATTTAGGTTTTTCGGACACAAGGTGTAAAAAATCAACCAGAAAAGTAAGGTAGGGGTAGGTAGGAGTAGGGTAGGGGTAGGGGTAGGCTAGGGTTAGGGTAGGGGTAGGCGTAGGATAGGGGTAGTTGAAAGTTTACATCGAGATTCACGCGGACGAAGCCGCGGGCGTCGGCTAGTTTCATATATTTTTAACCCCCGACGCAAAAAGAGGGGTGTTATAGGTCTGACGCGTCTGTCTGTCTGTGGCACCATAGCACCCGAACAGATGAGCCATTTCAATTTAGTTTTTTTTTGTATTAAAGATGACTTATTGGATTGGATATAGTGCATGGAATTCATGATAGCCCAGTGGATAACCTATGCCTCCGATTCCGCAGGGCGTGGGTTCGAATCCGGTCCGGGGTATGCACATGCATTTTAAGAAATTTTTGTTTCTATAACGAACAGACAGACGGACAGACAAAAATTTTACTGATTGCATTTTTGGCATCAGTATCGATCACTAATCACCCCTTGTTTGGAAATTTATTTCATGTACAGAATTGATCTCTCTACAGATTTATTATAAGTATAGAAGATAACACCTTGATCTTTGAGTGTTTTTCAAAATTTTCAAATTCATGTTATTATAATTAAAGGTCAGAACGCGATGCATACAATGACCAATTCAAGAACGTATTCGGAGAGGCGATAACCAGAAGGGGTCACAAGCTACCACAGTTTGACGATGTCAGATACAATGGGTCCCTCATGCTGGGTAATTCTCACCCTGCGACGGGGGATAATGTGGCTTTGCCTGAAAACTACAAGCATATTGGAGGTTACCACATCAAAAACGTTGTCGAGCCCTTACCAAAGGTAATGTGTACTTAAGGAACAAGGTATTTATTTAAGTTATATATTTCTTATAAGGTATTTATTTAAGGAAAGTATACATGTATTTCTTTTTGTTTTATGCTACAAACCTACGAGTATTGCCAAATAAACAAACTTAACAATTATTGAAAACTATAACCCGACTACATTATTAAATTAAAAGCAAAAATCTTTTTAAAACAAAGCTTTTATTTAAACGCTCTAAAAATAAAAGAAGAAAATTACAAGTTAAATAAAAGCCGAAGTTTGATGGCCTCTGTGGCGCAGTGGTATGCGCGGTGGATTTACAAGACGTTCCTGGGTTCGATCCCCGGCTGGGCCGATTGAGGTTTTCTTAATTGGTTGAGGTCTGGCTGGTAGGAGGCTTCAGCCGTGGCTAGTTACCACCCTACCGACAAAGACGTACCCAAGTGATTTAGCGTTCCGGTACTATGTCGTGTAGAAACCGGAACGGGGTGTGGATTTTCATCCTCGTCCTAACAAGTTAGTCTGCTTCCATCTTAGATTGCATGATCACTTACCATCAGGTGAGATTGTAATGAAGGGCTTAACTTGTAAAGAATAAAATAAAGCTTTTTAAAAAAAGAGTCTAAAGGGATGAAACAAGAAAATAATTCAGATAGAAATCGAGAAATGCATAGTTACAAAAGTGACCAAGGTAAAGGCGTGTTCGCACTCCTATACCTCTCACTATGTAAGTTTAACATACAGACGGCACACAGTACATCTACTTCCACGTCTTTACCTTGACCACTTTTTAACACTGAAAGGATTTTTCAAATCGGGCCAGTAGCAAAGTAAAGATCAGTAGTAAACAAACTCTTCAGCTTTATAATATTAGTATAGATGATATTTCATTTTCAGAATTTGCAAAAACTGATGGACGAGTCCAAAAACGGCGTTATCTATTTCAGCATGGGCACCATGCTACAGAGCAGTGGCATACCAGATGACATCAAGAACGGACTACTCAAAGTGTTTGGCGAACTGAAGCAAACTGTCATTTGGAAGTTGGAACAAGTTATTCCAAATGTACCAAAGAACGTTCATGTTGTCACCTGGGCACCTCAGCAAAGCATTTTAGGTATGTACTAGCGGATGCCCGCGACTTTGTCCGCGTGGAAATCAATGTAAACTTTCAAGCCCTTTTTCACCACTTTAGGGGTAAAATTTAAAAAAAATTTGAATTACATTATATTTGGTATTTTTGTTATGATTTATGAAAAAAAATTTAATAATGAAGGACTTTCCATACAAACTTTCAACCCCTATTTTATTCCCTTCTCATTTTATTTTCGCAATAAAAAGTGTCCTATAACCTTCTCCGTATTATGGTCTTAAACCGTGCTAAGTTTTATTTGAATTCATTCAGTAATTTCAGCGTGATGCCCGAATAAAAAAAAAAACACGGACAGACAGACAGACAAAAAATCGAAAAATTTTTTTTTAGCTTCAGTATCGATTATATGCCCAACAAAAATTTTCGACTCCTGCGCTGGAAATATGTACGGCGTTTACGGGTAAAGTATCTGTATATGTGTACAAAAGTAAAGGGCTTGTAGTCTATACACGGTGTGAAATCACGCACGGACCATTAGGAATGTTACGAACGAAGTTGCCAAGCTATAGGATCCATATCCCCTTTCCTATTAAAGATTTTATGCTATTAGATATGTTACGTGCCTACAAAATCACCGCAACAAGTGATGCGAATTTAGCTACTCCCCTGATTATACTTCCTATGGCAAACAAAAGTGGCCAATTGTCTTTATTTCATTTAGCCGCTTTGTTACACAACGAAAGTTATTTAAACAAATAATACGTAAATATTGTCTACTACAATGTTGAGTTGTGTGTTCAAGAAATGTAAAAACTATCATCAATAACAACCCATATTCAGCTTACTGTTGAGCACGAATCTCCTCTCAGAATAAGAGGTTAGGCCCTACCACTACGCTGGCCTAATTCGGATTGGCAGACTTCATACATGTAGAAAATTAAAAAAAAACTCAGGTATGCAGGTGTTAACTCTTCGCTGATTGAGTAATAACTATATCTATCTACATAAATATCATCATTATCAGTCGATGGACGTCCACTGCTGGACATAGGCCTCTTGCATGGACCTCCAAGCATAACGGTCTCTAGCCGCCAACATCCAGCGGTTTTCTGCGATCCGCTTGATGTCCTCGGTCCACCTAGTGGGGGGTCGACCAACACTGCGCTTTCGGGTGCGGGGTCGCCACTCCAGCACCTTGGGACACCAACGTCCATCGGCTCTTCGAAGTATGTGGCCGACTCATTGCCACTTCAGCTTCGCGACTCGCTGAGCTATGTCAGGCCCATAGTTAACGACCAAGTTTCGGATCCCTAGGTCATCACTGGCAACACGCACTTTTCGAAAACTTTCGTCTTCAGGCACTGAGGAATTTCGGACGAAAAGAATAAATACAAACATAAATATATAATGTAAGTAAACGCATAATAGAAAGAGATTCCGCTGAATGCATGTACTGTCCAGAGGAAGATGATGCGGAACACACTTTATTCCACTGCCCAAATTTTGAACAACAGAGAGAATTAGTAAAACGTCAGGTTGGGAGCGAAATAGAAGTTAGAAATCTAAGCAGCATAATGCTGGATACGAAGGAGAAATGGGAAGCTATAAGATTTTATCTGGAAGGAATAATAAAGTGTAAAGAGAAGGACGAAAGAGAAAGAAATAGACCTCGGTGATACATAGGCAGGGGTGTTGGTGGTAGGTCGAATTGGCAGGAACACCAACGCCTCGGGGTCAGGAGGGGCTTTTTTTAGCCGGTAGGAGTCCGGCACTATCCGGTTCAGGATGTCCATAAGGATTTTTTTCCTCCTTAAAAAAAAAGTAAACACAAAATTGTTCATGTGCGCATTCAGTGGAGTAGCTAAAGTCGGATCCACGCCACATCGCAGCCACGTAACATATTTAATACTATACGATGTATAAAATCTTTGATAGGAATGAGGACATAGACAAACCACGCTTCCCCAACTATGACTAACTACCGACCTCTAAAATGGAGGTTCTATGTTCAGCTGTATGTATATCTTTTTGCACTTGCTTGCAGCGCATCCCAATTGCGTGCTCTTCATCACACACGGAGGTCTCCTCTCTATAATGGAGACCCTCAATACAGGAGTGCCCATAATCGGAATGCCGTTCTACGCTGACCAATACCTCAACATAGCAAGAGCTTCGGCCAAAGGCTTCGGGATGCGTTTAGATCTTGATGAAAAAGCCCCTGAAAATCTGAGGGTGGCCATAAAGGAGATGGTGGAAAAACCAAGGTAATTTGATTAAATACAATAATATTATAAAGAGGAAATATTTGTAGTTTTGTATTTTTAGGTAAGTCAAAAACGAATAGACCAACTTTTTTTATACTTTACAAGTTAGCCCTTGACTACAATCTCACCTGGTGGTAAGTGATGATACAGTCTAAGATGGAGGTGGGCTAACTGTTAGGTGGAGGATGAAAATCCACACCCCTTTCGGTTTCTACACGACATCGTACCGGAACGACAAATTGCTTGGCGGACTTTGCCGGTAGGGTGGTAACTAGCCAAACCAAGTCCAACCAACCAACCAATAGAAAGTTACATTATTAGGGAGTAACATAACCTACACTTTATCCACGTATTCCCACGAATTCCTCCCTCAATATCCGTTTACGCTTAGATGTCATTCCAGAAATCTTAACTCTTTTTCCAGCTACCGTCAAAGTGCAAGGGAGTTTTCCGCCATCTTCAAAGACAACATAGCGTCACCAGGTCAGCAGTTGGCTTACTGGGTGGAGTACGTCATCAGAACACAAGGAGCCTTCCACCTTCGTTCCCCAGCGCTGCAGACCAGCTGGTATAAAAAGCTTAGCTTGGATATACTTCTAGTTTTACTACTCGGTTTTATTTTAAGTTATAAGTTTTGTAAATCTCTATTAGTGGTTAAAAGAAATGGGAGTGGTCATAAGAAGAAAACAGCTTAATTAATTAAATTTTGTTTTTATTAATACTTTCGTTTTATTAAAAACTTTACAGTTTCTCGGGTATTTGTTCCTGTAAACAGATAGACAAACAGAGATAACATAATTACAAATATTGATGTTTTGTGTTCTACTCCTTTTTATTATAGATCCTATTCAAGTTTTAATAATTGTACTGATTGATACATTATTTTATTTAATTTAAAAGAAATTCATATTCATATATAAAAGATTTTTTCATTTTAATTAAAGTGTGTTTTTTATTGTAAACAAAGACGCTTCGCGGCATTGTTTCGTTAAAACGCAAACTTGTTTCTGTTATCCAGTAGTTCTTTTTTAATTACGTTAAAATAACGTTACGTTTAATAAATTGAAAAGATTTTTTTCAATATATTTCGATCAAGAAAACAAAACAAATCACAAAGCAAGCAAGGCAAAATCTAGATACAAGTTCTGGTACCAGGGCACCATAGACGCAGGAGAGTCTAGATCCGGTGCAACGCGAATTGATAAAATTCTCTGGTATGCAGGTTTCATACCAGACGATGTTTTTCTTTCACCGTGTGAGACACGTGACGGTATATCGCTTATGGGCTATATAATAATATTTGGTTTTTTGTGGTGGTTTCCCCGCTATGAGAACCATCAGTATATGGTACGTCTTCCATATTCTCCGAATACCAATAATAGGTAATTATATTAATGCCTTCTTGGATAGCTCTATTATGACTTCTTTTGTAATTAAGTCAAACCCAGGTGCTTACTTGGTATCTAGTTAACTAATTAGTCGTGCTATTTCACGAGGAGATATCAACTTTGGATAATTATTTAGCTGATAAACTAAGCTTAATTAAAATTTCGAATTTTGACTTCGATTTTGAAATTTTAAAGTAGTATTTACGATTAATAGGGTAGTAGATTCATATCTTTACTAAAAAGAATATTAATTTCGCATAGTACATGGAGTAAGGTTTCAAAATATATCGATATTAATTAATAACAGTTAAAGATTTCTTGTAAAAATCATGTATTTTATCAAATTTTCCAAACGTCAAAAACGCTGTCGTCCATTTTGTGTCGTCACAAAGTTACTTGATGTACTAATTGTTACTTGATCAACTAATTGTTAACTAATATAGCGGAACCCCAAAAGGTCTTAATGAACCCTGAAAAAATGTTATGAGTTACAAGACTTTAAAGTGATCGATAAGAATGACTACAAGATAAATCCAAGACAAGATCTTGGTATATAAACTGAACCTGGTATCGTATTAAGCACATAATTATAATATTTATCTCAACGTCTCCTATAAATTGACACTGGTGCTCTGCCATTAATGCGTGAATGTGTGAATTCTGAATATACAGGATGTCCCGTAATTAATAAGTAAAACGCAAATGGTAGCTTCGCCACCTAATTATCTGAAACTAATTTTAATAGTGTTACAAAAATCCTTAGAAAAAGTTGCAATCTGCACACTTTGAAAATATTTTTTGTATTAAAAATTTAGCACCTGCCATACATTTTTACTAGCAACTTTTTAACTACAAAGAGTAGACACAAGTTTAATACCAATTTACCAACCTCGATAAGTGTATAAGTTTTTTTTATTATGGCACTTCAGTTCCATACTATATTTAACAGGACAATTTTTTAAATCGGGTCCTCATAATGAAAAAAAATATAATTATCGTACTCAAAGCTTCTTTTACAAAACAAATAAAACATTATAAACAAAAATAGTAATATAAAAAAATATAATTATCGTACTCAAAGCTTCTTTTACAAAACAAATAAAACATTATAAACAAAAATAGTAATATAATATTAACCTTGGTTATTTAATCCGTAATGTTTGACAATAATCAGACCTTTAAAATTTTAATTACAGCAGCTAAGATATACGGTACGGTAATAACTGATTCAAAATAAAAAAAAAAACTCGGAGAATCCGAAAAAAAAAATATAACTGAGTCACTCTAGGGATTTCGAAAAACTATTCAAATTAGTTTTAGATGATAATTAGGTGGTGTATTACATTAATTGCGGAACACCCTGTATTACATAACATAAACTAATTTTAGATTGGAGCAGGATATTCTGAATATTTTATACAAGAACTAGGTACTATAATTTTAGTTAATAGGCACTTGACTTCGTGGTCACTCCTCGAAAAAACTGTTAAGAATAAACTACGAAGAGTCGTTGTCATATAACTGTTTGGTTTTGTTGATTTCTCTTGATACATAATCAACGCAGATTCTCAATCTATTGTCTGCTTTTGTAGCCAAGTGGTACGTCGATTTTCTTTCGCTAACGATTCGAAAAGTAGAAAAATGTATGGGAATTACAGATCTTGATCACGTGACCTGTCGATAGCAAATGTCATTCCCATACTATTTTTTTAGTTTTCGAAGCATTTGCGATCGTAGACAGAGAATCGACAGAGCCACTTGGCTACAGGGGCTGGTCTTTATTTAAAAAAATTTAAAACATTGAAATGTGACGAAACCAATTTCGATCCAATTAATGGGAAAGACAGTGTTAGGTTTTGGTACGTGAATATCCCATGACCTCTCGGCGTTGTTGTTTACCGTGGATCTGTTGAGATCTCAAGTTGTTATGTTACCGTTGGATTTACAAAGAGTCGTTGCTTCGTTGATTTTAAGGGATTTTGCCATATCTTTTAGATATGACCAATTTTCCCGTTCCCCTCCAATTAGTCGAAAAAGATTGTGTTAGAAGCGGGTATAATCATAGAATTATAAGTACTTGTACCGACTCATAAATCTATGGCACAGTAAAAATATGTGTCTATGGGTACAACAATAGCGGGAATCACCATTCGGTGATAAGTCTGGCTTCTTTACCATTGAGCTATTGAGACTCCGAATTCTAAGGCCGGCCGCATACACTCGTTTTCCGTATTCGTTTTCCTAATACGTAATTTCGATTTGGAATTCCGTAAGACTACCGCCGACTTTACGTTTTTGCTCATTCGGAATATATACTCAAGGGCTCGCATTCGTTACGTACGCACGGAATTAATCCCATTCGAAAAAAATCGTTATTTAATATATTCTATATTGATTTCATGCATTCATATTTCCGAACATGGAAAATGGATTCGGAAAACGAATACGGAAAACGAGTGTATGCGGTCGGCCTTAGAGCCATTAGAACTGGCTAAATATCACGAACACGTCATAACTTGTAGGCAAAACTTAATCTTTTCTGGAATGTTAATAGTACAGACTGAATAATTCGCAGACAATATTCATATCACCCAAGTGACGGCCATGTGTTGTTGTAATAGTATTGTTGTTTTGTTGACACTGGTGCTGAATTGTTGTTATGGATACAAGGTGCTTGCGGTGTTCCCTATGCCAGGGAAGAGTCATTCCATCCTCGGGGAAGGCTATGTTAGGCATTTGTTGGCTGCTGGACACGAGGTAATTTTATAGAAATTTAAGTATTTTTGGAGTTTATTGGAGTTTACTCCTTAAGAATCGATTTTTTATATATAAGGCGCCCGGTATGAGAAAAATCCGAGGGGTAAAACCAACTGAACTAACGAAAAAGTGTCACGTTTTTGGTGCGCACTTTTAGTGCGCAACTTTCTAATTTATTTTAATGATTATATCATTGTAAGAGTAAAATATATAATGTGAAGTATATTATAAAGTCTATTAGTTATTTTACAATTCTATAAATTTAGTCTTCTTTAACATAAGCATTACTAAAGCCCTACTCGATGTGCACTGTTTACCAACAAAAAAAAGTGTGCATGTTAAAAAGAAACAAAAAGTTACCCCGTCACGAAGCACGTCTCAATACTCGCGCCTTAAAAGTGAAAGGTGCGCAACCGAGGTGCAGCAGGCCGCGGCGTGCGCGCCCGCCTACAGCGTGCACATGGGTGCGGACGTATGTGCACGCTGTTGGCGGCAGCGCACGGTGAAAGGTGCGCAGAATAGGTTGCGCACAAAAAACGTAACGCATGTCATTTCATAACTTATTGGAGTTCACTCCTTAAGAATAGATTTTTCATATATAGCCTCCGTTATGAAAAAAATATGGGCAGTAAAATTCGATGAACGCATAGCGTTACCTTTTTTGTGCGCAACCTATTCTGCGCACCTTTCACCGTGCGCTGCCGCCAACAGCGTTCACATGCCTAGCGCGTCCGCACGCACGTGCACGCTTTTGGTGGGCGCGCACGCAACGCTGCACCTCGCTTGCGCACCTTTCACTTTTCAGGCGTTGCTATTGAAAAGAGTAAACTCCATCCGTGCGTCGGAGCTGACACACACTTTATATGTCCTTTTTTATTTTTTAACTATGTTAATACAAAACGTAATACAAAATACTATTGAAAATTTATAAAAAAAAAATCATCTCCCACGCTGCGGGACATTTGAGTGCCCAAGCAACCGGCGGTCAGGGATCCAAGGTGATGGAACCTCCTCACAATACACGCCGTCAAGAATCACTGCCTTCTGTATCCAACTCTTGTTCCAACAGTAAAGTAAAAGCTTCTTAAGCTTTTTGCTGTAAGACCATTGACTGAAACAACTATCGGAACAATAATAGTTGACTCAACATTCCACATGGCGGTAAGGTATGGTAGAAATTTAAGTACCTCTATTAATGAATTCTTTTGACCTACTGACCGATCGACTAGCACTGTCTGTCAGCCATAATTGTTCAGTCCAAGTAGAGCAATGCACTGCTATTTCAAGAACTGTTGATATAACCGCTGGGTCGAAAAGTAAGGCATTTCAGAATGGATAAGGTCTTATTGAAGAGCAAGCTATTTGTGGATTATCTTGGTCACTTGATTATTTCTATGCAATTATTCACACACAATGTCCGAGGGACTGTCCAGAATGATGACATATTTCACTAGGGTTGCATTTTTTGAGAAAAATATAGTATTTTCCAGATTTAGCTTGATAAATATAGTACGCTCAAAGAAAATACGTATTTTGTGGAATATGCGAAATAAAACATTCATTATTATATTTATAAAAACTATATTTATTTGTATTGTTTTTCAAAAACAAGAGATGGTCCAAAATTGTATGGAGCCCAGGATCAGTCATTGTACCCAGGCAGAAACACAAGAAAATATTTTTTTTAACTATTTTTGATTATACAAATCTACGTTATCACTGCTGAGCTCGAGTCTCTCAGAATGAGAGGGGTTAGGCCAATAGTCCACCACGCTGCCCCAACGCGGATTGGCAGACTTCATACACACAGAGAATTACGAAAATTCTCTGGTATGCAGGTTTCCTCACGATGTTTTCCTTCACCGTTTGAGACACGTGATATTTAATTTCTTAAAATGCACACTACTGAAAAGTTGGAGGTAAATGCCCCGGACAGGGATTCGAACACACACCCTCCGGAATCGGAGGCAAAGATCATATCCACTGGGCTATCACGTATCTTACCTACAACCTAGCTTGGGTGAAATAATTGAATGCATTACTTTCAGGTGACCTACATAACGCCTTTCCCAGTCAAAGATCCTCCGTCGAGACTGCGTCAAGTTGATATATCAGAGAATTTTGCATTTATGCGTAGTAAGATTCTTAATATTACTTAATTGAGTACCTGTACGTCTTACAAATAAGCATGCTTCATTTGAGACTGCATTATCACTTAACTTTTTGATGGCCGCCGTGGCGCAATGTATGCGCCGTGGATTTACAAAATGGAGGTCTTGGGTCGATTGAGGTTTGATCCAGGTCTGGCTGGTGGGAGGCTTCGGCCGTGGCCAAGCTCTTTGACGGCTCTTTGACGGCCGCGTGGGTAGTGACTCTGCCTTCTGCATCCACGGCCGTGGGTTCGATTCCCACAACTGGAAAATATTTGTGTGATGAGCATGCGTTTTTTCCAGTGTCTGTGTGTATTTATACATTATATAAGTATTTATATGTAGTATATAATTGTATATTAATATTATAATATCAACTATCTTAGCACCCATAACACAAGCTACTCTGTATGCTTACTTAGGGGCTAGATAGTGATCTGTATTGTTTAAGTATATTTTATTTATTTATATTTAAGCGTTTGTACCGGTACGATGTCGTGTAGAAACCGAAAAGGGGTGTGGATTTTCATCTTCCTCCTGACAAGTTAGCCCGCTTCCATCTTAGACTGCATCATCACTTACCATCGGGTGAGATTGTAGTCAAGGGCTAACTTGTAAATAATAAAAAAGAGGTGGTTGATATAATATCATGTTAAAGTTGTGAAGTCCAGCTGGCTCTGTAGTAAGCTGTTGAAATAAGCTATTAATGATAATGAAACTGAAACTCTTTTTTCTCGTAATAAGGAGACTCGTACTTACTCATGCTGCTAAATATGGATTGTTAATTATGAAATTCATATTTTATTTTTCAGACATATTAGACGTAAGGAAGTTTATGAGCAAAGAGTTAGACATACAGAACTACTTCCTTGTACACAATGTGATGAACAGTATGTTGTATGACACGTACCGAATGCCCGTCATACAGAAGTTTATAAATGATCCAAAGGAGCAATATGACGCTGTGGTGGTTGAATGGTTGTATTCGGAGTTAAGTGCTGGGTAAGTGGCTAATTTTCATAGATATCATGAGATATAGAAAGAATGTCAAAAACAGGTTTTGATGAAAATGATTCACAACATTTGTCAAGACAACTTAATTAACTAATCAAACTGTAACCAAAATAAGACCCCAGAATGGCAGAGAATGACCTTGAGTGAAGTCACGCACTTGTGAACGATGTGTGTAGGGTTAAAGGATCCTTTGACTGTTAACAAACACACCCCCTTTCCACTCCAGTCACTTTCCCCGCATATCCCAAGTAACCCATAAAGAATTACACAACAATAGATGTGGACGGCTCGAACGCCACGAGCACACTGAAGCCGTCCGTTCCGCAAGTCGTTGTACCGATCTCAACAACATCTTTGAACAAGTGAAGCTAATATAAAGCGTGTAAAAAAAAAACCGTCAAGCCATTTCGGAGGATTGCAACTATGCAAGTTGCAATCCTCCCAGCAGTGTATTTAATTCACGTATGTTTTTTTTTCAGGTTTTCGTCAGTGTTCAATTGTCCGTTTATCTGGGCATCATCAATGATCCCACACACGGCGGTGCTTTCGCTGATAGATGGTCACGTGAACCCCGCATACTCTGTCGACCATTTGTCTAGAGACTACACGACCACCTTCTGGGACAGACTGTACCACTGGTATTACATAACAAAGCTTAGTTATCAAAGATGGTGAGACCCGTATTTTTTACTAGATCCATGACAACTTATTTTGAGAGCTTCTAGAAGATTTTTTTGCATTGTTCTTACGTCTGTAACAATAATAGGAAGCTTGTTTTGAATCGTGAGTCCAGAAAAGTAGCGACAAAATAGTTACAAAAACCACTACTTTTGAAATAGGTGATCCCGACCAAGTCACTCGTTTCGTTACGTTTTTTGAAAATGACGTAATGATGAAACGTGACACACTTGCTCCCGTATGCATCGCAACGATGGAACGATATTCGGCGCTTCGGCCGACAGCGTTGATGAATATTCGGTACCTATCAATCAATCAACACCTGTTTTCCTACCCTTGGTTTTACCATCTATCTTTGAACTTTATTATTCTTACAAATAAAAATACAATTTAATAGTATAACATTAACTTCTCCTAATTATCGTTGCGGAAGCTCTAAGTCATTAAGTCTCGCTAAATAGTATTTAATTACTAATTTTTAATTACAGGTCGGAACGCGATACTTACAATGACCAATTCAAGAACGTTTTCGGAGAGGCGATTACCAGAAGGGGTCACAAGCTACCACAGTTTGACGATGTCATATATAATGGATCCCTCATGCTGGGCAACTCTCACCCTGCGACGGGGGATAATGTGGCTTTGCCTGAAAACTATAAACATATCGGAGGTTACCACATCAAAGATGTCATTGAGCCTTTACCAAAGGTAAACATTCATAACTATTATTAAAATAGGTATATATAAAAACATTTTACTAAATTTATAAGTTAGCCCTTGACTACAATCTCACCTGATGGTAAGTGATGATGCAGTCTAAGATGGAAGCGGGCTAACTTGTTAGGAGGAGAATGAAAATCCACACTTCTTTCGGTTTCTACACGACATCGAACCGGAACGCTAAATCGCTTGACGGTACGTCTTTGTCGGTAGGGTGGTAACTAGCCACGGCCGAAGCCCCCCACCAGCTAGACCTGGACAAATTAAGAAAACCTCAATCAGCCCAGCCGGGGATCGACCCCCAGGACATCCGTCTTGTAAGTCCACTGCGCATACCACTGCGCCACGGAGGCCGTCAAAAAATATATGAAAAATCGATTGTAAATTTTTATAGCTTTACAATCGATTTTTCATATATAGCTCCTAGTATGAAAAGAATATTGACAATAAAATTCGAGGAACGAATGACAGCGTTACGTTTTTTGTGCGCACCTTTCAACGTGCGCTGCCGCCAACAGCGTAAACACATGCGTGCGGACGTGCACGCCGCGGCCTGCTGCTCCTAGGTTGCGCACCTTTCACTATTCGCGCGTTAGTATTGAGACGTACATAGTGTATGCTGCTGGGCAACATATACTTATTTAGACAGTCGATCTGAAAGAGTAAACTCCATTCGTGCGTCGGAGCTGATACACACTTTTTTTTTTAAATAATATTAACAACTTTTCCTATGCTTTAAGCATATGACAACTCTTCATTTAATTGGATTGTTACGAACTATTGTTCGAAGATTTGGTACGAAACACCTGGAGAATCGTATGAGACTTTATTCCATTCTTAATCCGAGCATCAATACACACTTCCAAACGTAGGCAATATGTTGTCCAAAATCGTAGCCGAGTTCACTATTATTTACTTGTATCGCTGGTTTTACTTTTTGTTACTCCGCTTCGCTCCGAAAGTCAACTGCCCCACGGAAGCCGTCCAGCGCATATTTATACCCGTCAGAATAATTCTAAACCATTCTGCGAACGCCTACACGCGTGTTTTTGTTCCACGAAATTCGACAAAAAACAATAACAAAAGTTTAAAAACAGCTAGACATTGGCGAGTGATTTTGAACCTTATGTCTCAAGTAATAGGGTTCTCCGCAACAGGATCTTAAAACATCATAGATGATGATGCTTCATTCAATTACGTTTCAGGATTTGCAAAAACTGATGGACGAGTCCAAAGATGGAGTGATTTATTTCAGCATGGGCTCTATGCTGAAGAGCAGTGAAATACCAGATGATATCAAGAACGGATTACTCGAAGTGTTTGGCGTACTGAAGCAAACTGTCATTTGGAAGTTGGAACAAGTTATTCCAAATGTACCAAAGAACGTTCATGTTGTCACGTGGGCACCTCAGCAAAGCATTTTGGGTATGTATGACAATCCGCCAACCAGCATTGGACTAGAGTGGTAGTTCTAAGCTCCATATTATCCCCCTTCAAGAGCCTGGCTTTGCAGTGGACCTGTAAAATAAGATAATGATATTTTTTTAATTAATAGATATAACTGCCTACCACATTGCATTCATTTAGTGAGTCTGAGCTTCGTAACTGTTCTTACCTTACAACCCTTTTTACTCTTAAAAGTAATTACTCACGACTAGTATCGCACCCAAATTGACGACCAAAATTGTCTATCATTATATCATCATCATCATCATATCAGCCGATGGACGTCCACTGCAGGACATAGGCTTTTTGTAGGGACTTCCAAACATCACGATACTGAGCCGCCTGCATCCAGCGAATCCCTGCGACTGACTTGATGTCGTCAGTCCACCTGGCGGGGGGTCTACCAACAGCACCTTGAGACCCCAACGTCTATCGGCTCTTCGAACTATGAGCCCCGCCCTATTGCCACTTTAGCTTCGCAACTGGTTGAGCTATGTCGGTGACTTTGGTTCTTCAGCGGATCTTCTCATTTCTGATTCGATCACGCAGAGATACTCCGAGCATAGCTCGTTCCATCGCCCGCTGTGTGACTCTGAACCATATGTCATCACTGGCAACACGCACTGTTCGAAGTCTTCAGGCACTGAGGAATTTCGGACGAAAAGATATTGCGGAGTTTCCCGAATGCTGCCTAGCCGATGCAGCTGTCATTATATATAAGACTTTGTTTCACTACTTAACCCAAGCATCAATACACACTTCCAAACGTAGGCAATTCGTAGTCCAAAATTGTAGCCGAGTTCTCTATTGTTCACTTGTATCGCTTGTGTCCCTTAATGTTCACTCTACTTTGTTCCGAAGTAAACTGCCCCGATCGTCCGCTCCGACGCGTATTTATTCCCGTCAGAATTGTGTAGACCATTCTGGAAACGTCCATATGCTTGTTGTTGATTCCAAGAAATTCGACGTAAACAAGGCAATCTTAAAATGGTAAACAAACCGAAATGTGCGAGCAATAATCAACCCTATGTCTATAGTAATAGGGTTCTCCGTAACAGTATCTTCAACTGTAAGTATGTATGTTTTTTATTTTTCTTTGCAGCGCATCCCAATTGCGTGCTTTTCATCACACACGGAGGTCTCCTCTCTATAATGGAGACCCTCAATACAGGAGTGCCCATAATTGGAATGCCCTTCTTCGCTGACCAATACCTCAACATAGCAAGAGCTTCGGCCAAAGGTTTCGGGATGCGGTTAGATCTTGATGAAAAAGCCCCTGAAAAATTGAGGGTGGCCATAAAGAATATGGTGGAAAATCCAAGGTAATTTTATTTCTATTATAATATTGTTATAATATTGTGTTATATTTTGAAAAAAGGGTGGGAGCAATATTACTGGTGTGATAGCTTCAGAAGGTAGTTGACTCTTAAATGTCCAAGAGGAAAACAAAATTTTAACAGTTTACGCAGCGCACGCAGCGCAAGCTCTCATAGTAAAATTCCCCGATTTTGGAATATTCTTCGATGGTGCTCCGCTCCTATTGATCTTAGCGTAATAATATATGGCCTATAGCCTTCCTCGATAAATGGGCTAACACTGAAAGAACCTTCCTGAGATCAGCGCGTTTAAACAAACAAAATCTTCAGCTTTATAATATAGATTTTAATCCTCTTACCTTATCCGTAAGGTAATTAATCCGACGTCCACTGCTGGACATAGGCCTCTTGCATGGACCTCCAAGCACAACGGTCTCAAGCCGCCAACATCCAGCGGCTCCCTGCAACCCGCTTTATATCCTCGGTCCACCTTATAAACTAAGCCTAATAGAATTAAGTGAATTTTTGAATGTCATACTCTTTTTCCAGCTACCGTCAAAGTGCAAGGAAGTTTTCCGCCATCTTCAAAGACAACATTGCGTCACCAGGTCAGCAGTTGGCTTACTGGGTGGAATACGTCATCAGAACACAAGGAGCCTTCCACCTTCGTTCCCCAGCGCTGCAGACCAGCTGGTATAAAAAGCTTAGCTTGGATATATTTCTAGTTTTACTACTTGGTGTTATTCTAAGCTTTAAGCTCTGTAAATCTTTATTAGTGGTTATAAAAAATGGCAGTGGTCATAAGAAGAAAACAGCTTAATTAATTAAATTTGTTTTTTATTAATAGGTACTTTTGTTTTATTATCAACTTGCGAGACAAACAGATAAAAAACACAATAATTCATTTGTTAAAGCTCAATTTGAAAATTTTATATTTTTATAAAACTACAGACATTACTACCTTTAAAATAGATATTTTAATTTAAAAACTCTTAATGTGATTAAAATAAAATAAATATTTTTTATATCCAATACCTATGTACCATTTATTACAATATAGTAAGGGACTTGACATAAGGGGATTCTTTTACATAAAAAAAATATATCAAGTTACATATTATTTTAATTTCGTTAATACGTTAAGTTTTCTTCTGTTTTCCTATTGTTTTTTTAATTCCAATGGTAATTAGTAATGTTTTTTTCAATATGAAAATTAAGACCAACGCAACGAATGCAAGATCTAGATAAAACTTCTGGTACCAGGGCATTATAAACGCAGGGGAGCGCAGATGCGGTGCCCCGCGCGTCTTTATGACGTGTTCTACCCAGTGGACCAACTCTTTCTCTGGGGGAACTGTCCTGTCGTGGTATATCTCTGATAGTTCTTTTGCTCTGGTAGTATATCTAAAATAACAATGAAATAATGTTAATAATAATAATAATAATAATAATTTATTTATTTGCTTTAAACATGGGTTACACTTGTTATAAAATTAAATATACAATTAATTATTCGATCCAAACATGTCTTGCCTATAGGCGTGCAAAATATTTATGAAATGTGTGAATGGTTATTTGAAGGACTTCAGTGAAAATCCATCATGTGTCCACCCATCGTGTGTCCATCACATCATCCACCTATTCATTGAAAACTTTAATTTGGATACATTTCTTAGCACTATATTAGAATTTTATACAATTTATCGAAAATTTGTACTTTTTCTAGTACTTACTGTATAAACTAGTAGTAGTAGTAGAACTAATATCCACTGCTGAACGCTGTGAGTCTAGACGCGCGCATATACGAGTAGGTATGTACAATTCTCAGGTTTTAATGATTAATTTTGAAACTATTTAATTCAAAATTACAATAAAAATATGTTTGTGATCCTCTTTCATTTGATATTTAACGCGATAAAGTTTGAATTTTAATTTTATAATTTTCCAGGTTGCACCCTAAAAGTGATTTTCATATTTAAAAATTTCAGTATAAAGCTTACTTACTTAGGAAATTCTCAGGTGTGCTGGTTTCCTCACGATGTTTATTCCTTAAGTTTTTCTTATCCACTTCAAAATCATTTAATGCTGTAAAGCTATTAATAGTACTTACTTGGAGTCAGCGAGCATATCTTGAATAGCAAACTCTAGGTCCTGAGTCATTGCGTATGATAGATCTACTTTCTTGGCGTATCCCATGTTGACAGCTCTTTGAACGTTAGCATACTGGTCGTAGAAAGCTGGAATTCCTATGATGGGCACTCCGAAATGTATTGTTTCAGTGATAGATAGTAAGCCGCCGTGGGTGATGAATAAGATACAGTTATTATGTGCTGTAAATAAATTTTAATTATTGATTAAAAACATTAACAGTCGTCGTTATCAATCCATATTTGGCTCACTGCTGTGTGCTCGAGTCTTTTCTCAGAAAGAGGGGTTGCACCTCCAACTTTTCAGTTGTATGCATTTTAAGAAATTAAATATCACGTGTCTCAAACGGTGAAGGAAAGAAATCGTGAGGAAACCTGCATACCAGAGAATTTTCCTATTTCTCTACGTGTGTTAAGTCTGCCAATCCGCATTGGGCCAATGTGGTGGACTATTGGCCTAACCCCTCTCATTCTGAGAGGAGACTCCAGCTCAGCGGACAGCCGAATATGGGTTGATAATAACGATGATGACATACCTTAATAGAATTAACTTACCCAATGCGTGTTGCCAGTGATGACCTATGGTTCCGAGACTTGGTCGCTAACAATGGGCCTCATAAGAAGGCTCAGAGTCACATAGCGGGCGATGGGACGAGCTATGTTAGGAGTATCTCTGCGTGATCGAATCAGAAATGAGGAGATCCGCTGAAGAACCAAAGTCACCGAGATAGCTCAACGAGTTGCGAAGCTGAAGTGACAATGGGCGGGGCACATAGTTCGAAGAGCCGATGGACGTTGGGGTCACAAAGTGCTGGAACGGCGACCAGGTGGGCTGACGACTACAAGCGAGTCGCAGAGATTCGCTGGATGCAGGTGGCTCAGCATCGTGATGTTTGGAAGCCCCTACAAAATGCCTATGTCCTGCAGTGGACGTCCATCGGCTGATATGATGATGATAATGATTAAAAACAGTAACAGTCGTCGTTTTCAACCCATATACGGCTCACTGCTGAGCTCGAGTCTTTTCTCATATTAAGTTGCACCTCCAACTTAATATCACGTTTTTTTTTATTCTTACAAGTTAGCTCTTGACTACAATTTCACCTGATGGTTAATGATGATACAGTCTAAGATTGAAGCGGGTTAACTTGTTAGGAGGAGGATGGAAATCCACACTCCTTTCGGTTTCTACACGACATCGTACCGGAACGCTAAATCGCTTGGCGGTACGTCTTTGTCGGTAGGGTGGTAACTAGCCACGGTCGAAGCCTCCCACCAGTCGAGTGTCTCAAACGGTGATGGAAAAACATCGTGAGGAAACATGCATACCTGAGAATTTTCCTATTTCACTGCGTGTGTGAAGTCTGCCAATCCGCATTGGGCTAGCGTGGTGGACTATTGGCCTAACACCTCTCATTCTGAGAGGAGACTCCAGCTCAGCAGACAGCCGAATATGGGTTGATAATAACGACTTTAATAGAATTAACTTACCCAATGCGTGTTGCCAGTGATGATCTATGGTCCGTCTCTTGGTCGCTAACTATGGGCTTCGTAAGAAGACTAAGAGTCTCACAGCGGACGATGGAGCAAGCTATGCTCGGAGTGTCTGTGCGTGATCGAATCAGAAATGAGGAGATCCGCAGAAGAACCAAAGTCACCGACATAGCTCAACGAGTTGCGAAGCTGTGTGGCAATGGGCGGGGCACATAGTTCGAAGAGCTGATGGACGTTGGGGTCCCAAGGTGCTGGAATGGCGACCCCGCACTACGAAGCGCAGTGTTGGTAGACCCCCCACCAGGTGGACTGACGACATCGAGTCGCAGGGATTCGCTGGATGCAGGCGGCTCATTATCGTGATGTTCGGAAGTCCCTACAAAAGGCCTATGTCCTCCAGTGGACGTCCATCTGCTGATATGATGATGATGATGAACTTACCCAATATACTTTGTTGTGGAGCCCACGGTACAGTGTGCACATTGGTGGGTCGTTCTGGCAAATCCTCTTCGAACTTCCATACAACTGTTTGCTTCAGTTTTCCGAACATACTCAACAAGTCCCTTTTTATTTCGTTCGGCAAATGCTTGCTTTTCAAATTTGAGCCTAAACTGAAGTAAATTACGCCGTGTTTTGCATCATCCATCAGTTTTTGCAAATCCTATTGGTGAATTATAAATGTTTTTCTTAATTTGATTTTAAAGGTATTTTCGGTATTATATACTATTATATCATAAACATTGTTATCATCATCATAAACTGGTTGTGATCGTTAACAAATAGTCCATATTATCAACCCGCTTTGAAACAGCGTGGTCCATATAGTCCCTTCCCTTCCTTCTGAGGAAGATCTGGTCCTGTAGTAGCCAGTAGGCCCTTAAAATAGGGTGAAAATGATAGTGACCAGCGCATTCATCATCATCATCATGTCAGCCGATGGACGTCCACTTGACATAGGCCTTTTAAAGGGACTTCCAAATATCAGTCCACCTGGTGGAGGGTCGAAACACCCCTTACCCCGCCGTTACCGTAATCGCTGCCAAAGCCAGGAATAGCGGAGCTACAGGGAACTAGGGGCTGTGTTATATTTGTTCGGTCCATATAAAGTTTTGCCCGATACTGACTGACTGACTACTGACTGACTTCGTCCGCGTGAAATTTAGTTTTTCACAAATGCCTCGGTATCCATAGATTTTTCCGGGATGAAAATACCTATGTTTTAATCAAAAGAAATATCTATTACCATTCCAAATTTCAGCCAAATCAGTTCAATAGTTGCGGCGTTAAAGAGTAACAGACATCCATACAAACTTTCGCGTTTATGATAGGATAAAAAACTCCAGAGTAAATTTACCTCAGTTAAAGGTTTAACATTCCGGTCAATATGAAACCCTCCGATAGATATAAAGTTCTGAGGCGCTCTCACAGCCCCACTCATAGACGGGTGCGAGTTGCTCAGGACTAGAGATCCGTTGTAAGCTAGAGATTCAAATGACGGCGCGATGTTTCTTCTCTCGCGTATTAAAGGTGCAAAGTTTTTCTCGTATACCGCATTGTCGACTATTGTGGTCCATCTGTAATTAATGTTAGACTAAATATAAAAACCTTGGTCTGAATAGAACTGTATCAAGTTTTATATTGGAACGGGTATCTAAAGCTGCAATCTGTAAAACGTTTTCTACGCGGCAACGCACCGGAATGAATCGTTTGCCGGTACGTCTTTGCCGGTAGGGCGGTAACTAGCCACGGCCGAATTAGACCAGAGCTAAGACAATTTACGAATTATAAAACCGTAAACTTATACTGTCTCAGAGCCGTGATAGCCCAGTAGATATGACCTCTGCCTCCGATTACGCAGGCTGTAGGTTCGAATCCGGTCCGGGGCATGAACTTCCAACTTTTCAGTTGTGTGCATTTTAAGAGATTACATATCACGTGTCTCAAACGGTGAAGGAAAAACATCGTGAGGAAACCTGCATACCTAAGAATTTTCTTAATTCTCTGCGTGTGTGAAGTCTGCCAATCCGCATTGGGCTAGCGTGGTGGACTATTGGCCTAATCCTTCTCATTCTGGGAGGAGACTCGAGCTCAGCAGTGAGCCGAATATGGGTTGATAACGACGAAACTGGACGTTCCATGTTGAGACTCAGCACTATTGACTGCGCTAGAGAAGTCGTCAAAAGTGTTTTTTTTTAGACTATTTAAAGGCTTTGGTTTACCATTTCAACTCAGGAAGGCCCATCTGTTTGGTCATTTAATACTGTAATAAAATCCTTTACTTTTTTGTTTTTAGTGTACCCATAGCCACAGAATCTATACTTCTATACTAATATAAAGCTGAAGAGTTTGTTTGTTTGTTTGATTGAATACGCTAATCTCAGGAGCTACTGGTCCGATTTGAAAAAACTCTTTCAGTGTTAGATAGCCCATTTATCGAGGAAGGCTATGGGCTATATATTGTTCCCGTATTTTTACGGGAACGAGAACCACGCGGGTGAAACTGCGCGGCGTCAGTTAGTACATAATATATACTCTGTGACATACGGTACATTTATGACCGTAAACGTCACAGTATGGGCAAGTTCCTTCACTTATTTCAGTTATTTTGATTTTAACACAACCTTACTAAACTGATTTTCGTAAAAACTATGTGGGACCAATTAGGAAAAATACTTTTTCACACGAATAAGTAATTTTAAAAATTGGTTAATAAATGGCGAATTTATGGTAACAAACATAAAATGGCATAGGCGTTTTGAGGACCTCCTCCTTTTTTTTAACAGTGTTTTAACAGTGTTCAGTTTAACAGTTTTTCCTTCGAACAGTGCGTGTTGCCAGTGATGACATACGGATCCGAAACTTGGTCGCTAACTATGGGCCTCATCAGAAGGCTCAAAATCACTCAGCGGGCGATGGAGCAATCTATGCTTGGAGTTTCTCTGCGGGATCGAATCAGAAATGAGGAGATCCGCAGACGAACCAAAGTCACCGACATAGCTCAGCGAGTCGCGAAGCTGAAGTGGCAATGGGCAGGCCACATAGTTCGAAGAGCCGATGGACGTTGGGGTCCCAAGGTGTTGGAATGGCGACCCCGCACCGGAAAGCGCAGTGTTGGTCGACCCCCCACTAGGTGGACAAAGGACATCAAGCGGATTGCAGGAAACCGCTGGATGCTGGCGGCTCGAGATCGTTATGCTTGGAGGTCCATGCAAGAGGCCTATGTCCAGCAGTGGACGTCCATCGGCTGAAAATGATGATGATGATGAAAAAAAGTAAGCTTACAGCATCACGACAATCCTCTTGATGATATGCAAACCCAATTCCGCAACCCGTTCTCTGAAGGTCAGGGGTAGAGTGCTTGATGATACTGCGTCGACGCTGTATGCTGGGTTGGTAGCTTCATCTATCAGATCAAATACCATCCAGTTTAGGTTACTTGGTGAAAACCAGATTAATGGACAGTTGTATAAGCCTGCAAAACTAATAAATAAAAATACTTTATGCATGTCCGTACGTTGTTTAGCTCAAAGACTAATACCTTGTTACGGGACTAAGAAAACTATCAAAGTTATTTAAGAAACCTGCATACCAGAGAATTTTCTTAATTCTGTGTGTGTGAAGTCTGCCAATCCGCATTGGGCCAGCGTGGTGGACTATTGGCCTAACCCCTCTCATTCTGAGAGGAGACTCGAGCTCAGCTGTGAGCCAAATGTGGGTTTACAAACTTTATCTCTTTATAATATTAGTACAGATAGATTCTTACCCGGCATGTATTGTATTGAACATGAACTCTGAAATAACAACATCGAAGTGCTGATTATTATCAGCTATAAGTTTTTGTATATTTGGGTGTTCTATAATAAGCCTACTTCTTTGTAAAATGTCCGGCATAAAGCCCGTCATCAAATTTAGGCTGTTCAATCTCTTTTCAAAGATAGATTTTGTGTGAAAAAAATCGTCTGAAAAAAAATTTTTTTATTCATTCTTGTACATGAAAATCAAACTGTGTGCCTAATGGGAGTTTTCGATGTTTTCATACTGTTACTATCTATCGCGTTGACGTTAACGCGAATTTATATGGAATTGAAACTACTACCACTAGATGCCACTGTTTCAACTCCTTAGAAATGCGTGTTTACGTTAACGTGATCGTCATAGTATCAAACTGCCACTATGCTCTCAGGTAGGCGTTACATTCCAAACAATTGTTGGTCAGAACCTCCAGAGTGAGGAACCTTCTCACAGTACGCGCCGTTATAAGGCTTACCGCCTTCTGTGTCCGACCGATCCAACAGTCAAGTGAAATAAATATTCTTAAGCTTTCCAGACATAACACAAGCTACTATAGCGTTTTCTCCAGCGTAGACGAGATTCCCGTTATCTGACGTCACACAGACGTGGGCTTTTTATTTCACGATCGCCGGGGCGCCCGGGCTGATTCACTCAGGCCAAACCACCCCTCCCGAACGGCCCTCTAAGCCGAGGTCCGAGTCTCACAGGAGACTCCCTTAGAGAGTCTTTCTGCCCATTTACTCAGGCGATATTTCTGCGCTCGCCCAAACCCTCCAGTGATGCCGCTGAAGCCCCATTAAAGAGTCTACGGCGACGAAATAAACAGAAAAATCAAAAATTAAAAAAAAAGCTTGTTTGTATTTTAGTATTGCGTAAAGACTAAAACTAAGTAATAATGTGTAAAACTAGTACCCAGACAGACAGACATTTCTATTTTATTTATATGTATTAATTAAAACAATAAAATAAATATTGCGTTACGTTACGTACGTTACCTCGTCGAGGTAGGATGCCGCTAATATCGACTACAGTAACTCTTGGGAGGGGTTTTTCTGGTGGAATTGTTTGTATATAAGTAATCTGTAACAGATTAGATTTACAAAATATTATACGAGAATATATTTGCGTATGAAGTAAAGACAGACAATTAAGGAGTACCTTTAAACACAACTGATGCAAGACAGCTAATATTTTCAGGTGTATCATAATTTGTAAATTCATGGGCTCTTACGGTGTCTTTTTCCTTTGAAAAAACATTGTGAGGAAACCTGCAGACCAGAGAATTTTCTTAATTCTCTGCGTGTGTGAAGTCTGCTAATCGGCATTGGGCCAGCGTAGTTGACTACTGGGCTAACCCCTCTCATTCTGAGAGGAGACTCGAGAGGTTGATAATGATAAGTTAAGGTTGTTAAACTAAATAATAATATTAATGTAAAATTTGATTCACTTGTTTGTGACACGGTCGGTCTTTCTTCAAAGGGCTAACTTTTAATTCATCAGATTGTTAAACATTGACAACTTGTGCTCTGGCGCATCGTAAGTCGGCGATCAATGAACGGCCTGGCCTATAGTCTGGCAAATTCGTTGATGATACTCCCATGATATGCGGGTGACGGGGGGAAAGACTACGCGGGTGTGAAATCGTGCGTGCGGGGAAGTGAGGTGCATTAGTCGTGGGTTTTTCATTCATCGCTACACCATCAGGAGTGTTACGAACGAAGTTGCCAAGCTAATTATACTTGGCAAGTTCTTTGATGACACTTTCATGATATGCGGGCGACGGGACGGGAAGGAATTCGCGCGTATGAAATCGTGCACGCGGGTCAGATAGATGGACTGCGCGGGTATGAAGACGTGCGCGCAGGGCATCGCTACCTCCCTCCCGGCCCCCGTGGACCATCAGTGTTACGAACGAATTTGCCAAGCTATAGATACTACTACTACTACGACATACATTACCTCATGACCAGCGTCAGTTAAATGTTTGATGAGTCCTTCAGCCAGGATTGCGTGGCTTTTACTCAACGTTTGTGATATCAGTAAAATCCTATAAGCTTCTGACATATGAACCGTGAAGCTTGTTAATATAAATACCAACGGCTTCCACATTTTCTGCAACATACGATGGTTTTTATTATTATTATTATTTTTATTATTTATGAAGGAAAATCTACCGTTAATACATTAAGTTCATGCTTACATTTAATTACAATTTTAGGATATGGACATGCTTAACTATTTATAAGATTTTCACAATATTAAAAATTTTTTACAGGGTATATGATATGTCATTAGTTTTTTAGCTACAACGTGATTATATATATTCTAATCTAATCTACAATATAATCTAAGATATTAAGTTATTTTAGAGGTTAGACTGACAAATAAAATTTTAGCATGACTATGTATTTGCGGCGCTTGCCTTTGAGACTTTAGGCCCATGGTCAACAGATACTAATTATAAATTTAAACTTAATATACTGTTAAGTAATTTTTAGCTTTAATTTATTTTAATGAATATGTTGTTCTTGAAAATAATTATTTTAGCATGGTAATAGTTTAATAATTCACTTTATGATCGGACGATAGAGGCTTTACCATATTTTTCTCAGACGCTTGAGTTTTCAGTACCTAAGCAGGCATTGTATAAACATGGTGTATTTCAAATTTATGAATAGTCAAAGTTTCTTAATTTTGTCACTTACTCACTGGACTGATCATAAAAGTTTCCAACGGACATAAAAGCTTAAATTTTAGCATACAAAGTTTTTAGTGTATAAATTAACGCGAATTAATTCCGAACCTGTTTCCCGTGTGTGGAAAACCGAATGCATGTAATCAATATCATCATCATCATCATCATATCAGCCGATGGACGTCCACTGCAGGACATATGCCTTTTGTAGGGACTGCCAAACATCACGATACTGAGCCACCTGTGCGCAACCTATTCTGCGCACCTTTCACCGTGCGCTGCCGCCAACTCGGTTGATGATAATGCAATAGCTGCCATTGAAGATGCTGCATCTTAATCATGCTCACTACTTAAACAACACCGTAGTATAAACTTATTTGCTGTATTAGTCAGTCAAAGGACTTACATTTTTTCAACCGACGAAAAAACGGAGAGAAGGCTTTAAAGACTGTATCGTGTTTGTTGTTACTGAAAAAACCACATGAAAGAAAAAATATGTCTGAGAAATCTGTATCTTAATGATAGTAAGGTAAACCTTGAATACATTACCGGTTTGGCACCGCCTTGAAACTGATCAGTGGGTAGTAAACACTTTAATGTTATTTTTCGCTTTTTAGTTACGTTGGTTATTATGTTTTCGAAGTCGGTGGTATTTTAAGATAAAAATATTTATATTTCAACCTGTATTTGGCACACTCGCTAGACTAGACAGAAATAAGTGTTTCTGTATGCCGTTCTGTAATGCTTTATATTGTTATTAAATGCATAATTCGCCCTTCTCGGAGAACAAAATGGTAACTGTCATTACGCGTGTTTTAGTATTATTTAATTTTTGAGATCTATAGGTGTTAATACATTGCTTAATTGCTTTTTTTTAAATTTTTAAGCAACTATTTACAGAGTTACAAAATATTACATTAAATAGTCACTGACATTAAGGTACGAGAATAAAATGGGTACATAATATTACTATAATGTATTCCTACTTCTTAGTACGGTATACAGTAATACAATGGGGATGATGACTAGGTTTGAATATATTGATTTTTATGATACATTCGGGTAAATAGGGTCAATGTAACTAGTTTATACATAAAAATCAAAGGTTGACTGGATATTTGCAATATAAATGAGATTATAAAATTTCAAAATCTATTAAAAATCTTTTATCGTAATTAGATGAAAATTCATACAGTTTTAGCTTCCTTACATTAAATGTGATATTTTTTAATATTTGAACTATAAACGTAAACGCACAAATAACAAAGATATTAATAGTTTTGGTTGAACGCACATATAAATCTAACGATCATTACATTACCTACGACATCATTAGTTCGTGCCATTTTTGTATGGGGCGTTTTTCAGGGATCCGCGGCAGCGCCGCAAATCTGCCCCTTTAAATTCCTGTAGCTCCGAAAGTAATGATCGCAGATACCTTGTTCCTTTTACAAAATTGCTTTACTATTAACGTACTCTTAATTTATATACAATTTAAAAAACTGTCAGTATCCCTATTGCCTTCCGGTACTTAAAATTTAAGACTTGATTATGATAAAATCAGTTACCATTTTATTTGCATTCAAAACCGCTGCGCGCAAGTCATCATAACTTTCCTAAACACCTTTTTTTTTTCGCGGGGGAAATCTGGGAGTCCTAAAAACCTACAGAATAAAATGTAAGTGCAGAATACAATATTGGATTCCGCTCAGGTTGTATAGTGAATAAAATGGTAATCAACATTACAAAAACACGATGGTGATTTGTTTTCGGTAACTATTTCTTTTTTATTTAAAACTTTTACCTCTAGCCTTATGTCGATATAACGTGGCGAAAGCTAAATAAAGAGCTTTCTCAATTTTATCTACGTTATTACTTTGTCAACAATCCTCAAAAATCGTTTTTTTTTTTCTGAAAAATTAGTTTTTTGCAATTACGGTTTTATTTTTCGGGAACGACGAATTATAACAAAACAGGTTATCGCGTTTAATATAAAGACAAATCTTTACCTCCTCACACTTCCATAGCCAAGATAATAAGTGTGTGTGTGTGTGTGTGTGGGTGTGTGTTCGTGCGTGCGTGCCTGCGTGCGTACGTGCGTGCATGTGTGTGTATGTAATGTGTGTAAGTAATGTGTGTATGTAATGTGTCGACGCAAATGTTAGTGTCACTTTATATTTTGAAGTAGTTTGTAAACCCTTTCATAATTTTAATTATTAAGTTACGCTGTCACGGTTCTTTTACAATTATTTGTAATTTTATTAGTTGTTTTTTCTAAATACCTATTTTTAAATTGATTGAACGGTATATACGGGTATTAGACGGGATATAGACGGGTAGCTTGGCCTTGAAATTGTTTTTCACTAAAAAATACACGTACCTACCTGTTTAGCATTTATGATAATACCTAGACAAGGCGTTGGTAAATAACCTTGATGTCTCAATTCTGCTAGTAATCAAGTATTATATTTGGTTATTGCTAACCGCGAGATGCACAAGCGTTAATATACGCAAGTGATAATCAAAGATTGTTTTTGAACCCATATTCGGCTTACTGTTGAGCACGAGTCTCCTTTCTTTGAATAAGAATGGTTAGGCCAAGTGCCAATAGTCCACCACGTTGGCCCTATGCGGATTGGCAGACTTCAAACACATCACATAGACAATTAAAAAATTCGCAGCTATGCAGGTTTTCTCACGGTGTTTTTGTTTTTCCTTCACCGTTTGAGATACGTAATAATTAATTTCTTAAAATGCACACAACTGAAAATTTGTAGGTGCATGCCTCGGACTGGATTCGAACCTACGCCCTCCGGAATCTGAGGCAGAGGTTATACCTACTGGATAGTCCAGTGGATATGACCTCTGATAAAATGACAAATATTCCCCTCCATTTACACATTTTTTTCTGACTGTGTAAGTACCGTAGGCTCCTTATGAGACCTCAGCGGCGTCACCAGGGGACCATCTACACGGAAAACACCGTCTAGATGGTCCTCGAATGAATACTCAGTTGTTGTGAGGACTAGGTACGATTATAGATCGAATGACGACCATTTACCGTTGAACTATTGAGGTTATAATTAGTCATACTTGATTAGTGTCTTGTAAATCTGAATTTAACTTTTCATATTCAGTTTTAGCCCAGAAACAAAATATCATCATCATTATCAGCCGATGGACGTCCACTTGGTGGACCGAGGACATCAAGCGGTTTGCAGGCAGTCGCTGGATGCTGGCGGCTCGAGATCGTTTTAATTGGAAGTCCATGCAAGAGGCCCATGTCCAGCAGTGGACGTCCATCGGCTGTTAACACGTTCGCTGTGGAACGAGGTTAATTGACCTCGTAAAAGTTACGAGGTTGAAAAACCTCGCCCGCGCCATACAATGTTTTAGTACGAGGTCAAAAATATGATGATGATGATATTAATTTACGTAATTATTGTTAATGTTAAATCTTGAAATACAAATTATGAAAAAAACTGTATATGGGGATGTAAGAAGACGCGTGACGTTTGTTTTTTTTCTTAGGTTTTACCGGCTTCACCGCGCGGCTTGTAAAGACTCATTCTGTATCATTCTTTATTCTGTGATGAGGATTTACGAAATAATGTTAGATATTATTTTCTTATTTTAAATCTTTAATTATCATTATTATTACAAATTCGTAGACTTAAATATCTAATAGTTTCCTAGAAAACAAGAGACTTTGTTGTGAGAAGGAACAACTCTGCAATTGTATAATTGGTTGGTTGACAAATGTTTTTACTCTGTGAAAGAGTTGTTTGAAATTATTAATTACCTAATCTATAAGACTATCATTATAGTAATGAATCTTATGATATCTTAAATTAATATTTTAAAATATAATATACTTAAAATAAATACTTTGAAATGTTTACATGTCATGTAGCAAAACAATTGTATAAAATATATTTAACTGTATGTTTATTGCAAATAAATTGAATTAGAACAGTGTGCCTAGTGGGAGTTTTCAATAAATACAGTTACTATCGAGTTAACGTAAACGCGAATTTATATGGAATTGAAACAGTTGTGCAGTAATGCCACTAGATGGCGCTGTTTCAATTCCTTAGAAATTCGCGTTTACGTTAACTCGATAGTAACAGTATCAAACTGCCACTAGGCCCTCTGGTTGCATTCTAATTTTTATGATTTCGTTTAATTTGTGATATTGTTTGTTTATTTTTTTATTTAATAATTACTAAATTATGGCAACCGTTTAGTGTCATTTATTTTTCTCTTTTCGACTTCTTACCGAATTAGTCTTTTTAAGTTTATATAACAAAAGCCCGAAAGTATACTTTAATAATAAAACTATTATTAATACGACCAGGACAAGATCTAGATACAACTTCTGATACCAGGGTATCATAAACCCAGGAGAGCGTAAATGCGGTGCGCCTCGCGTTTTGATGACGTGTTCTACCCAGTGGACCAACTCTTTTCCTGGAGGAACTGTCCTGTCGTGGTATATTTCTGATAATTCGTGCACTTTTGTGGTGTATCTAGAATAACAAAAATTGTTTATTAACTTCCACCTATTTCATAAAAAATGTCATGATATCTAAATACTAGTAGACGCCCGCGACTTCGGTCCGCATGAAATTTAGTTTTTTAGAAATCCTTCAGAAACCATGGATTTTTCCTTCATGACCTCTGCCTCCGATTCCGGAGGGTGTGGGTTCAAATCCAATCCGGGGCATGCACCTCCAACTTTCCAGTTGTGTGAGTTTTAAGAAACTAAATATCACGTGTCTCAAACGGTGAAGGAAAACATCGTGATTAAACCTGCATACCAGAGAATTTCTTAATTTTCTGTGTGAAGTCTGCCAATCCGCATTGGGCTAGCGTGGTGGAATATTGGCTTAACCAGCGCCGGCCCGAAGTAAATTTTAAAATGGAGCGAGATCCAATTATGGCGCCTCTCCTCTTTGTTCCTAATAATATGTAGATACCTATGAAATTATGAGTGTAAAATAAGAATGGAACGCGAACATCTCGACCATCCTCTGAGGTGACCAATTGAATATCAGTCGCAGTACAGTCTACGGTTGAGAAGGATTATCATTTAGGCGCTCTCTAGGATTTGGCGCCTGGAGCGGCTCCGTTCGCCGTATGAACAGGCCGACTCTGGGATTAACCCCTCTAATTATGAGAGGAGACTCGAGCTCACAAGTGAACCGAATATGGGTTGATAACGAATAGATCAATAGATCAAGCTGCGATATGGAAGGAAAGAAGAAGGAGAATAGCGTGGGCAGACATACTTTCGCCATAAAATGCGGGATATCTGACTATCGCAGACACCTTGTTTTGTAATGTTTAAGAACTATGCTAACTTACTTAGGGTTACCAAGTATATCCTGGATCGCTAACTCCAGATCTTTGGCAAACTCGTAGGTCAAATCGACTCTCTTCGCGAAACCCATACTGACGGCTCTTCCAACGTTTACGAACTGATCATAAAACACTGGTACCCCTATGATGGGCACACCATAATGTATTGTTTCAGTTGTTGACAGGAGACCACCGTGAGTGATGAATATGATACAGTTCTTATGTGCTGTAAACAGAAAGCGTGCATGATCACTGGCCCTTAAGACACGGGCTTACTTAATTTAATAATAATGTACTCAGAGGCACAATTATCCGCCCACTTTATACTCGCGTCATTATAAACAGTGCTGAGTATATTATACTATTGTATACTAGGTATATATACAATATATATACTAGGATACTGAGTATTTTCCAATGAACATTTCTTATTTCTATTTCTTAATAATTTGACATAAAAATTAATTCAGACAAACAACATTCGCTGCGTCGCCAAAGCAATGCGACAATCTCTTTTTGATCTTTAAAAAATCCAATAAAATAGTCCTCTTAATAAAAACCACTCTATGAAAATTTCAAAATGTGCTACCTCTTTTTACGCGCTGGGACTGCCAATCAAAATATAAAATTTTTGAAATTTTGAAAAATACAAGATATTTTTCAAAATCTACTCACTCAAACTCACTTCAAAGGTACAAATTGGTTGAATCATTCTAAAGTTATGAGAGTTTTGAGAGTAATAAGTATTACACACACACGGCAAAAATAGCTTTCTACAGTCTCAACTCGAAAAACTCGATTTTCGGAAAACAGTGTGTAATCAAAATAGCTTCCCTACTTGTAATATATAACTAGTGAGAAGTAAAAAATCCTTTATGATTCCAAATTTTCTATAAAATTACCTAATATACTTTGTTGTGGAGCCCACGGTACAATGTGAACATTGCTGGGTCGGTCTGGCAAATCCTCTTCGAACTTCCATACAACTGTTTGCTTCAGTTTTCCGAACATATTCAACAAGTCTCTTTTTATTTCGCTCGGCAAATCCTTGCTTCTAAAATTGGAACCCATACTGAAGTAGATGACGCCGTACTTTGCGTCATCCATAAGTTTTTGGAATTCCTGTAAGTATAATTGATTGATATTGGTGTCAGGTTCCCCGATGTTGAGGTCCTGGTAGAGGAGGTAATTGGCATATACGCATGTGAGTTGCTCAGGATCTACAGTGCTATTCTGTAACAATCTTTTGTTCATCTAGCAAATGGGAGTTTAGAAATCATAGTAGGGGAGCCCGGGATGCTAAATTTGCAGTTACTCGAGCGTCATTGAGACCGATTACATTTGGTAGATTAAATTATAGGAAGAATAAATGGTTATTTACTTTTTCCGCTTTAAGCGGTGGAAAAAAAACTACAGACTTTAAAAACAATTTTTATTACTTTGGCTTACTGAAATTGTAAAAAAATTTTAGCGATTAATTAGGAGATTATTTCCTTAAAAATAAGTAAAAAATTAATCGCACTCGTACCTCGAGCACTAAAACATAAGGGTTTAATTTTGTAACTTTGAAACCCTCCCATTCCATTACGTTACGCTGAAATCGTCAGATTTTCGAAATGTGCAGTTTTTAGCTATCAACTCACCTACCTTATCTTAATCTGACGTGCTTGTTGAGTATGAATGAATGAATGAATGATATTTTATTCATGAAAATGTAGGTTTAACATGATGGTACATATTATACAATTGAGCCTTTATACATTTTACCATAACTGGTGTATGAATAATCTTAAATAATTAAATACATTTGAATGAAGAAAAAAAAGAATCTAAATTAATACAATGTCACAATTAGAAAATAATAAGTTAGAAAATGTCCATGTCCATAAAATAATCTTGAATGTCATAATAACTTTTTTTTAATAATAATTTATAAATTTTACATTTAAATATTGACCAGGGCATCTCTTTTAGACTATGAGGAAGTTTATTATATATTTTTATTGCCATACAAAAAGAACTCTTGGCATATATTGTCAATCTTGTGGGAGGTCTAACCAATTTATTTTTGCGGCATGTTCTCAGATTTGCGTTGTTGGTGTGAATAGAGAATAGACTAGGGTTTCTTTTTACAAAAAGAAGCATTTGATATATGTACTGACTAGGTAATGGAAGAATTTCAAGTTTTTTAAATAAAGGTTTGCAGCTATCCAAAAAGTGCGCTCCGTACATAGACCGAATACATGCTTTCTGACGTATAAATGCTCGATTAGCATCTACTGAATTGCCCCACAAGATTAATCCATATTGCAGTATGGACGATACATAACCATGATACGCTAGTAAGGCAGTCTTTAAATTTGAGGTTCGACTAAGCCGTCTCAGGACATAGGTGAATCGGTCTAATTTTATACATAGTTTGTCCACATGGTCTTTCCAATTACAGTGTTTGTCTAATAAGAGGCCGAGGAATGATACAGTATCTACTTCTTCTATTGGCATTTGATCATATACAATACATAGATTTGATGGAGTACTATTGTAGGTCAGAAATTGAACACATTTAGTTTTTGTTGTATTAACTGATAGGTTATTAGCGTCCAGCCAATCCTTAGTTTTCTGTAATGTGGTGTTAATTTCGTTTTGAAGCATGTTTTTGTCTTTGCATTTAATTGTAATTGTAGTATCATCTGCGTATAGAATGCAGTCATGAGGGATGTGTTCTGGTAAATCGTTGATATAAATTATAAATAATAGCGGTCCTAAGACACTCCCTTGAGGTACACCGTAAGGGTTTAGATTACTATAGCAGCAACAAAACCTTTTACAATGACTATTTAAAGTTTGTTGGATTTCGACACATTGCTCACGCTGGCCTAAGTAGCTTGTTAGCCACTGGAGCCCTTTTCCTCTTACCCCATAACGTTCCAACTTTCTCAGTAGTGTCTTGTGACAAACTAAGTCGAAAGCTTTCGACATATCAAGGAATACTGAAGCCATGTTCATTTTTTCATTTAACCCTTCTGTTATAGTTTTATTTAGTGCGAAACACGCCAATGTTGTACTCCTATTTCTCCTAAAACCATATTGCTGTGATTTTAATATTTTATTACTCTCTAAAAAAGCAGTTATCTTGTTACACACTATTTTTTCGAATATTTTAGACAAGATAGGGACTAGTGTTATGGGTCTGTAATTACTAATATTATTTTTATCGCCTTTTTTAAATATGGGTTTTACTATAGAATACTTCAATTTATTGGGGAATATACCATTCAAGAAAGAAGTGTTTATGATGTGGCTTAACGGAGTCGTCAAATAATCAGCACATAGTTTAATAACTTCAGTATTCAAGCCATCATAACCCGTTGACTTGGAATTTTTCAGTTCTATAATAGTTTTCCGCACGTCATACTCGTTTACAGGATGAAAGAAGAAAGTGTTGGTGTTATTACTAATGATGTTAGGTTTTGTAGGGTTATTAAAAGAAGCTGAAGGATATTTTTTACTAACGCTAATAAAATATTCATTGAATACATTAGCGATTGAGGTTGGATTTGTGTGTATTATGTTGTCAGGGGTGATTATTTGTTTTATTTCTTTCTCGACTTCTGATTCATGTACCTTTGAATTTATAATGTTCCAAGCGGCTTTACTTTTATTTTTTGATCTTGAAATGTAGTTACTATTCGATATTGATTGAGATTTTTCAATGCATTTTTTTAGTAATTTTGAGTATATTGAGTATTTTTTTTTATTAAGACGCTTGTTTGAAGGTGCATGTCTATATCTTAGATAAAGAATTCTTTTATTAATACACGATCGTCTTATCCCTTTAGAAATCCAATTATTTTTTATTTCTTTACTAACCATTTTAACTGTGATTGTAGGAAAGCAAAGATCATAAAACAGAGTAAGTAGTTCATGGAACGTGTCAAATGCTGTATTAGTGTCAGACTCTAGCAGAACATCATTAAATGACAGTGCAGATATACATTGCTTAAATTTTGATTTGTTACTTTTAGAAAAGTCGCGTCTCTTTTCAAACCAGAATTTAGTGACTGGTTTAAGTGAATTTTTGTTTTTGTTTGTCAGACTCTTGAATGTTAGGGTTTGAGCAGTCTCGTGATCTGACAGAGCAAGATAGTGGACGGACCCGTGTACCGGTTGATTGGATATATTACTTACTATTAAATCAATGCAAGATAATTTTCTTGTAGGCTTTGTAATATGATTAGTTAAATTGAAATTCGACAATATAGAGAACAGCCGTTCTGAGAATTTATTTTTATTTAACACATTTATGTTCCAATCACCACATAAAATAATATTCTTGTGTAATTTAATATTTATTTTAATTAAGAGTGTCTCCAATGATTCAAAAAATATACTAACGTCAGATGTTGGTGTCCGATAAATGCATATTAATGTCAGGCTGAGGGATGTAATTATTACCCCGCAATACTCGAAATCGCATTCAAGTGGCTTTACGTGCTTATAAATATTTTGTGGTAGTGGCTCATACTCTAGTTCATTACTCAGAAGAATACATACTCCACCTCTTTTTTGAGTAGTTCTCGTGAACTGCGATGCTACTTGGTAATTTTTTAGTTTTAAATTATTTTCGGATCCCCTTTTAATGAATGTTTCCGTCAAACATATAATATTAATATTTTTTAAGTTGTTAGTTTTCATAAAATTCTGTATAGTGATTTCAAATACGTCTAACTTATTTAAAATGCCTGCTTTATTTTGATGCAGAAGCATATGTTCATTGGTCTCGAAAAAATAATGATGAACTTGAGTTTTCCCGAGTAGTGTGTTGAGTGTTATCAATATCGATATTGTTTGTGTTAATATGGTCCGTCTGTGTGCATGCGTTAACAAAATATTTTAGGTTACTGTTTTCGTCAGAAGTTCTAGTATTGTCAATATTAATTAAAGTCGTCTGTGTACATGTGTCAGTAAAGGATTTTTTAGTTGTCGCGCTTAGCCTCCGCCTGTGGTTTTGCCATCTTAATTCATAGTCTATGCGTAATAATTCCTTTAGTAAAGACCGGCATACGTGAGTCGCGAAGTAATTTCTCTTGGGTATTGTCCGTGCATAGTCCATATCTACAAAAACGGAATTATTTTGCATGCTGCATAAAAATTTAAGTTCGTAATTTAAGCATTTTTCGTTAAGATATTTATTAAACGGAATTTCGCTGACTATTATATTTGTATTATTTATATTGCAAAGCCATTGGCAGATACTGGATTTAAATTCATGAGGACTGCTGTCATTCATTCCACCCAGGAAAATGACATAGTCCTCCTTTGTCAAGAGTTTAATTTCTGACCTATAAGTATTAATTATATGACATACTTTAGCATTTGGTTTCCAGAAACTAGTAACCGTAAATTTGTCCCCTACTAATTCTTGTAGTTGGCGGCAGATGTCAGATGCCTTGTTGGTCGCCCAAGACTATTATCCGCCGCTTATGTATTGGTATATCGGTACTTATCGGCGGCCCGGGTAATTCCGAGATATTATTTACATCTTCCAAAATATGTGTAGACTGGTGAGGGAACGGTGCTGATACGGATTTCATTCGCTTAGGTGATGGTTGACTGGGTGATGTTAAAGGTGCAGAGTTCCTTCTACTTCTTTTTTTACCAATCGTCGATGATTTTCGAATTTCACTTTTGGATGCTTCTTTGGTCCTTTTATACTCCTCAACGTCTCGTTTCAATAATTCGTTTTCTGCATTTAGCTTATTAATTTGATGTCGGGCATTTTCCAGTTCAACATTTAATTTATGTATAATTTCGTTTAGATTAGTAGTGGTTTCGTCATTAGTACCCATCGTGGTTGTTTCGAATATTGAAGTATCCATGTTTGAGACATCACAGAGTGACGTGGATCTGTGAATTTTTCTGAAAGTAATATTATCCAAATCCATCGCTGGATATTAATAATTAATTACTAAATATATTTAAAACGTAAAAGTGAATATTCGTCGGTGTCAGGTTTCGAACTCGGTCCTGGGTAGTTTATATGGCTGCGAGAGTCGGTCACTCAGCCACTCGGCCAGCATCAATTACTTCATTTTGTTGAAATGTTAGTAGCTATTGATTTCATAGCAAGCAACAAGCTGCCATCTGTTATCACTTGTATGAATTATGTGATGTCCCGATCATCAGTCAAGTCTGTTGATATAAACTGTTGATATAGTTTATGTAATCACCGTCAGATGTCTATATATTTTCATTCTTTGCTCGTGACTGATTGGTTGTTCTTTGTTTATCTAATGAAAAGTCATTTAAATAATTATAATAACGGTATCACAACAAGTAAAAGCTAAGAACTTCTAATTTTTCACAATGTAGATTGTTTAATAGGCCAAATAGTCAATAGAGATAACTTCTGATCAGTAAACTATCCTTAAATTTACGCTATAATTACAGTTTTTCAAATTGTATTGTTGTTAAGTTCGGGCACAAAATAAGGAACTTGTCCATATTATAACACTTTGCCAACAATGTCACTAAGCATTTGCACTTCACTTAACACTTTTACGTCTTTAAACTACCAAAACAACTGCTTAAACTATTTTTCGTGATTAAAGTACGCGGAGCTAATGTTTACAATGGATAGCAGCACCATCTCTCTAGAGTCTTTATGAAGTTGGTTTTTTTTTGGTTGCCCTAAACGTACCCACCAATATAAAGGGCTTATACTCGGTGGAGGTACTCAACAAAGTGTAAGGTATAGTCCCTTATGTTTATCTGCCGCGCTCGAGTAACTGCAAAAATCCCCTCTTCGGCTCCTCTACTATCACCTCTATCTTTCTCATTATAAAGTATCTTGTTAGACAGAGAGATATAGTGATGAATTTGAAACTCGCACAAACGTGCACGCGTGACGGTGTCTACGCTGCCTAGAGCAACTGAGCTCAAGTCATCAAATAACCTCTTATATACCAACACTGATACCTCCCTTCCACAATAACATAAATCATAACCACCTGTAATCGAGGAACTTGTAACAATATTGTACACAAGAAAAATAAAGTTTCATATGCAAATAAACTAAAGAAAAATTTAAATAAAGTAAAAATATTCTACCTGTGTTAATGGTTTAACATTCCGGTCAATATGAAACCCTCCGATAGATATAAAGTTCTGAGGCGCTCTCACAGCCCCACTCATAGACGGGTGTGAGTTGCTCAGGACTAGAGATCCGTTGTACGCTAAAGTTTCAAATGAAGGTGCGATGTTTCTTCTCTCGCGTATTAGCGGTGCAAAATGTTTCTCGTATTCCTCATTGTCGAATCTTGATGACCAGCTGAAATTTAATGTTTTAAAATGGTAAGGAAAACTTCGTGCCAGAGTCCGACTCGCGCTTGGCCGGTTTTTACCCGACTACGGCGAAGCCAAAAGGAAATGATTTTGGCAGTCCATGTAGGTACGTATGTATCTACTACTGAATTGATTTTAACGAATGAGGTGTCAAAAGATTCGTAATATAAAAAAAATATATAACGGAAAACTCCAGGATTCTAAACTCGAAAAAAAAATTGAGATAATTATTACGTGTTTGGTATAAAACATTTTCTTGTTTTGTTCTTTTTACACCCCTTTTTACGTAGTCGGATTAAAGGTTTTAAAATTTATTTTTTTACGTAGTCGGGTTATAGGTTTTTTTTATTGGTTAAATAAATGTCATCACGTAGTAAATACGTACAATATTCGTATAAGTTTGTTGTTCAAATAACTGATCAACTCTTCAAATCGTTGTGTGAAGCTCATGGGTGGAACGTTGGTTGACCATATCCCGACACTATATGCAGGGTTGGTTGGCTCGTCTATTAGCTCAAATAAACTGGAACAGGGGTTCGTTGGGGAGAACCAGATAAGGGGGCAGTCGTAAAGTCCCGAAAACCTGCAACATATTAAATGTTTTCATCAAACAAAGAACAAACAAACGGAAAATAAGCGGGTTAAACCGCCGAACCTAATTTTATTTTAAACTAGCAGACGCCCGCGACTTCATCCGCGTGAAATTTAGTTTTTCACAAATCCCTCGGGAATCATGGACTTTTCCGGGATAAAAAGTAAGTTATGTGTTAGACCAGAGTTATTTCTACTTCCTTTCCAAATTTCAACGAAATCGGTTAAGAAGTTTCGGCGTTTAAGAGTAACAAACATCCATACAAACTTTCGCATTTATAATATGACAATTAAAAGTAATGGACTTTCCATACAAACGTTCAACCCCTATTTCACCCCCTTCTATTTTTATTTTAGGGTCAAATAGTATCCTATGTTTTGCTCCAAGGTCCCATTTACGATCATACCAAAATTCATCTTGATCGGTTCAGCCGTTTAGCCGTGAAAAGCTAACAGACAGACAGACAGAGTTATTTTCGCATTTATAATATTAGTATAGATTATTATCTTTATGTCTGTTCCAAGCTAATCTTTAGTTTACGGTTGAACCGATTTTAATAGAATAAGTAGATAACTCCCAGTGAAAGTTTCATTAAAATTGATCTGGCCGTTTGAAAGATTAGCCCGGAAAACAAAATGTATACAAATAAAGTTATAAAAATACTAGCGGCTTCAAGCTTCGCTTTGCAGATGTGCACTTCTTCTCTATCCCTACCCTGCACTACCCCGACCCTACCCCTACCCTGCTCCTACCCTACCCCTACACTGCTCCTACCATACTTAGACCTACCTTAATACTTACTTACCCAGCGTATAAAGTATTATACAAAAACTCCATAATAACGACGTCGAACTGTTGGCTTGTATCTTTAATCAGTTTTTGAACATTTGGATGCTCTATGGTACGTTTGGATTGTTCTAAAATTAATGGGACAAACCCAGTCGCTTCACTTAAATCAGATGTTTTGTCCAATATATTCTTCAGGTTTATTATATTGACTGCAAGATACAACAAAATATGAAAAGAACCCTCTACTTTCACATTTTTTTTTTATTCTCTATAAGTTAACCCTTGACTACAATCTCACCTGATAATAAGTGATGATGCAATCTAAGATGGAAGCGGGCTAACTTGTTAGGAGGAGGATGAAAATCCACACCCCTTTCGACATCGTACCGGAACGCTAAATCGCTTGGCAGTACGTCTTAGTCGGTAGGGTGGTAACTAGCCACGGCCGAAGCCTCCCACTAGCCAGACCTAGACCAATTAAGAAAACTTCAATCGGTCCAGCTGGGGATCGAACCCAAGACCTCCGTCTTGTAAGTCCACCGCGCGCACCACTGCGCCACGGAGGCCGTGCGGTAGTGGCGTCATCTATACGAAGCACAAGACGATATTACTTATCAAAACAGTTCTATGTTAATGGGAATTAACCCTATGAAACAAAAAATATTCAGTTAACGTACCTGGAAGGACCATGTTGTCACTAACATCGATTAGTTTTACACCTGGCAAAGGCTTCTCTGGTGGAATGCAGAATATGTACGTAATCTGTAAAAAAATATGTAAGTAATTATTTAATTATTATCCTATTTATAACTCTAGAATCCGATCATTATGATAATAGATAGGAATTTAGTAAAATTTTAATTACATGAAAATATTTATGATGATAAGGTAAATGGTTTTTATCAAACGCTAGCTTATAGGAGAATCAATCATTATGATTGATAATAATGATTGATTTCCTCTAAGACATAAATATAGAATAATAAAGATAAATTTAGATTTTTTACCCGGCTGCATGGGTAGGGTTATGTTTTTCGCGCGTATCTTGTATGATTGTAACTATGTAATATTCTTTATTACCTCATAATATCTTTTATAACACATTTGCTTGTTGCATTTCAACAATTTCAATATTGTAATGTATGTCATTACGCACATGTGCCGTTATGTAAAGTAAAATACACATGTGCTGTTTATGGGCTGCTCATTTCCACTTCAGCTTTGCGACTCGCTGAGCTATGTCAGTAACTTTGGTTCTTCTGCGGATCTCCTCATTTCTAAATCGATCACGCAGAGAAACTCCAAGCATAGCTCGCTCCACGCCCGCTATGAGCCTTTTTGGTCGGCCACTTCAGTTTCGCGACTCGTTGAATGCAGGCGGCTCAAAAGGCCTATGTCCTGCAGCGGACGTCCATCGGCTGTTAAGATGATGATGATGATGATGATGATGATGACTCATTACCTCATGGCCAGCTTCGGTTAAATGCCTAATGAGTCCTTCAGCCAAAATGCCGTGGCTTTTACTGGGGGTCGCTACTGTAAGTAAAATTCTATAGGCTTCTGACATACAAACTGCACTAAGAATTGCTAATACAAATAGCACTGGTTGCCACATTTTCTGTAACAATAAATATCAATGAAATATAATTTATAGTGACTTATTAATTTGATACCCGTTAGTGGGGGTAATTAAAAATCACGAGGTTGCCATTTTAAGAGACCGCCATCTGAATTTAGAAATACGCTTTACCATTCACATTGTAATATTTCAACTTAACCGGTAGGAGATAGAAGTTTTAAAATTCATTTAAGATATTTGATACGAGTGTTTTACTATACTCGAAAAGAACATTTTTATGTTGATATATTTCTTAGTTTTAGAAGAAATTATAAAACAGTTATTTCTTCATCAAGTGAGCAAAGTTTGTATTTGTTTGCCGAGTTTGAATCCCGAACAAGCGAAGGATTCCATAATTGAATCACGAGCGTAGCGAGTGATTCTAGGTTAGAATCCTGAGCGTAGTAAGAGATACAAAAGCACAAGAGACAAATACTTTGCTCTCGTGTGATAAATGCAACTTTTCACCTCAATAGCGTAAAAATACAAGACGTGAGTATAAAAAGTCCAATTCACTGTCAATTACTTATTGTTTTAATTCAATCGGAGTTAAATTTTCACTCGCTAAATTAAATAATCACAAATTTTTTTAAGCTTTTACAAAAATTGCGTATTACAAAATTTATTTAAAAAGAAAGATTGTTTTTTTTTTCGCTACGTTTTCGCGTTCAGATATTTTTTGCATCATTGCATCATTTTGACATGGCGAAACTATAAAGGTTCCTTGTGGACTACGGAACCCTAAAAAATTAAGTGAAGATACGAATTTGAGACATAGTACGAGTAGATTACTATAAACAGTTACTTACCGAAATAAAGAAATGAATTTTAAGTCAGCAGGTTCTTCGTTAAAGCGATTCATTAATTAATTACAATACACGCACTCACGGTCTAGACCTCTTTGCGACTTTGCCTAAATGACTATTCTAGTAAATAAGTTACTGTTACTATTTTGATCTTATACTCACTTTATTACTCTATTGTGACTAGTATTTTCTTTAATTGAAATTGTCTTCATTCATATATAATCTTTTTAACAGAATAATGGAACCAACTTCAAAGATGTATTTCAGTTATTTAACATTATTAACGTATTATTTTAACACAAATTTACTAATCAGATTTTCATGACAATTAAACGAGACCAATCTGGATAGTATAGTCTTTCAAACAAAAAGAGAATTTTCAAAATTGGTTAAATAATGACGAAGGTATGAGGTACCAAACATTTCATAAAAAAATTAAAAAAAAAAAAACATACGCGTCGAATTGAGAATCTCCTCCTTTTTTGAAGTCGGATGAAAACTTGTTAAAAGGATGTAACACACAACATTCTAATTAATAACAACAACTTTTTGTTTTTTTATTAATGCTCAGTAAAATGTATTTTACTCAATACTACATAAGTACTTTAAATACTTTGTAAATAGATACATTACAATGGACTGGTGTCGATTGTCCGCAAAATGAATATGAATGAACATTTTGCTTCTGATAAATGGAGATAAAATAAGGCGACGCATAAACGTAGCGGGTGGACGGAGGTCCCAAGGTGCTGGAATTGCGACCCCGCACCACAAAGCGTGTTGGTCGACCTGCCACTAGGTGGACCGAGGACATTAGGCCGGTTGCAGGGAGCGGCTGGATGCTGGCGGGTCGAGACCTTTTTATTCGGAAGTCCATGCAAGAGTATTATAAAAAGACTATTATTGGACTACAATAGGCTATTAATGATGATGATGATGATGATGATGATGATGATGATGATAAACATAGCAATTTAGGTTACTTCATTACGAACCAGAAACTGCCTTCCGAACCGGTGGTACTCGTAGAATCTTTACAAATAGTGATGTTTTAAAAGTGCTTGTAAACTGAAGCATCTTGAAATAAATGACTTTAAAATTTAGAATTTGAACGAGTCTATTTTTGGATGAACCATAGACATATAGATAGCATGGGACTAACGACATATCTAATGTCTCGTGTATATCTCTCAAAATTTCGCTCAATGACGATGGCGTACTCCCAGTCGCTTATGGCTCTTTCCCAAAGCAATGAAAGAGCGCCACCATTGGTTGGATTTAATCTGGACATCCACTGCAGGACTGAGGGAGAAGTTATACGGTGCGGTGTGGTTGCGGCGGCCTGGATATCAATATAAATCAATGACTAGCGGATGCCCGCAACTTCGTCCGCGTGGAAATCAATGTAAACTTTCAACTATTTAACCACTTTAGGGGTTAAATTTTAAAAATTTTTGAATTACATTATATTTCGTATTTTTTTTCATGATTTATGAACATTAACACTGTAACTCTAAAAATGAAGGACTTTCCATACAAACTTTCTAACCCTATTTGACCCCTTTCTCATTTTATTTACGCAATAAAAAGTATCCTATAACCTTTTCCGTATTATGGTCTTAAACTGTGCCAAGTTTCATATGAATTCATTCAGTAGTTTCAGCGTGATGCCCGAATAACAAAAAAACACGGACAGACAGAGAGACAAACAAAAAATCGAAAAAAAATAATTTTAGCCTCAGTATCGATTATATAATGGCCCCCGACAAAAATTTTCAAAATATCTTCAATGTACAGAATTCGTATTTTAAGTATAGATTCTAGATGGCGCTGTCGTCCGTTATGCCACGCTAACGTCTGTTGTTACAAATGGCATAAGTAAAATCTCAAATTGCGAATTAATGTATAGAATTCGACCAGTTTTATATAGTATATATATTATATGCCACACGGTGCGCTTCGGCGCCGCACCGCATGCACACTTTCTGCTACTGCGCCGCACCTGAGGCTTCACTCATAGGCCTTTTGGTAGAGACTTCCAAACTTCTGGAAATATATGATTTAATAAAAGTGACTACGTTTGCACGACGCCTAAAAGTGATACATTAAGTACTGAAAGAGAAACAAACGGTGATTTTCGATAACAAAAATGTGTGAAATGATTGCAAAATTATTTATAGCTACAAATAATAATAATCATCTACTTGTTGTTTTAATTCAAGTGACAAGTGACAATATATTGATTATTATTACACATACTATAGAAAAATGTTTAGTGGATACTAGTAAAATAAAACTACTATACATATAATACTCCATACAAGAGTACTTTGCTGATGCTTTGTACAGTTATTAGGATATTTTTGTTCAAAGATAAGTTTATTAATATCAAAATGATCGCATATTTATTATCTATGGTAATATCTTCATCACTATACACTTTCATGATCACAATTGACATCATTATCTTTATAACCTAATCCCACTTTAGTGCACTCAGCAATAATATTGTGTTCATTCACCTCTATCAAAATGACGATGGATAATTTTTACACTCATAATAATATATATATATATATATATATATGTCGGAGATTAGATAGTAGGAAACGTCAAGTACTGCACTTGGGTGAGGTTTATGCCATGAAGGCCTGTACATGTGTAACATGGCCAGTTGAGATGTCAGTGGACGTTTTTAAAAGAAGAAAAAGAATATGGAATATGGAATGAAAAATTAGAACTGTCATAAGAAAAATGGGACGAACGGCCTCATGGCATAAAACTTACCGCGTTTCCATCCAATTTATTATTGTTAATTAATTGTTATTGTTAAATAATTTTGTGATTACATTAAAGTGATTATTTTGCTATTTACTGGCAATATTATTTCCAAGATTCCATCATAGCTGACCCATACATATTCAGTCCTTCGAAATCAGAAGTGGAAACGGATCCTGCGACCCACGTGAATCTGTCAGTAAAGCTGGTTGGCAGGCTATAGTCGGGGCACAGCAAAATACCAAGTGACTCTTCGTAAAAGCGCTTTACAATCCGCCGCCTACTAAGGACAAGACCAGTGTACCCAACTGTCAGGCGAAAGATGCAGACACGGACTTGAGCTTGGCTAACGGAACAACGGATTTATTTTGGTTGTCGGATCGTGATGTCCAGGGGAGTAAACTTATTCTTATGCTTAGTAAGGCTATGAAAGGCTCAGCCGCAACGTGGTTTTCACAGATTGTTTTTCCTAATATGTAGAGAGTAGAATTTGAGGAAATGTTTCTCTCTCGCTTTAATAACTTGTTCTTTTTCTTTCATGTGAACCACTGTAGTATAATAGGAGCTAAGTGTTGGATTGCCAATTTAATCAGACGTTCAGAGTCTGATAAAAAAGAAACAAAGCAGCAACTTGAACTACGTGTGCGGATTACCTGGTTTAGTAGCATCAGCTGACGCAGACTGGTAGCGAAGTAGTGACGGTCACAGCAGAGGTTCACATGTGTAAGCTACAAGCTGCTGATCAAATTATCCGGTGATTTTGTTTTCTTACTTTTTGATAGTGCTTATCGGCTTCGCTGGTATCATGCAGGCAGATGTAGCGAGTTCTTTTATGAATAATGTAGATGAGGCCGAGAAAGTGACAATTTTTGGTCAACGCTGAGATTGAGATAGTATCTTAGGATGATATTGGATGATGATTATGATGATATAGCATTATGGAGTTTGTGTTGGATTATCGCATTATACCTGGAAGTTCTGGCACCCTTATTGCCTCCGAACATAATGAGTAAATTTTACATAATGGTTTGTTGTTTGACTGACAATACGAATAAATGGTGTATGTAATTAATTGATTCGACCGAGTGGGCCGACATTTTCGTGACATTTCGACATTTTCGACATTGGAAGTAGACGATTGAAAGTCCGCGTTTCGTGGATCGACGCTCTCGTAACATTCTAAGCTTAGATGATGAGAAGGTATGGTCCGTATTTCGTCTCGACTTGATACGCTTGAAACTATTGCCTTTATAGTTATGCCTCAGCTCTCATATCTACGAAATTCCATGTTTGTGTTAAGTTTAGTTGTACCCAAATCTTTTGAATGTTACAGCCGTTCGTGCGACAGTCAAAGGACAGTTCCGACTTCAGAACTCAACACTCAAGAGTAGCACTCAACTTACTGCCAAATCTAGCAGAACGAAACGAGTGGACGTATGCGGTGTGATGAGGTCACTGTTGATTGTAGTTAAAGACTGTATTTCTAGACTAACGTAGACTTGCTGGAAAATTACAACACGTAGTCGTTAAGTTTGTAGGTTCAAGTTTTATCTCAGATTACTATAATATCTGATACAGTGGCGAGCACAGAACTTTACCTCAGGGTATGCATTATTCTTTGAACGCAATTCACATACTAATTAGAGTGCCTCTTAGGATCAACGTTAGTCGTTGTTAAAGTGTAAAGGTACTAAAATACTGTACATTATTATCAGTGATATGAAATTTCAATTTGATTATAATCGATTATACTTTTTATTGAGTTCTATTTTAGTAAGGTATTCAATATTTTTGTAACACAGTGTAAGTTTTAGGCACAGGGTACGCGTGTATGCATCTATGAAGTGCAAACCCCTGAAATGTAATCACGCAGTAGAAATCCTAGTTCACGGTATACTCGATGATTTTCTGAATCGTCAACGTTACGGGCAATTTAAGCGGCAAGAACGAAACCGAACTAAACTCGATCCTAAGTATAGAAGACCTTTCAAAGTTGCAGAAGTATTACAATTCGAAACAATACATTTCCGTTACGATTTTAAAAGCCTTCAACTCTAACCGTACTTAGAAATACGTACACGATCGCTTACGCAAAATGCCTGATTGTGACAATTTTAATGACAAGGACGTCGACTTTCGAACAATGACGAGGGGGTGGTATGACGTAGTATGCAAGTCGCTCAGATAGCCTGCATGTTCAAGCTAAATGGCTTGGAAATGCAGGTAGTCGTTGTGGATATCTGGGTACCAGGTGGAGGTAGCCCAATGAGTTGTCTGATGGAGGCAACGCCGTGTGGATATCTGGGTACCAAGTGGAGGTATCCCAATGAGTTGTCTGATGGAGGCAACGCCTTGTGGGTTTCTGGGTACCGGATAGAGGTCACCCGATGAGTTGCCGGATGGAGGCAACGTTTTGTGAATTTTGGTTACCGGATTGAAGTAATCTTACGAGTGTAAGTTGCTGGATGGAGGCAACGTTTTGTGAATTTTGGTTACTGGATTGAAGTAACCATATGATTGTGAGTTAGAGTATTGCATACTAACATCAAACCTTGACTGTTGATTTTCTTTGAGATTAGAGATTTTGATAAGTGCGTAGCAAGACTTACAGCTTTTGATATTATAAGCAAAATTAAACGTTAATTAGACAAACCGTTAATCCTGCGAATTTTCTGACAGATGCTAATGTCACTTTGTAAAATAATGATACCATATTTATTGTCTTAGTGATATCCTGTTCTGTATAGGTAAATAATAGTGCCTCAGTTCTTTCGCTCTCAAAGAGGAATTTTGAACAGAATTATGAATTTATCATAACGCTTTGTGATAGACGGTTGAAAGAAAAATTGTGTAAATTATTTAATTGACCAATTCTTACCTATTTGCCCTAGTCTCTAAGAGTACCACTACTTCGGCTTTGAAAATTTAGAGCAATGAAATTTATAATGAAATTCTAAGCATTGATTTAATTGTATTTGTCTCAGTTATTAGTCAAATTTAATAAGGTCTTAGAATAATTTTATTTTCATCACTGTGACTCAAAATAGGTTTTACGTTTATTATTAAGCCATAGACTGAGAAATTTCTCAATAAATAACAGATGTAACTGTTACTAATTTGGTTCAGAACATATTGAGTGAGTCATGTTCGTTCACTTTGTCACATCACTATTTTTGATTCAATAAAAAATGGTATCACAAAAAACTTAATTGGAGATCGCTTAATTTATTATTCGACAAGCGACATAGAATGTAGAGAGGTATTTATTTCAATAATAATGACAAAGCTATTTTAGTGTTTGCGTTTAGTTAGTTTTGATTTGAAAGGAAAATAAAACTAAATTTGATAGGAAATTTAGGGTCCTTCGTAATTACAGAAGTTTTAATTAACGGTCGTTACGAGCTTAAAAGCATAGCAGGTAGTTCCAGCCGAACTCTCAAAGACTTCCATGAGAATTTTCGCGCTTTGGAGGAAGATGCCAATAGGTCATGTACCACTTGAAGTAAGCGTTGTTAATGATGTAAGTGATGATCATGATGTGAGATGATCAATAGCAACTCGAGTAGACTATCGGCCGTGAAATGCGTGTGATCTATGTGATGGATGAAGTCGCAATCCATGTGATGGATGTGCGTGAGCAATTGCGATTGCTCGTTCGGCTGTGAGAGCCGTGGTGAGAAGAGTGTTGTCTCGAGGAGCTGTAGAAAAATGTTCATGTTTTGTTACTATTGAGTGTAGACATATTCACGTTAAATGAGAGTAGTACATGACTGTGGCGGATGACTCTAGAAGTCTAGAGATTTTAATTGATTGAGAATCTGTTTTCTCGTTTTGTGGTTAATTAAAGACACTAGGTAAAGTGAAGTTTAATTCTATCATAAGAGGTGATGACGATTTAGTTAGTAATGCGAAATCTGTCTATAATTGCCGTGAAAACCATGAACGATCTACGCTATTTCTGTTATGCCAATT